>NW_024412422.1:9251759-9286945 GCF_014898765.1 Herpailurus yagouaroundi | reverse complement strand
TTGTATCACTATTGTCTACCTGCCCTTATTAAGCAAGAATAGGTAACTCCAGATAAAGAATGCGCACAAGTCACTGCTAATCAAGAAGAGGGCGGGGGTTTCGTTGCCCAGGACCTGGGGACAAGGCACTGCGCCCACTTGAATGCCCAGGTATTTTCATAGATGGTTGAAGCCAATTACCAACTGGAGCCACGCTAGACCCAAGGACACAGTGGAAGCAGAACAAAATCCCAGCATGAGAGCTTACAGCTCAGGGGAAACCAGCGAACGCCGGGTAACAAGCATCCCTGAACTCAACAGCTCCAAACGGTGCTGATTTCTCATTATATGGTGGATCCAGCCTTCGGGCAGGGCTCAGCTGGGCGGTTCTCCTGCCCCCATCTGGGCAGCGGGATTCCCTCGTGTGCGTGTATCTGCCGGGTGGTTCGAACGGAACGCCCACGTGGCCTCTCATCACGGAGTCCTCACGGCGCCACGGCTGGGCTTTGGGAAGGGAAGGCAGCGGCCACAGTTCACCGGAGGGCTCAGAAGCCCCGGAACAGCGCCTCCCTCACACTCTGTTGCCTAAGGAAGGTCCCAGGGCCAGTCCACAAGCAGGAAGAGAGAAAAGAGAGCCCCGCCTCTCGCGGTGAGGAGTGACACGTGCACACAGGGAAGGGAGGAATGGGGGTGGCTGGGTTTTGAGACCATCTTTCCTGACGCAATTTCCGAGAGCAGTTCCCTCAGATCGTTTTTTTTTTCCTTCCCTGCCGTGTGTAACATCCCGTGCTGAGGGCGAGCGGCACAGCTGAGGCGTGGGGACGCTTTCACGAGGTGATGGGAAGGGAGGCCTCGAGAGGATACAGACTTGTGCTTGTAGGATTATCTGATCCTCAAGGATTCAGCGATGAACGCGTTATCCCCATTACACACACAAGGGACTAGCGGCCAAAAGAGGTGATGTTACGGTGTCCTGGCTAGTTGCTGGGGGGCTGGTGTTTGGCAGTGGTGAGGGACTTCTTCGCCTGCACTATTTTGTAGCGTGCTAATACACGGAGCCAGGAACCACTGGAAGGTGCAAACGTCCATGGCATCCCTTTGGATTAAAGCAGCCCGTGTCATTCACTCGTCTGTTCACATGTATGTGTGTATATGCATAGATGAATGAGTGCGTGCATGGATAGAACACGTTCACATAGATGTTGCCTAAAACATGCATGCGTGAATGAGACACCCAACGCACATAACACACGTACGGTCTGTGCTTATGGGAAAAGGCAAGGGGATGGACTGTGGCCATTTCTATTTCTGGTTGTTTCCAGAGGGCCTTCAGAAGGATCGAGCCCCTGTGGCTCGCAGACCCATCGGACTGGAGGCTGGTGCGCAGAGGTTTGCACATCCTTCCTGTGAGACACGCACAGAGAGCTCCCGAATCCATGGGAAGCGCTGCCCTGGGTGTTAAAGCTTCTAGAAGTTTCTAGCCCACGACAGGAGCAGACTCCCTTCCAGATTTCGGGGTGGGTGGTGGTGGAAGGGGGACCTTCTACCACCGCATGTAAGGCAAAGACCCAAGAGACGGGGAGGCAGGAATGTGTCACAGTTGGGAACAGGGGCCTTGGGCAAGTCACTGCGATGAGTTACACAGCTGGGGAGCGTCAGGATCCAAAGCCTCTGCTTTGCCATCTGTCACATGGGGGGCAGAGCAGCACAAGGGTTGGAGGAAATCAGGGAGGTACGTTTCTTTGTGCTTCCAGCCCCAGATGGCGTATTTGTGGGGCGCTTTCAATAGACTGGATCCAAGAGTTGGGCCCCCACATCTCTGCTCTCCCTGTGTGGCCCCCGGTCCTGCTTCTCACCTCCTGGGCACCGCAGGACCCGTGGACTGGACGCCCTATCGTCCCGTACACAGAGACCAGGCTGCTGGCACAGGGAACATGGCTGTCTGCCTTGTCCAAAGCCAGGGAGCAACGCACATCATGTCTCACGCAGACCCTAGCAAGGTCAGCAGACCCCCGCCCCCCGCCCCATCCTGCTGGTACTGTTGAGGGATCAGAAGTCCTCCTCTGGACAGAGGACTTCTCTACACCCGCCCAGCAGCAGACAGAAGTGCTAACCTTCCGCTAGAAGGTGAGTTCTTCCAGGTGACCATCCCTTAATTCTTGGGGCTTGCCCATTGCAGGTGCCCGTGGAGCATCTACAGAAGACGCCCATCATCTCCCGGGGCACTTGCCTGCTTACCTCTCTGTGGCTGCCCCAGGTACACGGTTCATCCGTTCCCAAGGCTGCCTCTTTCCAGCCGGCTGGCCCTGTAGTCTGTCACCGACAGGACGGCCAACCTCAGTGCCGGGTGACCTTTCAAAGACACCGGGATTTGTTTAATTTTCAGAATTCGCCTCCCTTTATCCTTCTTATCAGAGGCAGTGAGGCCCCAGCTGGGGAGGCTGTTTGGCGTCTTTCCCTGAATTTTGAAACAGATGGGCTGGGACCTTCTCAGACGGAGTCCTTTCTTCTCCACAGAGAGGAATGGAGAGAAAGGGAAAGGTAGGAGAGAGTGGGGAGGGGTTGGGATTTTCTGGAAGAAAGGGGGGAAAGCTGAATGCACAACGATTATAACCCGTTTTCCTGAAAACCTTGTTCTTTATTACTGCATGTCCTGTCTTAAAGACGGGGCGTGATGGTGGCACCTGGGTGGCTCAGTCGGTTAGGTGTCTGACTTCGGCTCAGGTCAGGATCTCACGGTTCAGGAGTTCGAGCCCCGCATCGGGATCTGCGCTGACCGCTCAGAGCCTGGAGCCTGCTTTGGATTCTGTGTCTCCTTCTCTCTCTCTGTCCCTCCCGGCTCATGCTCTCTCTCTCAAAAATAAATTAAAAACATTTAAAAAAATTAAAGTGGGAGAGTGCACTTCATCACTCGTGTTTACGGAGCCCTCATCAAATGCCAAGCATCGTCCCGTCGGATCCTTACGGCAGCACCTCGAGCCTCTATGATCTCCATTTTATAGGGAAGGAAACTGAGGCATAGCCAGGGAAGTCATTGCCCAAAGCCGCGTGCCAAGCGGAGGGTCCGGGGTTTCGGTCCAGCTCTGTGGACTCCGAAGTCTGTGCACGAGGCATACGAGGTCTCAGGAAACCTCATCCGGTCCCCGCAATGGCCCCAGGGGAGACAGAATCCTACAGAATGGGGGAGGACCTCGGAGTATTTCCCTTTAATTTTCAACTCTGAGCAGCAAACGTCAAACGCGGGAGGAATCCTACTGGAATGCTAAAAGCAGTGTCTGGGCACATGGGGGGCAGTCAAAGCCCAATTCCACCTCTGACCTTATGTAATCCCACCAGCCACACGGAACACGATTTCATCCCACGACCACTGCCGATTTCCAGAAGAGAAAAATGAAGCCTAGGGATGTAAGGTGCATCTGAGAAACCACCGGCAGCTGGTAGAGGCAGGTATAAATTGGCCACCTGTCCCCACAGCCGACCGCGGGCTTGGCCACCAAGCTCTGTGCCCCCTTCCCCTGCAGACCAGGGTCAGTGGGACCGTCTCCAGTGGGGTTACCCGGTGCCCACGGATGAAGGACTCTGGACGCTCAAACCTACACACCCTGGGGAGCCAGGCGCCAGCTTGCCTGCCCGCCTCCTCCCTTGCGGCCCTGGCCAGTCCGGACTCCCCACACGTTCCGCTAGAAGCCATGGGGACCTTAACTAGTTCTGGAGGAAAACATTCCTTAAGTGGGGCGTGACTAAGGCAGCATCTCAGCCAGGAGGGGAGGAAGAGATTTTGTAGGTGGGGGGTGGGGGGGTTGCCACGAGGACGCGGCTTATGAGCCTATGTCCGTCGTATTTACCTTCGAAGGAAGATTTGCTGGAGAGGCGGGCACCAGGCTGACGCCGGGGCCCCCAGGAGACGATGGCGGAGGGTCCTGTTCAGCCGGGAGTGAGGAGAAAGGCTCTCTCGCGGCCTCCTGCCGACCGCGCTAACCTTGGAGACGGCAGGTGAGCAAAACACGTTTTCCTTCTGGAGCCCAGCTACCTCCGTCCGAAGACAGCCAGGGCTCCGGGCCCAGGGGGCCACGTGGGAGCCGATGGCGTTTTTGGTTTCCGGCCGAACTTTATCACCGTTCCACTCCTTCTCGCCTTATTTCTCATCACGACGCCCTCACTTACCATCCTAGCTTAGGCCTTCCGTCGGTTCCTAAACCCCAGCTTAGCCTTTCACGGAGATTATGGATTCTAGGAATCTCACTCAATCAAGAAACTGCAAGTGGGAAAAAGGAAAACTCACAGGGAGGACGTGCTCTGCCCCGGGGATGCACCCTGGGGGGGAGGGAGGGGGGACATGGTCTCCCACGCACCCAGGGAGGGTTCCACGTGTCCCTTACCGGCGTGGGAAGTTGCAGCGAGGGGGGGCGCGGGCTGCTTCCAGGGTCCTAACCTAGCCCGGGAAGTTGTTTTACGATAATTCTGTTATTTTAACCTTTTATCCGTCTCTTTAATTGGGTTTCTTTTATCCTCTGTTTGGAGGATCATCCATTTAGAATTTTATTCCTAGTTGATAGGTTAGCAGGAAGTGGAGACGTAAGGGTGACCATACTGAGGCGAATTCCTATTCGAACCAAGGCGGCCTTTGAGCTGCCCCTTCCAGAAACCGTAACTCTCCCAGATACGCGCGCGCGCGCCCACGCTCCCATCGTCCAAAATTCTGGCGGTGTAAGCTCGGACTTCTAAAGAGGAAACTTTCCTCAACATCTGCACCTTAACTGCTGGAGCTAGATTACAAACGACGCTTTCCAAAAGTCCTAAGTGGCTGACGTCTGCCTGCTTACCATGTATCATGAGCTTGTCTAACGTTCACCAGGACTCCAGCGGCAAGGTGCTAGCTATTTCCATGAACTTTTAGAACGCAAATGCCCACAAGGAAAGTTACTCCTGCCCAGGGGAAGATGCCACCGTGCTGTATACACTCTAGGGGATACAGAGGACACTCTTACGGTTGGGAGACCTCTGATCCTTGAAGGTACTGTTACTGAGTGCAAGGCCGACATGAGACCTGGATCTGTCCCTTCCCATCAATGTGATGTGGGAGGAACCTCAGTTTGCTGATCCGTGAAATGGGGATCCTACCATCTCTTCCCCCGGAGAATCACTTTGAGGACAAAATGAACCCAATGAAGGAAGGAAGGTACCGGGGAGGGGCAGTGAAAGTAGAGGACATGCTGGAAGGTGGGAACAGGCCCCTTCCAGGTGGACAAGAGGTGGCAGAGGGGTGGGTCAGAGGAGCTCTCCTGAGCTGCCTATGGGAGGGTCCAGACCACTTTGGAGAGCAGGTTGGGCATCATTCACTAAATCAAGGTGCAAGTCTTCCCTGTGGCCCAGAAGTCCCCTTTTCTATCGCCAGATACATCCAAGAACGTGCATAGTAGCATTGCTCATCATGGCCCCAAACTGGAAACCACCAAATGCCCAGACCACGATGGGTAACGGGGACGTATTCATAGAACACTGTGAAAATCCAATTAGAAAAAAGAAATCGCACCACAGTTGTGGTAGATTTTTAAGGCAGGCAGGCCACAACACAGCCAAATTCAAAGGTCAGCCCAGCAAGAGTATGGTGACCAAGACGGATGGGAGTTCTTGGTAGCACAAAATCTGGTCTGTGACCTCCCTAATACCGAACCAAAGAATTGGAGCGTTAAGCATTTAGAGGCCATTCAGGTACAACCCCACACTAGGCATGACTTCCTTTGACGGCGTTCCCGATAACGAGTGCCTGACCACCATCTCTCCCTGGAGGCCACCAACCAAGTGCTTGTCACCAACCCAGGGAGCCCACGTGAGTATGAGTGAGGAAATTAGACTGTGCGCCAGATCTGATGGTGAAGACCCCCTTCGGGTGCCTCCTGTCCGTGCCCCCCCCCTTAGTCTTGCCTCCCCGGAGCCTCAGGAGGAGCTCTGGGGGAATTTCCAAGATGGCGGTCTCTATGCCTTGAGCTTTTCCAACCACTCCCCCTCCCTTGCTCTATCTCAAAGTGGAGAGGCACCGTGACGTAATGGTTACGAGCCCTGCATCTGGAGTCAGATGGCTCAAGTTCAAATATAACCCACATATTAGCCGTGTCACTCTGGGCAAGTGATTTAATCTTAAAGTTACTCCCATCACCCCTGTACAGGTGACCAACGAAACCTTGAGAGAGATCTTGGGGACTAAAGTTAGGGTATGCCATCTATTCAGCACAATGCCTGGCACAGACATAACGTGCGAAGATTTACGACAATCGTTCCCAAGTTTTGCTCCACGTTAGGATCACCTGGGAGCTCTAAAATAATCTCAAGGGCCAGGTCACATCGTGTACAAATCACATCAGTGTCTAAGGGTAAGAGCCAAGTATTAGAACCTTTTTACAAATCCCAATCCGCAGCAAAGTTTGGAAACCACTGATCATGAAATCAGGTTTGGGGTGCCCAGTTTCCGACTTGGGGAGCACAGCCACCTGCCTGCAGAGATGTCAACCTTTTTATTGGCTCTGGCTTCAAACCTTTTTCCGCTTAGGTGTGCAAGACCGATTCAGCCGCTCCAGTCGTGGCCTCTGCCGCTTGGCCAACGGAAACTCACCGGCAGCCCTCCCTCGCCGCAGTGAGTGGCACCCCTCAATGCCCAGGGGCTCCCAAACTTGGGAGGCTGCCTTGACCTTTCCACGTGCTGTATTCAGCCAAGTCCGGCTGGGCTCCATCAGCCCCCCACTGCTATCTGTCAAGGAGAGAGAGAGAAGCAGCCATTCCCAATCAGCCTCACCTCTCACCTGGGTGGCTCAGTCGGTTAAGCATCCGACTTTGGGTCAGGTCATGATCTCCCCGTCTGTGGGTTCGAGCCCTGCATCGGGCTCTGTGCTGACAGCCCGGAGCCTGCCTCAGATTCTGTGTCTCCCTCTCTCTGCCCGCGCCGCACCCCCCCCCCCCGCCACGTTCTCTCAAAAATAAACATTAGGGGCGCCTGGGTGGCTCAGTTGGTTGAGTGTCTGACTTTGGCTCAGGTCATGATCTCACAGTTCATGAGTTCGAGCCCCGCGTTGGGCTCTGGGCTGACAGCTCAGGGCCTGGAGTCTGTTTTGGATTCTGTGTCCATCTCTCTCTCTCTCTCAAGAATAAATAAAATGGTAGAAAATATTTTTAAAAAATAAACATTAAAATTTTTTTTCTAAATTCCCGATCCTGTCCTGTAAGACTCTGCTCCCAACTCCTCTAATCTCCTTTAGTCCTTGAATGCCCAAGCTTTAATGGTACTGGCTTTTAATTCCTTGAGTGCTTCGGCCCCAGGACCTTTGTACATGCGCTCTTAACCCCAAACCACCTCTGAAACTTCCGGCTAGCTTCCATTAGCTATTCCTTGGGTTCCCTATTTTCTGCCTTTCCCCCCACTGATAGGTGTGCCTGGCATCCCATGCCTGCCATTGGATGCTTGCAGTATTGACCTTATGGTGTAGACGCTGACCCTATTTTATAGGTGAGGAAACCAGGGCGAAGAGACGTTGAGGAGCTAAACGGTCCCAGAGCCAGTCAAGTGCGAAGAATCCGAACCAAGAGCCGGAGACCTTGGCACGAGCCACCCTGATGCAAACAGCAGGCACGCGAGCTGCCTCTAGCTCTTGCTTCCTAGAGCCTCGTATGCAGTAAGCACTTAATAGTTGCTGCATGAATAGCCTTCACCTGAGGAACAAAAGGCAGACAAGCATCCCGGCCCCCGTTGCCAGGCTGGCTCAAACACAGAGCTGGGGCGGGCCCTGCCTCCGCTTGTCCCAGGACCCGGGTCTGCCTGCATGTGTCTACACAGCCTCTCCCTCACCAGAGCCATCCAGCCGCTCCCCTGCCCCCTTCCCAGCTGCCTGCTAGGGGTCTCGCAGCACAACAATTCCACCAATCCATCAGGGGACGTCAGCCTCGCCGAGCGCTTCGGGGCATAAATCAAACTACGAGGAGGAAAGGTTTTTTTTTTTTTTTTTTTTTTTTTTTTTTTAAAAAAAAAAAAAAGGTAGCAGAGAGAAAAATCGGGGTAGGGGGTGGGGAGAAAGCGACAGAAGGAGGGGGGAAATGAGATCAAAGGCAAAAATTCATCAGAGATAACGGAATTATTTATTTTTCCTGCTCTGGTCTCTGGGCCTTTGAGGCCTCCACGCTGATGTATTTGGACATCTTGGGGCCGTCTGTTACCGGAGGCCACCCCAGCCCCCCCAAAGGCACGTCGCTTCCATCAGCAGCAGCCGCCCCCTCCACGGCTGCCCACGGAGCCTTTTGAAGTGGGTCCCGGTGGTGTTTACCCGCCTTTGCGAAAGAAACGTGTGCAGGGTGGCGGCAGCTGGCCCGGGTGGGGCCGGGGAGGAAGGGGTCCCCTCATCACTCACCAGCCTGTTTATTTGGGAGCCCGAGTGGCCCTTTCTCCAGTTATTACTCAACGTCCTCTACAGGCCAACCCACCGTCATTCCAGAAGGTGGGGCGGGAATAACACACACGCTGCCCGCTGCTAGACGGGGCCCAGGCAGGATGGGCACGCGGTGCACTTGGCTTTCACAGAAGACGTGGCCACGATGGCCGGGAGGATGCTCGGCTGGTCCCAGGGAGGCCGGCCGGGAGCACACCCCCAGGAACCAGGACACCTGGCTTCAAACTCTGTCTCTTGCCACGTGACCCTCCCAGGCAAGCGAGCTCAATCCTCAGAACCCCCCCTTTTCCTAGGACAGCCTCAGAACATCCGCAAAGCCCAGTAGCCTTCTTGACACACGAAGTCCTGTATGGATGGTGTTCAAACACCGGCGGTCGGCCGAAGGCTTCTTCCTCTTTTCCTAGCTCCCCCAGGGAACTTCCCAGAAGAGTAAGTATGTGGTTCATTAACATGGTCCCTCCTCCTAACGTGTCCATTTTCCCCGCATCCCGTGTTTAGTTAACCGGCACACGGCTTGCGACGTGACTTCGTAGGGTTTTAACGGGACAACAGATCGGCTACGAAGTGACGGGCGAAGAAGTCAGTGGTCTGGAAGGCTTATGGATCATGTCGCTGCAGAACACAAGCGGGCACGTTCAAAGAGAAAAACCATCTTGCCTCAGGTCGTCAGGTCGATTAGCTACAATATCAAACCGCGTGTACGGACAAAGACTGGAGTCCGATGGCTGAGACTCGAAATCCCGAGGCTGCCGCCTGCCAGCCGTGTGCCCCGTGGGGCACAGAGGCCCCAGCTTGCTGGCCGGCGTCCTCACTAGTGAGAGAAACACAAGAGTTCCTTTCGCCCAGAGGTTTTCGTGACGATTCAACGGGCTCGTTTACCAAATAACGTTTACGCGACACGACCCGGCATGCGCGTTCTCGGTGCTTGAGAAAATACTTGATTTAGGTCTCAGAGCAGGCCTCGGAGGGGGGCACTATTGTCCCATTTTACAGATGGGGAAATTGGGGGCTCTGCGGTAAGATTACACAGAATAATGCGGCCAGTGCACACAAGAGAGGCAGATACAGAGGGTGAAAAATTCTCACATCTGCGTCATTGTAACGCGTGGGCAGTTTTGCGTTATAACCCCTGCCCCCAGGGTTCAGAACACAGACCAGTAGGCAGACAGAGAGGACTCTTCTGGAAGAGGTCTAGGAGAACGTAAAGGCACTTGGGCTGTGCACCGGGGGGCGGCGCACGCGCGGAGAGGGGGGGGCTCGGATCTCTCGAGTCTCAGGGAGAGGAGGTGAGCCAATCTGTCCATTTGTATCTCCTGCAGAGAAAGGGACCAAAGTCCCACCAGACCCTGGCCGTTGGACCTCAGGCCCCAAGAGCAGCCAGGAGAAAGCGGTGCTCTTCCAGGAACGCACCGGTGAGCCCAGGCTGCTCGTGGGGGTAGAAGGTGTCACGGTGGCTTCTTGTCTTATTGGAGGAAACCTAGAAAGTGGTGTGGTGGACCCCCAGAGACCCCACAGCTCCCCCACCGGGGCGGGTGAGGGGTTGCTGGAATTTCTGGCTCGAGCGACTAACGCTGGCACCCGGCTCACGCCGTCCTGGCTAAACTCACGAGCCTTGCCCCGATACCAGGACAACAGGACCAGCTGGCATTAGGCCAACCGGGCCGAGCACTTCATTGTAAGGTTTTCCAACAGAGGTAGGGGTCTTCACTCCCCCCGGCCCTTAAGGGCACCCCAGAGAGCATGGAAGCAAATGCGTCTCACGCCTGGCATCCGACCTGACTTTGGAATCGTCCCACACAGGCAGTAAGGCCAGAGGTGGCCCATAGCCCCCCTGGAACATGGAAACTCCCAGGGGATCCTCTGTCACTCACCTGCTCACTCCTGCCTCAGAGCCGCTGGCTCGTGCCCGGGGTTGACACTCCAGAAGACGCCCTGTGAAGGAGTGGCTTCTGGACGGTGTGGACGGAGCCTCCCGGGTCCCTGGGACCCGTACCACCAAAGCTCAGCGGCAGAGGTGGGGGGGAAGGCTGGTGCTGACAAGGTACTGGTCGGGCCAGGGAGGCTCGGCCTGCTTTTGATTAAACAGCCATCATTTACTGTGGGCAGGAACAATGCCGGGGACGCCGGACGTGCTCACGTGACCCATGGGCTGGCGTGGGAGTCAGCAGTCCTGCCAGCCCAGAGAAGCCACTCCGGGTGAGGGTCCTGGCAAGGCAGGAGGACCCCATTACATCCCCACAATGCTGCTGAGACAGGTCTATCTATCACAAAGATTTCCTCGCTTCCCTCGGGGAAACTACCGCTCTCCGGCCTTTCAGACTCAGAATCCTTAGGAACTTTTTCCCCGTGACAAAATTAGGACGTGAAACAGATTCCAGACCGATCCCAGGGTTGGGTTGGCCAACACACTGCATTATCCTGAGGCTCCCGTTAGAAATTAAGTCAGCGGGAGTTACAGGCTTTTTCTTCCTCTTTTCCTAGCTCCACCAGGGAACTTTCCAGAAGAGCAAGTGTGTGGTTCAAGACCCTTTTCCACTTGGGGGAATGATGGTAGCTATCACGAGGTACCAGGGCTTAATCGGGGCTTTGAGGATTCTCGCAGCATGGGGATGGGACGTGGGTGCTTGGAAGCATTCATATTTTACAGATAAAAGGAGGCTCACAGCGGCTCACGAGGCAAGGTTTCCTGAGACCTGTACAGCGAGGCTGTGGTAGAAACGGGGTGCAGAGTTGGGACCCTAGAAGGCGTGTCCCAAAGCGTTCTGCAAGGATATAATTCTATGCGGGCAGGAAGCTCGCCTGTCACCCCACTGCGGAACAGTGCCTGACACAGGGGAAATCGGACATGGCAGCTCAGGCTGGGGTCTTGAGGCTCACAGGTGAGGGAAGGACCCAGAGGCTCACAGGTGAGGGAAGGACCCAGTTTCTTCGCCATTAAAATGAAACTGTGAAACCTCTTTACTACCCACCACTAGGGGGCGCTCTGGAGAACACAGAGGGTGAACTGGATGGTCCTACAGTCATGGCGCATCGTAATTCGAGGTTATGTTCAGACTGAGCTGAAAAGGCTCTCAAAGCAGCACCAGCTCTGGTACCGGTTTTTTACGGAGGCGTGGCCACCTGGACACATGTGTCTTCGGTTCTCAGCCTCGCCTCAGGGTAGCCACCAGAGCCTTGAGGGATCCGAGGGCACTAGGGACAGGCGGCCAGCCACCAGGCAGAGGCATCGCGCTGCTCAGCCAAGGTTCGCACACATACCGAGCCCAGAACCAACCAGGGGTCCCGCGTGGGTTCTCGGCCTTAAGCAGAGAAGCTGCAAGCGTCTGACCTTTCAAAGTTGACGAAAAACCTATCGCTGAGCTTACAAGTGTTCATTAAAAAAAATTATGTTTTATTTGAGAGAGAGACAGAGCATGAGCAGGGGAGGGACAGACAGCGAGGGAGACACAGAATCCGAAGACAGGCTCCAGGCTGAGCTGTCAGCGCAGAGCCCGACACGGGGCTCAAACTCTCCAACCGTGAGATCATGACCTCAGTCAAAGCCGGACGCTCAACCGGCTGAGCCCCCCAGGCACCCGAGTGTTCATTTCTAACATATGCTTTAGTTTGGAATACTTTCATGTGTATAGAAAGGCTACAGAGAGAATATGGAGAATCCCCCCATATACTCTTTACCCAGCTTCCCCTCATGCTGTAGGTTACCATGGGTACATTGGTCGGAATTAAAGTGAACACTGGTGCATCACTGTTCACATATTGCCGAAATTCAAACAAAGCCCGGAGTGTGTCCACTGTGGTCTTTCCTCTGTCCCAGGATCTGATGCAAGGCATCACACTGCCTTTGGAAGAGTATCACTTTTCTTTTAAACACGTAACCTAGGACTACATTTCCTAAATAAGCCAAATCACACACAAGAAAGAGAAAACAATCCCCCATGATCCTGGCCCCGTAGCCTTCCAAACCTGCACCATCCAATATGGCACCCACTTGCCAAGGAGGCAATTTCAATGAATGAAAATTAAGTAGAATTAACCTTCCTCAATCACACCCCACACTCCAGTGCTCAGGAGTACGGGTCACCCGTGGCTTTGGGTCCAGGCAACAGAGGTTCATAATACCGCATTATGTAACGCTCTACTGAACAGACTGTAGGAAAACACATGGAAGAGATCCAGAACACACATATACTTAAAGACATACCTCTAGTTTTTTACATGAAGACTGTAGACTTTTGCGGATCATGTAGGATTTCTCCCTGGTTTTGGAGATCATTCCATGTGGCAGCGGCCATCAGCAATGAGGCCGACACACCAGATCGGTCCAGATACGCACCAGATCGGTCCGTGGTACAGACCGCCTTTATGGGGGTCCTCCTCCTGACAGGCACTTAAGTTGTTCCCAATTTCCTATTCCAATGAAGGCTGCCAAAAACATCCTTGTTGCTTCCGAGTACACCCTGGGTCGACTTAATTCAGGGTACAGGGACTTTGGCCAGTGGGATAAACACTCCCACTGAGAAGATCTTTCCATACCATCAGGGCTGTGCCTCAGGCCACGACCGGGCTTAGCAAGACTGGACGCAGACAAGGCATCCGGCCACGCTGTGATGTGGGCAGGTGGCCAGGGTGTCCTGGGGACGGGAGGGTTTCAGGCTACCATTGAGAGGTGCGAGTCAGAGACACTACCCATTCACAGATCAACAATGCGACAAGCAGACTAGAAAACCACATCCAACCAGTATCTCGGGATCGGAGTCATGTGGTTTGATTGGCAAACACCATCTGCACGCCAAGAAATTACTAGTTGGTCCTAAAGAGGTAGCTGTGTACCAGCAAAGTACAAACACTTTAATGCCATTTAAGCCATCGCAGCTCCATTAGGCAGGACCCCTGTTCCCCATTTTTACAGACGGGGAAGTAGAGGTGGAGGGTTGGGGGAATGTCACGATTCTGTTTCTGCGAAGAATTCTGGTAAACGGCTAAATGGGGACACGAACCCAACGTCGAGCCTGCAGACCTAGAAAGTTCCCTGTGGGAACTCGTTCCAGCTTCCTCTAATGTTAACCTTTTAGGTTATACATTTATTAGAACTAGGCAATGAGCCTTAGTATGTTACTGCTAAGTTCCAGACTTGAATTTTTTTTTTTTTTAAGCGGTTTCCTCTTCTCTCTCCATCCCTACTGGCCGCAGAAAGCCAGACTCTTCTCTGCAGAGGTTCGTTCCTGGAGCTTCTGGCCCATCCTTTGCGGACCAGAGCTGTACCCTCCAGCCCAGGCCTCTCTGAGGCCAGACTGAGCAGACCCTGAGCCGGTCAGTTAGCCTGGGCGGGTCGTGCTTGATCTTCTAGCCTGCTTTGCTAACGTGCAACCCTTGATTTTTGAGCAGCTACGTGTGCAGGAACTGGGCAAGACTTCTGGGTAGTGACGTGAGAATCAGGACCGGCAGAATGAGGGCTGGGGTATGGGAATCCACCCCAGCACTGAGCAGAGAGCTCCCGTGGGCGCCCGTGTCCCCAGCCCTCTCTCCTCCGAGCAGCACGGTTTGGGGCACAGAAACTTACTTTGTGATGGAGAAATCCCAGGCCTCCAGGCTTTGGATGCCCGAGCTCAGTCGTCCTGATCAAATTCAGCTGGCCATCTGTCCACGCGGCTCAGATAGGAGGTCTGCAGTCCCCCAAAGCACATTTGGTCTTGCTCGCTGCTTTGCACGTGTGGGAGGGCCCCTCCACGCCCAACCCACAGAGACTCCAAACCTAGATCGATCTTTGAGATAGCCAAAGGCCACGGGCCCACCTGTACGGCCTCCACCCCAGCTTCCTCGCGGTGGTTTGTCATCACGGAAGAGCATTTGATCGTGGTTTCAATTCCACCCCTCATTCATCACGGAGGGCCCCTAGCAGCACACGCTGGCAGAAGATGGCCCGCAAGAAACAGGGTAAGGTTACATCAGAATCCCCCGGGACACTTGCAAAGCATCCAGAGGCCCTAATCGGTCCCCTGGCTTTTCACAATCTCCTCAGGGACTGGACCAACGCCAGCCTGAGCCATGATCTTGAACGGGTTTCCCGAAATCTTACAGGAATGTTTCCAAGGAGCGGTTTGTGGAGAGAGGCGTCCTTAAGATCTTAGGGACTGAACTCAGATGGCACAGTTGTCTCACTTTTGGCATTGCCCCGAGGGTGTTACTATTGGGGGCAAAGCAGGCAGGACACCTTCCTTACCACTGGGATGGAAAGCTGCCTCCTGATTGAACAAACAAGGACCATCAGGCACCTTGCAGAAGCAAGCTTTCGCCAAGTACACAGTGAATAACTAGAGACGAGCACACTTAATGCTTCCTGAGCACACTTGGTATCCAAGTGTATAAGCTGCCTTCACTCCAGGGCACCATTTACTTCCCGGGAACCCATGCACCGAGCCCTTTGCTTTCCGAACACTTCTGCCCTGAACACTATGTTCACGACTTTTCTGGATTTTGAAAACCTAACCTTTCGTTGATAAATTGTTTGCGGATTACTCCAAGGCACCTAAGCTTTCCCATTAGAGTATGCGCCCCCTCCCCGACCAAAGCAACACACATTTTGAAAACCCAGTGAGTGGATCCCCTCTCGATTACGATTCCCCAGTTGTGCAACCCAGAAGAATTCAGCGCTCTGATTTTTGGCATGCAGCTTTGTAGAATACTGGTTCTTAGCTGGGGGTGACTTTGCTTCGGGGACATTTGGCAATACCTGAGGACAGTTTTAGTGGTCACACCTGGAGGGTGCTGCGAGCATCGGCGGGGAGGGGTCGGAGAGGCTCCAAAACATCGTACAACACACAGGACAGCCGCTCCCCACCCCCCCACCGCCCCCCAGTGAATCATCCAGCTCCAAGTATTGCTAATGTCAAAGTTGAGAAACCTTATCCTAGATCTATCCTGTGTATGCACGCATACACAACCACACTCCCCCCACCCCACCCCCGGGACATATGGTAACAGTCCCGAATTGTTGCAATTTCTATGCATTGCTCTGTTGTGTGCACATATCGTAAAGCATTTAGAAAAAAGAAAACTGGGAACCATCTCCTGTCGATTACCTACACTTTTGCACATTTATCTGAGGGTTTTCTCAACTCCTGTCATCTGAGCAATTGCAGAGCGATTGCAGACGGTTCTCCTGTATCAAAAGGACTCTGGAACTGCCCGCTCAGGTTGCCAGAATTGAACCGTGTGGTTGCGTCAGCGCCTGAACACATACTCACAAAGAGTTTTGTGAATCATTGAGCCACCGGGGCCTTGGAGGACCTTCTCTCGAAGAGCCAGGCCTGTGCAGGGAGCTCGTCGGACAGAGCTGCTCTCCAGGTCCTCGGCCTGAAGCACACATGAGTCACGGCTTTGAAATCCACCTCAGATGCCAGCTGAAAACAGAGGCTTTGCATAATCAAGTTGACAGATGAAGCCAGAGCTGCCCTGCTAGGGACAGGCCCATCCATATCCTGGGTTAAAAGAAATATTGCGTTTTTTAAGAGGAAAGAAACATATTTAAGAGATAAAGGGAGGGGGAAAAAAAAGAGAAGAGTTTTCTGGCCATTAATTATAATAAAACACAGGGGGAAAAATTCACTTTAAAGGCATGCTAAAGCCCTGTAATCTTCAAAGAGACAGGGGCGGCTCAGATGCCCGGGAGGAGAGAAACTTCACCAGGAGGCCACCATTTCCAACAGTGCATACAGCCAACGTGAGGGCTGCCTTTGGAGGACGGACACGGGCTGGGAGCCAGTTACGTCGCTGCCTAGGTCAACGCTTGCCCCGGAGGGGTTGCTCAGATCAGAGCACATGCAGCGGGGCTGCGGTTTCCAGATCGACTCCAGGATCATAATGCCCGACTGTCCACCGCCATTCTTTCGGGCTCTGGCTGCCTGTTGGGACCCTATGCGATCAGCGCAAAGTCCTGGTTTCCCTCCATCGGATCACCGCCGGGTGCGAACGCAGCCCAGCTGGGGCCGACTTCGGCCACAAGAGGCCCGGGCTCCAGGATTTTATGTCCAAGGTTCCCGTCCGTCCGAGCAAAATGCCATGCCTGTCCCCGAACCAAACCCTGCCGTAGCCAGTTGGTCTGAGGCTTTCAGTGGCTTCCCACTGGCCATCTCGAGGGAGGCGACGGGAATTAATGCCACGGTGTTAATGGCTCAATGGAGTGTAGTTGCCCGACAAGTGCTTGGCTTGATTGCATAACCCATGGTGGCGAAAGAACCTGCCAGTTTTGTTGGGGGTGGGGTGGCGGTTGGCACGGTGGGGGTACTGGATTAGGAAAGGACCTTGCCGTCCTTGGCATAAACCGCCTAGAAAACACGTTCCTGTGGAACCCCCTCGTTCTCCCCCACTTGCGAACACTTCCCAGGACATTGTAAAGGTGAGGATACGGAAAAAGGAACCCGGGGCGCCTGGGTGGCGCAGTCGGTTAAGCGTCCGACTTCAGCCAGGTCACGATCTCGCGGTCCGTGAGTTCGAGCCCCGCGTCGGGCTCTGGGCTGATGGCTCAGAGCCTGGAGCCTGCTTCCCATTCTGTGTCTCCCTCTCTCTCTGCCCCTTCCCCGTTCATGCTCTGTCTCTCTCTGTCCCAAAAAATAAATAAAACGTTGAAAAAAAATTAAAAAAAAAAAAAAGAAAAAGGAACCCTCAAGGTGCTGTTGGTGGGAACGCAAACGGGTGCAGCCACTTTAGAAAATGGATGGAGGGTCCTCAAAAAAGTTACAGATGCAAATACGACACACGCGATGTGATAATTCTACTAGGTGTTTATCAAAACAAAAATACGAGTTCAAAAGATAGAAGCCCCGATGTTTACTGCATCATTTACAATCGCCAAGGTATGGAAGCAATATTAATAGACAAATGGATACGGAAGACGGGTGTCTATAGAACGGAATGCTATGCAGCCCTAAAAAGGAGGAGATCATGCCAGTTTCGACAACACGGATGGACCCAGAGGGTACTATGCTGAGCAAAATAAGTCAGGGTGAGACAAATGTCACAGGATTTCACTCATGTGGCATCTAGAAAGCTCAGGAACAAAAAAGGAGAATCAGACCCATAAATAGAGAGGTGGTGGTTGCTGGGGGTGGGGAGGGGCGTGGCTGGGAGGATGGAAAAAATGGGTGAAGGGGGGGTAGAAGGCACAGGCTTCCTGTTACAAAATAAAAGGCACAGCACAGGAACACACGCCACACCACGGTGTTGTAGTAACATTGTGTCCTGACACACGGTAGCCACACTTGTGAGCACAGCTTTGACAAACTTGTCACTGTAACATTGTGCGACTGCACTCAACTCAAATTAGAATTTTAGGGGCGCCTGGGTGTCTCAGTCGGTTGAGCGTCCCACTTCGGCTCAGGTCATGATCTCACGGCTCAGGAGTTCGAGCCCCGCGTCAGGCTCTGTGCTGACCCCTCGGAGCCTGGAGCCCGCTTCGGATTCTGTGTCTCTCTCCCTCCCTCCCTCTCTGTCCCTCCCCTTGCTCATGGCTTGCTCTTTCTCAAAAATAAAGACTAAAACATTAAAAAATAAATTTTTGGGGCGCCTGGGTGGCGCAGTCGGTTAAGCGTCCGACTTCAGCCAGGTCACGATCTTGCGGTCCGTGAGTTCGAGCCCCGCGTCGGGCTCTGGGCTGATGGCTCAGAGCCTGGAGCCTGTTTCCGATTCTGTGTCTCCCTCTCTCTCTGCCCCTCACCCGTTCATGCTCTGTCTCTCTCTGCCCGAAAAATAAAATAAACGTTGAAAAAAAAAAAATAAATTTTTAAACAGTATCTTGGGGGAAGTTACTGTGAAGAGAAGCTTTGCAAGCTTTTCAATGTTTGTTGTTGTTTTAAACGAGCCTTTTAATTACCCTTTTCTCCCCACCTCCTGAACTTCTAAGTTTTGGATCACCCTAGAGGGGCACAATCTTGCCCCAAACACACCCTCCTTCCAGCATCCACCTGCTGCTCACTATGCCAAGCAAGACTCACCCCTAACACCTGCATTTCACCCTGGAAGTCATAAACCCGTTAGAAGCTTCATAAGTAGAACAGCAAATCCAAGCTCACTCCGTATGGCGTTATACGTGGAATATACCGTATTGCTTCGAGACCTTTTTGCTTCGGTTACTCACACCCACGCGCGTGTGGGAAGGCTGGCTTAGGATTGGTGGGGCCCGGAAGCTGGCTCCTCATTCAATGGCTTCAAGATGCTCCTCTGAAATTGGTCAGGGCGGGAGCCTTCACACCATGGAAACCGGTGAACCATACCCAGCTTTTCCCCGGCGAGCTGCTTGTGTGTAACCAGTGGCATACCGGTAAGTGTTAAGGATGCGTGTCACTCTTCTTAACCGATGGTAGGAAAGGCACGTATTGTTGGTGCGGGAGCCCCCCATGCAGGTGGGCTTACTGGAGAACACTCAGGAATAGCACCTGGGAACTGGTGGGAGGATTGGGCTTCTCCTGGGAGAACGGGGCCGTGATGCGGCTGTAACACAGCCTCAGGTGGCCCCGGGGAGAGCCTTGGGAGAACTCGAGGCCCACCCCGCTTGAAAGCGGGGTGAGGAGACGGAAGTTTTATACCCTTCGTAGACCCTAGCCATATGCACCGAGCCCTCCACGTACCATTTATGCCCTAGCCCTTGAACGCAGGTTGCTAAGGGAGCCGTCTCACCCCACGTCAGGCTTCCGCCTCAGGAGCAGACAGCAGTGCCCACAGAACCACTGGACTGTGAACCATCAACAGCCAAAACCCACGGCACCTGGGGGAGTGATGGGTCAGTCCAGAAAAAGGATATCCGGGTGGTGCCTCAAGGCATCTGCTACGTTGGACTCTGAAGAGTCCAGAAAACCTTCTAGTATCACTTGAGTGAACTCAAGCTAGCCTACTGGAGAAGGACAGATCACGTGGCCCAGCTGTGCCCAGCCAAGACCATTCTAGACCAGTCTATAGCCACTTGACCCCCAAATACTACCTGAGAAAGCCCAGGGCTGCTCCCCAACCCCAGCTGACCAGAGATGCAGGATGAGTCTCCCCTGAGATCAAGATCCTCCCCCCCCCCCAGCTGAGTCCTAGACTCGGTAGCCATAATACACACTCGGCTCTTTAAGCCACTGCACCTTGGAATAAGTTTGACACAGCAATAGCTACCTGATGGAAGGTCTGAGCAGATTATCCTGGCTGAAGCCACACTCAGTAGACGTGAAAGGGAAGGTGTGGATGTCTGGTGGAACCTCCCTAGCCTGTATTTGGGGCCTTTCAGCAAAAAGAGGAACTTGATTCTGAAGGCAGTGGTGAGCCATAGCAGGTTATTGAGCAAGAATGGCCCCCCCGAGCGCTCCCTTTCCAGAATCAGACTGTTCCAATCAACACTTCTGGCCACTAGAAACAGATCCACTCATGGGCGCAACCTACGGGCAGGAGACTGGATGTCCGGGCCTGCTGGAAGTCAGAAGACTGGCCGTGTCGGGGCAACGGTCCGTTTCCCTGCAGCCACATGGCCTTTCTTACATCCCTGCAGGTCTGTTGCATTCCGTTTCTCCTTGAATGACGGAAAAGCAGAGGCCAGCTCTTCAAATATTTGAATACCTGCAGCGTGCCAGGCCAGGAGTTTGCTGTAACCACTGTCGTAAACCCTTCTCGCCCTTCCCTCCGTGCAGCCCTGTGCACGACACCACCGGGGGCTGCTTCCTAGACTCCCTGCCAGCAGCTCATCCAATGGGAGGAGAGAGAAGGGAGAACCAGGCTGTCTCCCTCCCTCTCTCTTGTCCTCAGATTTTGTCCCGTCAGTTCTGTCGAAGCCCTGTTGCCAGCTGCATCCCTCTTGGTCGCCAACCACTGCTGGGGGAATCCAAAGCCTTTCCAGACTCAACCTGATGGCCCCCTTCTAACAGCGGCCTCCAGTTGCTGCTCCCTGGGTTGCCTCACCTTAACCCTGTTTGCTTTAACACGATTTGAAGTTTATTTTGAAAGAGAGAAGAGAGTGACAGCACAGGCAGGGGATGGGGGGCAGGCGAGGGGGAGAGAGAATCCCAAGCAGGCTCTGCACTGTCAGCACAGAGCCCGACATGGGGCTCAAACTCACAAACTACGAGATCACCACCCGAGCTGAAGCCAAGGGTTAGATGCTTAACCAACTGAGCCACCCAGGCGCCCCTGCTCGTAATACTTCAACAGGCAGAATCCATTCCAAAGCCCTTAAATGCTCTCGCCTTCCCCCCACTGCGCCCACCCACCCCCCACACGCCTGGGACCTCACTGATGGAGCCGCCATATTGGGTCACACAGGGACACACGGGCCTTTCACTCAGTGTCCCCTTCGAACAACACAGCGCAACAATCCCACACCGGGTATTGTTCTATGTGCTAGGACAGGGCCGTCAACGCAAATAATGAAATCCCAACCCTCGGGGAGCTCCTATTCCAAGCTCTACTCCCCACAGGGGAGGGGACCGCTAAACAAATACAACATCAGTTGGTGATGAATGTGAAGAAGGATAGAGCAGGAACAGGGGTGGGTGGGGGGGGGAGGGGGCAGGCCGGCCGTTTTTTAAAAATATGCTGGAAAAGGTCTCCTAAAAGATAATAGGAGGAAAGACGTAAAGCAGTAAGCCCCATTAACGTCTGGTATAAACAGCCCCGGGGGAGGGAACTGCAGGTTCAAAGCATTCTGCTGTTGGAATCAATAAATAATCCGGTCTTTTTCTCCCTCTACCTTCTGATCTTCCTCCTCCACCGACTCAACTCCACTCCACTGGAGGCCAGAAAGCAAAGACAGAGTAGCTGGAAGGGGCAGGCAGCGAAGCACGGCTGGTCCAGAGCACGTGGAGGCACGGAAACGGGGTTCGGTGCCCGTCTGTCCCATAGCAGGGTCTCGCAGGTGGGGAAAACGCAAACCCCCTTCCCGCATGCGCACTGGGGGGCTCCGCCCCGTAGCACGCTTCTCAGCTTCTAGTTCAGCTCCAGGAAGGTGGTTAGCCGACAGAGTTAGGATCTGCCTCCCCAGCGATAACGCGGCTGGGCAGGGGCAGGGGCAGGGGCAGGGGCAGGGGCAGGGGCAGGGGATCTAGCCACTTCCGCCCAGCGCAGGGGTCCTCTGCCCCCCGGCCGCCTTTGCTCTTGAGCGCCCCCCCTAGACTAACTTGGTCAGATCCGCTTCGTAGGCGGAGGCCAAACCTGCCAAAGTTTGGGTCTTCTCCACCCCTTAGCTTTCCCTGGTGTTGTCAGCGGTGGGCTGGTAAATGGTTAACCTGCCCCTGAACACAGTGGGGAAGGGATACCAGCTCTAGCCTGACCCTAGGAATTGTCCTAAATTAAAAAAAAAAAAAAGGGGGGGGGTGGGTGGGTGGGTGTCGTTTAACATTATCGAGAGACCGCATGAGCAGGGGAGGGGCAGAGAGAGAGGGAGACACAGAATCCGAAGCAGGCTCCAGGCTCCGAGGCATCAGCCCAGAGCCCGACACGGAGCTCGAACTCACAAACCACGAGATCATGACTTGAGCCGAGCTCGGATGCTCAACCCACTCACTGAGCCACCCAGGTGCTCCAACGACTTGTCCTTTTATCTGCATCTCCTTTTTGAAAAACCAAAGGAACACAGCGGGGGGGGGGGGGGTGGACTTTCAGAATTCTACCTTAAAATTTCTCTTCCTAGATCCCCTCCATCAGCATGTCACATCAACTCGCCAATTCTGTCCTGAATCTACCCACATTCTTTCTACTGATCGTTCTAGAGAGAATGGGAGAAAGGAGACCAGTTGGCTCCAGCCATGGTGATAGAGTAGTATTTCAAGATCTTATTTTAATGCTTCTGCTTTTCTACCGGCCTGAGAATAAAAGCCAAAGCCCCTTCTCCGACCTATAAAGTCAGTCGTAGTCCAGCCCCACCGGTCTCTTCCCAGGGCATCTACCACCGCTCTCCCCCAGCCATATTTGACCTTCCTGCAGTTTCTTGATGCCAAAGTCGGTTGCATCTTACCGCCCCGCCCCCTTCTCCGTTCCCCTGACCTGGGATGATGCTTCACTCCGGCTGCTGGCTTAGCCGCCTTCTTGGTCTTCGATCAGATGAGCTGCCGGCTGCCATCTTGGCTGTTTCCTTATTTGAGGATCTACAGATGCCAAGTAGGACAAAGTGATGAAGAATGACTGCACCCTAGTGGGTTAGGAAAACGGTGGCTACTTCTCGAAGTCAGGAGATCTGGATTCTTTAGATCAACATGCTCAGTACATAAGACCGTGGGTGGGACCTAGCCATGGCTTCGACATTTACTGGCTGGGTTAACCAAGGCTGCCATGCCGGTCCAAGCACAAATTGGCTATATTAGCGGGGGCTTGTGTAGGCTTCCAGCTCTACGAGTTCCCAAAGGCAGCACATGTGGCCTGCACGTTGCCTTGCAGACCACCCTGAAGTTCACCTACAAGTTCAGTGGACAGCTCCCATCACGTGATCTTTCTGCTGATACCCGCCCCCACCCCCCACCTCAAAAGCCCCTTCTGTAATCACACACAATTCAGAAGTGCTGAGAAGTTAACACTCAGAGCGACCCCGCCCCGTCGACGAGAGGCAGGGCTTGGTGGTTAAAGGCCCCCAGCTTCCTCCTTCCTGGGAGAACAATTCTGAGGTTTATTCCAGGCGGTATCTCACGAGGTTCCCAGGAGGATAAGTCTTAGTTGCTCAGGATGGTCATCTCATTTACAGCCCTCTTAATTTCGAGGTCATCCCAGAAAGGATGGGGGGGGGGGCAGGAGGTGACAATACTAACAAACTTGTACCCAAATCATCTTAATTTGGGGTTCCTGGACCCACAAGTCAGCCAAGCCGATTCTAGCAGGAGCTGGTACGTGTGGAGATGACTATGAAGCCTCATAGGTTCAGTTTCCAATGACACTCGGTCCTAGAATTGGTCCCTGCCGGGCAGTGCAGCAGTCAGATGCATGGACCAACCATCTCACGTGCAGCAAAAGCAGGTGCACGTGGGAGCCCCGGGAGGTGGGGGGGCCACCTTGCTTCACTTAGCCCTGACATTCTGGGCCGGAGATTGCAGGGCCCACCCCTGCCCCACACGCGGAAACCTTCAGAGGCAAGCCTGGTCCCTGCAGATTTATAGATTGTAATCTCCGGCCTTGATCCTGGGCCATTCGCTCACAGCACCCTCCCTGCTCTGCGTTCTCTACCTGCTCTGAAGTTATTGGGGCCTGGTGTGAATTTAGGGACAATAAAACCATCAAAGGGCTGGGTCCTGAGAACAATCAGCTGGGGGGGGGATTTGCAATAAAGGAACATCCTGCCCAGGAAGGTGTGAGACTTGAAGCAAGTTGCAATGAGAGACTTCTGAAAGAGGTCTCTGGGGAGTCTGGCCCCATCCACACCTGGGCTGGCTTAAGGTGCCATCTGGCCTGGAGACAGGCGGATGGGCCGTATCTGCCACAGTGAGGGTCCCTCTCTCTCTAGGTCTCCGGGAGGAAGGTCACGCTGTCTTCTCCAGGACATCTGCTCCAGTGGCCAAGGCACCGGGCAAGCTATCAGGATGCACCATGTTTTCTAAACCAGCTCCTCTGCCCCAGGACCCTTGCACAGGAGGTCACTGTACATTTTGCCACGCGGCCCTGGCTCCTCTCCCATCTCTTCGCTCACTCGGGCAGAGCCCTCAAGTGCAGCCAAGTGAGTGGCTGTTGCTCCGAGGGCTGGGGCTTCAGAGGATACAGAATAGGTCTTCCCTCGGGAAGATTTCCATTCTCGGGGCAAGGACAGCTGGGGAGCAAAGCAGGGTACGGGATGGAGTGCAGCAAGGGGTGCCATTTGGGAGAGGGTCATTGGCTCAAACATCCCCTCCTCAGGAAGGCTCCCCAGGACCTGAATGTAGGCAGAAGTGAGCCATGTGGCTGTCTAGGGGAAGTGTGTTCCCAGAGACTTCAAACAGGCACACGCTTTGTCCAAGGACAGCAATGGGCCCGGCCCCTGCCCTTTCCTTCCTCCACCTTCCCCATCCTTCATCCAGGTTTCCTTGGTCTACACATTCCTCCCCCCTGCACCCCTGCCCCTGTTGTCTTTCACCTAGCCAAGTCCTTCTCCCGTGACCTTTAGCACTCAAGCCAGAGGCCGCCTCCTTCAGGAAGCCCTCCCTGCCCCACCCCCACTCCATGTATTTCCTTGGGACTCACTGCTCCTATCCGATCCCCCAGCTGTAGAAAGCCACCTACCCAAAGGGCATGCCCTGCTCTGCCGTAGCCCACAGCTGGGGATATGCCCATGCAGGGGGGTATAAAGGCCTGGCCAGGCCACCCCTGGCACACCTCTGAAGGGTCACCCTAGCTCCAGGGCTTGCCACGGGGGCAGCCAAGGCTGTTGCACTGGGTTCACGCTGCAGCTCAACTTTCCCCCCTCTTCCCTAAGGGTGGATCCCTTTTAGTGAACATCTCGGTCTTTTTCCCAGAAATCCAACCTGTGACATCTCCCAGTGGGACTTCTCAGTCTGCAGCCGCAGCCATGGAGACGGTTGCAGCCTCAACAAGACCATTTTCTCCATGCCCAGCACGGACACGGATGAGCATTTTCATGGGAAACCACATGTGCAGAGTTGAGTGAGCTCATCTCAATCACCCTTTTCCTTGTTCCATAGAGCGGGGAAAAGGGGCTCACTTAAGGTCTCCCAGCAGCTAAGAGGCTCAGCCAGCGTCTGGCACCTCGGACAAGCTGGGAAATCGGGAGCTATGATTGTTGCCCACCTCCTTCCTCCTCCTCCGAGGGGTCCTTGACCTGGCTTCCCGCTTCTATGGCCTCTGCGTCTCTCATAGGTGACTGAGCCCAGAATGGACATCACCAGCCCCTCATCAGCTATTACCCAGTTCTGTGCCAGCTCCTCAGCCATTCTTCTAGAGTTTCCTGGACCGTGGGTAGAGCTCCTGAGCTCCTCTGTACAGAGCCCCCTCACCACCATCTACAGATGTCAAAGAACCTGGCCCCGTGAACCAGCACCTACCCTTTACAGAGGGGACCACAAAACCCCAGAGAGGGGTATTGTTCACAGTCTCAAAGCATTGGATGGGCTAACTGCACCTCAAAGACAGGAAGTTGCCTCTGCTGGCAGGAACTTTGAGATCTAGGAGAAGAGAGGCCTGCTTCTAGGGTCTGAGCCAGCCCGAGGGTCCCCGGGCTTTGCCAGCAAGAACCAGGAACTGAGAACACCGGAGGCCCGGGGTGCAAAGAAATCTATCAGCACATCCCTACCACTTGCATTGGGGGGCGGCTCTAGTAGGTGAAGGAAGAAAGCCACCGTTTAGGGGCCACGATGTGCATTCACCAGTCCCTTCCGGGACATGCGGGCTTGGGCAAACTCCTTATCCCCATTTTACAGCTGAGAAAAAGGCTTAGAAGCTAAGCTGTTCCTGCCCATTTTCTAGCATCATACTGAGGAAGGGGCTCTGAATTACAGCTTTTCTGAAGGACCGGTTTTCTCAGCGACCTGGTATCCATCTGGAACTCTGAGGTTGACCAACTACAGAAGGCAGTGACTCCTTCCCCAAGCAGGGAGGTCTTTTATCTCTATGTCCTAAGGAGTCCTCGCTCCAGACATCTAACAAGCGCTTTCTGTGTGAACATCCAGTTGCCTGGCCTCTGTTTTGGGGATGCTCACAAAGACCACCCATGATCATTATTAGCAAGGAAAGATACAGGGCTGAGGGCCAGGCAGGTGCAGGCTTGAATATTCTTTCCCTTAGGAGCCTGGTGACTGTGTAGGGGTGGGACTTCACCTCCCTGAACCTTTATACCACCGTAAAAGGAGGCCTTTTCCCAGACCTCATAGTTGTCATTGGAGTTGGGGTGCACTCTGTATCCTGTGTCTTCTGCCCAGATTGAGCACGTTCAATAGTCATTTTTTTTCCCCATGGGGTGAGAAGCAGACACCTCCACAAGGTGTTAGTTGGTGTTCACACCCTTGAATGTAGATTCTTTCTCCCTGTTCCCATGGCTGACAAGCCAGCGCGGGTTATATCTAGTTGGGCTTCTCAGGAATGCTTGGGCTTCCTTCACAACATGGCGTGGTTTCCAAGAACAAGTGTCCCAAAAAGAGAGAATGCTGGCTGGAAGCGATATTGCCCCTTATGATCTTGCCTTGGATGACGGATTATCCTTTCTGCCAGATTTTGTCCGTCAAAGCAGATACAAAGCCTGGTCCAAGTTCCAGGGGTGAGAATGTAGACCCCCACCCTCTTGATTGGGTTTGGCAAAATGGACAAACATTGGTGTGATCATTTTTAGAAAATGCAGTCTGCCATTCTGCTGCCATCCCAAGTTCAGTTGCCCACATCAAGCATTTGAGTGCCTGCCTCTGAGCTTGGCATGTCCCCTGCCTTGCTTGGCTTTAGGCTGAGCACCAGCCTGGAAGCACTAGGGACATGACAGTGAACGATGAGGTGCCCTTAGTGGCTCCTTCCCATCTCCTTTCTTATGCTTTGTGGGTCTTCAACAAAGACTCTTGGAGATATTAAGATTTTACTAAATACATAGCTTCAGACCTTTTAGGACTCTGGGCTTTTTAGAAGAGCTACAAAGGGGGATGTAGCTGTAGGAGTAGGTGATTAAGCTACCTCTCAAGTTATTTCCTGCCATAGGAGTGCAGATCGAGTTCTAGAGCAGCTACACATGTTCAAGGGTTGGGTTAAAATGGGGGCACCATCTGGATTCATCAGACAGATTCTCCGAAGGACTCGAGTTCTTAGAAGGGAGGTGTGGGTAGGAGAATCCCCACGTGGCAGCCCTGGAGGAAGCTGCTTGGATACCCTGAAAGAGAAGCTGTTCAGTTGTAGGAGAGCACAAAGCTGCAGCACCTTTGGGAGGCTTCATAGAATGCATGCTGTTACCCATGGCCTCTCCGGAGGAGCAGGTGTCCTAGGGCCCGGCCGTTTCTGCCCAGCGTGGCCCATCTCTAATGGGCAGTCTTTGCTCTGGAGCTCCCGTTGGGTTTGCCGAGACCTTACTGGATCCGCATCATGATGGCGGGCTCTCCACCCCACACCGGCATCACCCACCCCCTGCTATAACCTGCTTTCACACCTAACTCCTGGGTCTTCTGGTAGGTAGCTGCTAACAAATGGATCCACTCCAAGGGGGTCAGTAGGGCAGCCGGCATGGAGTACAGAAGTGATTGTCATGTCTATTTCCAGACAAACACCAGCAATAACATTATGCCCAGTTGTCACGCCAGTCCCTGTTTAGCCCAGCCCCCCTCTATCAGGGGCATGCTTCTTCCGGTGGCCATGTTGGTCCAGGGAGGTTCTGCCCCAGCTCCTCCCAAGGAATCTTGGAAGCATAATTGCTGACCCAGGATGTGCTGGTGCTGAGTTTATCATGACGCTAAATGCCAGCATTCTTCCTTCAACTCAAGAGCCAAAACTAATATAAACACCCCACTCCCCATTTGTTAGCCTAATGCCATCCGCAATCTGATGGGGCCTGACCCCATCTGAGCCTGATTTATGGCCTTACTAACAGATGCTATGGCTGAGAACTGAGCCAGGCGTCTGACTGAGGGGGAAGATGGTTCAAGAGATAGGCCAGCCCCCCCCCCTCCCCTGGGGGGGGGGGGGGGGGGGGGAGGGGGCAGTGCACAATCTTCTTTCCCGTCTACCCAGCAGGGTCCCCAACTTCTCAATCTCTTCACTGAATAACAGAGGCTATCTATTTAGGGCAGACAAATATTTATGGATCTCCTCTTTTCTCGCCTAAGTCTGCTGATCTGGGAAAGGAAAAGCAGTTGCAAAGCATGGGTCAGGGGCATAAGGAGGACGTAGACGAGGTCTTACTCCCTTCTCCCTGATTATGAGGAGTCCTGGATCCTTTTTAGCAAAAATTTCATGATAGGATTTTGGGCAGCACTCCCACCAAGTCAGGATGTACGGAGCCATGTATTTTTCTCTTTACAGTCAGATTTTTTTCCACATACACATAGAAAAGTGCACACGTAAGTATAGAGCTCGAGTTTTCATAGTGTGAGTGTACTTGTGTGCAGCCATAATTACACACAAGTCACCATTAGGTTAAGATTAACATTCTTTTTAAGGATGTGTTTAAGAGTTAGCCCCAGGCTTTCTTTCCTATAGGCAGAAAACTCTCGCCTGGTTCACTTAAGGTGTTACTTTGCAGGTTTTTAACTACCTGGTAGAGGAGGTTTTCAGCATAAGGAACCAGAGCTGGTTGTAGCCTGGGGCCATTTGCAGTCTGGACTCTCTGGCATCCTAGTGAGCAATTCTGCCCCTTCTCGCTGTCCTCACTTCCAGCCCCATCACAGGGGCTGCTTCATGCCAACGTTTGCTCTTAACTGTGGATCTAGGTCAACCCAGGTTTGAATCCCTTCTCTGCCAGTCTTAAAAGTGCTCTGCCCATTTCAAAACTCAGGAAGTGGAGGCTAGCGGTTATATCTAGGCAACTTAATTTCCACAGGGCTGGACACCAAGCAAGACGACCACATGAGCAATGTGAGTCGCCCATCATAAGGTCCCTTCTGAAGTTTGGGTGAAAGTTTGTAGGAAGCAGTCTCAGAGTCCACTAGTTGGGCAGCAAGGAAGTGGGGCCAGATAGGCAAGGAAGCACACAAGGTCTTCGTATCAAGCTAAGCCCACAGGGTACAACTGACTTGGTTTTACAGGCCAGCTGCAGAAACTGGGTAAATCATCTCAGGTTGGCCTCATGGTGGTGAGGAGCCGGACCATTTATACACCTGCAGCCGTCAGTCATCTGTCAAGGCACTTCTGGCACCCCCCATCCCCCACTGTGTGCACCCTGAGCCACCTGAGGTCCATCCTCCGAGAAGATGCAGGTAGGTGCTGGCTATTACAAGTGGAGCTGCTCCAGGAGCCAATGGGTTTGAACATGGCAGAGACACACAAGGGGACATAGACAGCACTGAACACCTGCCTCACACCCACTAGGGCATGCTACAAGGACTGAAGAGATTGCCAAGATGCTAGATAATTCCTGCTGTATAGCTCATTAAGAGGCCACTGTGGGGTTGAGAGTCCAGATCCCTGTACCCTCACCAGCCTTTTGAGCCACGGATTACTTGCACCACCTTACCTGTGGCTTTCATTGTAGACAGAGCCACAGCCAGAGAACGACGTTCCGATGAAAATTAAGGACCAAACTTACTAGACACTTACATTTTTTTAAAATCAGCATTGTTGGCAGGGACAACAGGTGTGGAATTGATGGTGATGGTCACTTCTCTTGCTGCTCTGAGAACCCGAGAAGCATAGAGCAGTAGCAGCCACAGTAGGTGTGGTGGTAAGACCAGAAAGGACACCTGCATGGAGACCATCTCCTTATGACCAAGTCGGGCAGAAGAGCCACAATAAGAGTTGAAAAAGGCTCCAAAGAGGCAGTGGCCACCCTAGAGCAGAGAGCCCCAATGGTAGGGAGGATCCTACAGCATTCTAGATACAGAATGCTGTCAATCCTCGTTATACTTGAACAAAGGCCAAGAAATAGGCTGGCAGCAGGATAGGACTGGGTGTGATTATTCGGCTTGCCTCCAAAGATCCACTCATTCTACCATTCTTCACCCTGTTCTATGCACTGACAGGATCACCCATTTGTATTTGCCTGGAGGATAGAGGGAAAGACATCCACTGCTTCTCTTGCCAACACCTGCAGGCACTGCTCATTGGTTGTAAGAGGAGAGAGGTTGGGGTATTTAGTCCCTTTCCTCTAGGCCAGTCTTTTAGGACTTCAGCTATCAGGCCACAGGGTCATTGATTATTTCCCCTTCCCTCTGGATTCTGAGAGGAAGGAAGGAGAAGAATGAAGTCCTGTGGCTATAACAGAGGGAAGACCATCTGCCTTTGGTTCCCTCAACTCTGCCCATGTCAAAGAAGTAGTCATCTAATGTGGATTAGATCTCCAGTCAGGGCCCCAAGAGAGATAAAGGCTATTTTGTCGTCAGGATTCAATGCCTATAGCATGCAGGCTGGTAAGAAGGGTACAGCATAAACAGTCTCCTACGACAACTAGGTCAACCTTCCTGACCGAGGAGGGAACATCACCACATGAAGAAACTAGGACTCAAAAGGTTGTTCTTCCAGATGAACCAGGATGAAAGCTTTGGTACACAGGAACATGACTCAGAAATCGGAGATCCCCAAGCACAGAAAGATCATCCCATCCATTAAAGGAGTACAGAGAGTCAACTCCTCGTTGATACGACCTCCTCAAGAGAAGTTCCTGTCCATGCCTCTTTGGGATCATTAGGATCAATTTGCCCTCGCAGTGATCCAGTCTCTGGGCAGAGGGCCAGAGTAGCACTTTACTCATAGCTGAGTCAACTCCTGGATGCACTTAAGACTTCAAATAACAGGAGAGTCCCTCCTGAGATTCTACAGAAGAGCCTGACCTCACTTCTGAAGTCAAGGATATCCCGAGCAAGGCTCCACTACTGGGAACTTAGTTCTGTGATCTCAAGGATATCGAGGAGAGCTTGCTCCACTGCATTTACGCAGGGCTGGCCAGAATCTGATGTCCTCATACCTCATTTGAGATTATCTTGCTTCTGTTCCTTCTGTCTCATTAAAGCACAAAGCCTATCGAGAGGTCTACCTCCCCACTTCTGGAAAATTCTATCATCTAAGAATTCCTGAGACTGGAATTCCAGATGGTGCTGACCATTCAATGTTTCCATTGTCAACTAAATCCTATCTCCTCAGACATCCAAGAAATTTCAAAGGAGAAACACATTCAACTGGACTCAGAAGCCAGATTCTCAACACCAAATCCTCAAAAGATACTTAGCCAACTGATTGCAGGGTGAGTGCAACGTTTCTGCTGGTCATTCTCCCTCACTTGCGATGGCACATCTTGTTTCACCTTCCAACAAGAGGAGCAAAATGCTCCTTGGCCAACTATCATACCATGGAGTCAACTTGAATTACCAAACGACACGATTCCAGTCTAGCCTCATGCTCATTGACTGAGGCTCCACCCACCCTCACTTGATCCATGCAGGTCTACTACCCACATAACGCTTTGCTAGAACTAGAGAAGACTGCCCGAGGTATCTTATGCCACTTCAAGTTGCATGGCAGAGCCATTTCACCTATCCCCCCACCCTGGCAAGACCTCATGGCTAAGTCGACCGTGATACAGAAAAGGGATCTGTGATGTACCTCCTTGACAACTCTGTAGTCTACTTTAAATGCCAACCAGAATTCTGACTCTGGAGATGGACTATGGGGTCCTGTGGGATTCCTACCATTTGTAAAATCTAGAATCTCAATGCAGTAATGCCATTATCCCCAGAAATTTCTCAGTGGATGGATTTTCTCAGCACCAGCAGGACTCTAAAGACAGAGAAAGGGAAGTGGCCAATACAACAAAGGAGGTGTACAGAAGAGAGATAAGAGCTCTCCTGAGAAAGGCTGGCTTGCAAAGCTGACCATTGGCTGCCACCTGGGAGCACGAATTTTGGGAGGGCCTACCATTCTATCATTAGGCACAGCGAGCCATTCTTAACTGTGCAAAGAGTGTGGTATACATTGAACATAGGCTTTTCTCTGGGAGTCTGGGATTTAGGTATATGCTAAGCAGAGGGTGGCTATGTGACCAGCCCCCAGTGAAAACCCCAGACCCTGAGTAATGAGCTTTCTCTGTAGAGCTCACTTCATGTGTCAACTCATCGGAGACGATGAAGCACTTCCTGTGGGACTCCACCGGAAGGGGACTTTTGGAGGCTTGCACCTAGTTTCCTCCAGACTTTGCCCCATGTGCCCTTGCTCTTTACGGATTATCACCGTGAAAGGCTGCAAAGCATAAACATCCATGAATACCATTATACGTAGAGTCCTGTGAGTATCCTGGTGCATCCTTGAAACTGGGTGTGGTCTTGGGGGCTTCCAGCATAGAAGGGGTATCTGGCCACAGGAGTTTAGATAAGTGTGCACAGAAGTGCAGATGCCAGCATCCATTTCCTATATGCAGGGAGATTTGCTACCTTTTTTTTTTTGAGCGGTAAGCACATGTCCCCATATTCCCTCAGATGCTCTCTCCATCTCCATCCTTGACGAGCATTGGGTTCTACAACTGTAACAACGTCTGAGCTTCTTCCTTATGTGAAAACACACACGTCCTTGTTTACTAATGTTTGCTGTTCATTTGCATTCTCGTTGAAGTGTTATGAACAAGGAATTTTCACTTCTTTTCTCATGCTCTTACTACCACAAATATGCCAAGAGTTTACAGCTTTTCCCTCCTTTATCCTCAACGTACAAAAGGTGACGTGCTTAGGCTGTGAAGGCTACCAGGTCATCCAATACAGCATTCTTGTTAGACACCCAATTCTGCTGGTCATTTGCTGCTCTGGCCTCAGAGTTCCAGTTAATTGCAAAACTTCTGCACCGATGGACCGGTCTGGAAACAGAATCTTCCCTCGAAGGAGATGTAGCTCAGCTGTCCAAATCTGGGAGTGAAGAATTCCAAGTCACCCTAACTCAGAATTTGAGTGTAGAATTACCATCAGTTATATGCACTAGGTTTATGTACAGTTGTATTCTTAGGATTTTCCCTCTAAGGAGGAGGCTCAAAGCTTTTCCTTATTGGGATAGCATAAGGGGGAAGGATCAAGGCATGGAAGTCTTCTGTGGTTACCTCTTGGGTCACATTTTCTAAGAGGTAAAACCTTTAGAAAAGCCTAGAGACACAGATTTTGCTTGGATGTTTCTGTGCACAGTGTTCTACTGAATGATGGTCTTGGCTATTACAATTGTGAGACTTAAAGACTTAGTGGAGGCTTAGTTTTACCCCAATTTATGTCAGAATTGCATTTGATTGGAGGCCAAGAACTCCAGGGACTTTATAGCCAGAACCTCGCCTTACTCCACCCTCACTGCCAGCACACACACTTCAAATCATGTTGTAAATGGGCCATCCCCGCAGCACGAGGTTCCTGTGTGAAGCTTTCCTCCCTCTATTCACTTTTTAGCTTTTACTCGTTGCCCCATCACAGTCTTCACCCAGAAGACTACCATCTGGCTGTAACCATAGGGTAACCAGTAGTTCCTGGCATGGTCTATCATTTCCAAAGCAAGAGTCACTCCAAAGAGTTTTACCATTCTCAGATGGGGCCTCGCAGGCAAGGGGAGCTTCTGTTCCAGACCTGGGCTAGACCAAGCAGAACCACAAGATTCTAAGTGCCTAAGCAGGGACTGAGGAGTGTTCCCACCTTTTATTATCAATCATAATTCCCTGTATAGGAGGAGGCTGGAAACCAATCCCATCAAGCAGTCCTTAAATCTAGGACTGAGACCAGCACAAAAGGAGACAGGAATGACTTTGGAAAGCCTTAAGTGGCTCACTTAATGAGCCGTAGGCTTTTTTTAATGGTGTTTTAGTATTTTGCTGTGAGAATTTTTTGTACAGTCTTGAAACCAGTCTTGCCAGTCATAGCTGATAAGCGTTTTCCCCTAGTAAAGGGCTTTTCATTTCTGTATGATCTTCCAAAAAGCAAAAGTTCTTAATTTTGATAAAATATAAATTTGAGGTTTTCTTTTAGAAGTTTTATATAGTTAGGTCAATGAACCAGTCTGACTTAATTTTTGTACGTGTCGTGACACAAATCAAGGTCCCCCTTTTGCACATGGGCATTCAGTTATCCCAGTAACATTTGTTGAAAAAACTAGCCTTTTTCCATTGAACTGCCTTTGCGACTTTGTTTTAAAGCATTCAATTCACCTCTGACATGTGGGTCTATTTCTGGATTGTTCCATTGATCTTTCTTGATGCCTATAGACTTTCGATTACAGTAGATTTATAGTTAGGTACAGAAGCATTTAGGAGTTACGTCCTTTTAAGAAATCAATCTTTTACTGTGGAAGGAAGGGCTTGCTTCATACCTGGTAAGTATTCCTTGTTCTAAAATCTGCTTTGATATGGATATTGCCACTCCAGAATAAGTTGGGGAAATTGTAGGGTTCACCTTATTTCCCTTCTATTAGGGGTCACCTGGACCCCTTGCTATCAAGTGTCTGAAAATTATAAACTATAAAGTTTTCGTTTCTCCAGGTGGCACCTGGACCCTGTTACTTCATTTTGACCAGAAGAAGTCCAAACTTGTCTCCTACAGGAATATATATATTTTATAATATAGGATTTTTTTTCTCTCCCAAAGATATGGGATAAGGTCTTCTTCTAGGACCCCTGGAAAGACCTTTCACAGCAAGATTTCCCAGTTCAGAAAATTTTTTAAAGGCTTCAAGGAAGTAGCCCTTAGCCATTAGTATTTCTAGTCCATTATCAACAGTTGCCCTGCTGTTCATTAGATCTTCTGAATTTATTCCTCTCGAATAACTGAAGTTTTGTACTCTTTGACCAACATCCTACCAATGTTAACTCTTGACTACCTTCTGTGTTGTGTAATTGCTTAAATGAGTGAGAGAAAGAGCAGGGCTTTTGATGATATTGAAAAAGCAGACCTAGGCTGGCCAACTCCATCTTGTTCTGTATCCTCCATCTTAAGTGATGATGTCCCCAGCATGGCCGCAGAAAGAAGCTCCCGCTCAAACCTCAGACCACACCTCCTCCCCTTGAGTAACTTCCTGCTCCCCTGTTCAAACTTCCTGATCAAACCACGCCCGCCCGGCAACCTGCCTGAAGGGACTCTGACCTTTCCCCAGCCAATCGGCTAGCAAGCCAATCGGCTGAGGCCATGATCCCTATAAAACCTTTGTGCTTTTGAAACTCTCTCTCTCTCCTGTATCTCACCGCTGCGTCGGTGCAGGTAGGGGATTGAGCTCGAG
>NW_024412422.1:9144243-9251659 GCF_014898765.1 Herpailurus yagouaroundi | reverse complement strand
GGGGATTGAGCTCGAGCTAGCTCGAATAAAGGCTCTTTGCTTTTGCATCGGACTTGGCTCCCTGGTGGTCTTTGGGGATCACGAATTCTGGGCATGACAATATTTGTCAGCTTTATCTTAGCCAGATTGCCAAGGATGAAATTAAGAACCCCTGAGAGTTATTCAGGTCTGTAGCCTTATAAGCAGTCTTCAGAATAACATGGTCTTTGGTGCTTTTAGTTTGGAAAGCAAGCCGTCGACAATTCCAGATCCCGCAGATGCAACCCCAGTTACCAATATCCCCCCAAATCCAGCTTCCATGTTGCTGTTCCCACAGGTTCTTTGGGGAAAAGAACCGAGACTTCAAATAAGGTCCTGATGACACCAGCTTAAAATCTCAGATTCCCAAATCCCTTGGACTAGAAGATCCTACCAACCTGAGCAAGCCCTATCAGCTGTGGCTCACAACTATTGAAAGAGGAAAGAGTGATTTAAGCAGAGCTGTTAGTAAGAAGGAAGGTTGTCATTTTACCCTATTAAGAATTGGTTACTAGCGGTTTTCCTTCCTTTAAACTTTAGATCTGAATGAAGTAAAAGCCAGGGACTTTACAAAGTCAACAAACAGTTGCTACAATATTACCTGAACTCCTAACACTGGTCAGAAGTTACTGGTGGCTTTGCTTCAAGGTTACTCTGGGCTTTTCAGAGATTGCATATATTGAAATAGCTTCTTTAGGCTTCTCTCCAGATCTTTGCTGGGTGGTCGTGAGCTCTGCTAAGAGCAATACCTTTTCTTCCAGGGAAATAGTTATGTGGAAAGAGGATCATGTAAGGAGCTTATAAGAAACAGGATCTTAACATCAGCTAGAAGTTGCTACCTCAGGATTCTTTGAGCCAGTCTAGAATTTCAGTAAAATTAACAGGAACCATGGAAACCAGTGGAACAAAAGCAGATAGCAAACTAAAGTCTATAGGAATAGCAACCAGGATCAGGTCAGAGGCAATTTGGGGAAGGCTCTGGATCTGAGAGCATACAGTGACTGAATCCAAGGTAGGAGTCCCAGTGGTTCACCTACAGATAACAGGTCTGCCTTTGAACCTGTGAGCTTGTCACTAAAACTATCGTATCTGTGAAGAATTCCTTCAAGAAAGTGTTTTGTTAGTAGTGCCCCCGAATGGTGACAACCTGTATTTCTGGTTGAGAACAGGACACCCCTCTCCACTAGATTCAGGCAGTACCAAAGAAGTCTATCCCTAAACAAGGTTCATAAAGGGACCTTGGGCAGAGGGACCCAAAGCTACATGCAAGCATGAGGAAGTGACCACGTCATAGCTTGCAGGGCCCCATTAAGAATGGAACACTTTTCACTCAAATGAAGAATTTTCTTAGGAAGGTGCCATTCTGTTCCAGAGAACAGAGCTGGTGTTCTAGAAAGAGTCTTAGCCATTCACAGCCTGACCTTGTTTACATATGCCCAATCTCGGTATCCCACATACTGCTGGAGAGGCAAAGGCCGATTCCATTGTAGACTTGGGCCACAAAGATGAACCATGGCAATTTTCCAATCCCGGCTTAACCATCACTCCCTCAGAGTCCATATCACCAAGTACATCACAAATCTCTTTCAGTAAAGCTATAGATCAAGTCAGTTATTCTAGCTAACTCTAAGCCTGGGGCAAAGAACCCACAGTGCTTATATGGTGACACAACCTTAAGAAATCCCAGTGGCTGGTCACAAAAGCCACTCTACCGAACCATATTCTATTCAACCGGTTCAGGAGGAGCTAGAGACATTCACAAAATCAGTCCTTCAAGAAGAGGGAAGGCATGTTAACTCCTGTAAAAGAGAAGCTACACAACTAGCCTATTTTATAGCAACTTTACCAAAAGAAGTTCAATTCCTGACCAGAAGATACCATCAATGTTGCAAAGACCAGATTACAACACATGCCAACATCCTTTCTCCTAAGCAGTTGGATGAGGATACCCACAGCTTCCTACTGGTTTCAGACTTGCAGACAGTTACCAAGTCAAAGGCTAATGACAAACCACAATCTAACATTGAGGATAAAAGTTCTATTGTAATTTGAAGGGTCTCAAAACCAGATGTATAGTGAGGTGGGAAACCTAGTGGCCACAAGGAGCATCTGTAATGAGCCAACAGGACACAGTCTGGGGATCAAAGAGGACTTCACAGAGCTATTCAGAGGAAGATCTATATTCTAGCTTCATTAACAAAACCATTATTTGGCTGAGTGGCTCTGAGTTGAGGTTATTTGTCCCCCCCCCCCCCAAAAAAAAAAAAAAAAAAAAAAAAACAAAACGGAGACTGAACAAGTCAAGGGACCCTGACTACACTGGACAACTCACAAAAATGCCATACCCTGTTGGACTCCAACTTCAAGGAAAAAAAAAAAACATTTTTTTTCCCCAGGGGAATTGGATCCAAAGCTAATCACAGAAAAATGTAGTGTTAAGGTTAGAATGTGGGGGTGCCCAGGTAGCCCAGTTGGTTAAGGGTCTGACTCTTGGTTTTGGTTCAGATCATGAGCTCATGGTTCTGAGATCGAGCCCTGCATCGGGCTGTATGCTGGGCATGAAGCTTGAGAGGTTCTCTCCCCCGCTGCCCCTCCTCTACTTGCACACTCAAAAAAAGAGGTTAGAACTTGAGTTTTCTAAAGGTACATGTTCTCAGCCTCAGAGTTGTTAAAAGATTAAAATGACCAACCCAGACAAGATGCCCAACAGACCCTAAAAGGGTGCTGGAGACTGTGGGGCCTCTGGGTAGCATCTGTCCTGAACAGTCACCATGTAAGTAGAGTAGGGGCCTCGGAGTACAGGGCACTTAGGTGAGCACTTCCACGAACTCCTAGGACTGCTAGGGACAGGCAATACACATACAGCTTCACGAGTGCTCACCTCACCAGGACCACAGGTGTGGTCCTGGGCACTAGTGCAGCAGGGCCCTCAGTGTAGGGGCCTCTTGGCCAACCTAGATGGCCAGGCCAGAGTGCACCACTATGCTGGAAGCTGCAGGGCACCTGGGTGCCTCTTGGCCAATATGTTCACCATCCACAGTTAGCTGCAGACCTTGAGATGCATGTACTTGCAAAAGTTGTAGGGCTGTTTGGGTTACAGCAGACACCAGGGATGCACCCCTTGTCCCCGACTCTGGGCTTCATTCTGGGAATGCCACTGAATGCCAAGGCCCTTCAGGGAGGGGTGAGACATAATCAAGAAGGGAAAGATAGGGTCCCTTCCTTTCCCTGGGGAAGGCCAGGCTCTGGCTTGAGTCCTGCCTTACTCTGTCTCGGCACAGGAATAAGTCCAGCTAGACCGGGAGACTTGAAACAGACCAGCACTTTGCCCTTGAAGTGAAGGGGCAAAGACAAGAAAGCAGGGCTGCAAAAGAACAGTCTAGATCTAAAGTTTTCCTCTGGACAGTTGAATTTAAAGTGAATTCATATTTATGTTTTGGCTTTTTAGGAAAGAGCCAATCTTCAAGCTCCTAGCTTGTTTCCTTGACTCATGGCAGGGTGGGGGTATGGTATCTATTCTTGTATACGGTCATTTCTGCTTATGTATTTTCAAACACAGGACCATCATCTCATGAACTTAGATGTGTTTAGGTTTGGCAAAAAGGTGCTTGGGGGCACTCGAGTCAATAGCTAGGACTTGGCCTTCAGAGAAGTTGCCATATGTTAACAGGGGACCTCAGAGGTTTGTAGCCCCCCACCTCCCTGCTCCGGGAAAGACCAGGATCAAATAACTCCTTACACCCACTTAAACTAGGGTTTCAGAAAGTTTCAGAGGCCGTGGAATACAAAAATGAAACTGGCAATTGGGCAGATGGCAGTCAAAATGACTGCAAGGCCAGGACCACAAGGAGGAGGCTCTCGACCTACTCACTGGCAGGCTCACAGATCTGTACTGAGGAAACAGATGCCTGAGCCCCCATAATCAGGACAGCAAATGAAAATGAGTTTTGAATAAATAGGAGTTTAACCCAAGATCCCATGAACTCATCTTTAACACCTATCCCAGAATAACTGCAGCCTTGAACACCACTTGGCTCCCCTCAGGTAGTCCTAGAAGCTTTAGAGGGATGACATTTTGACCTAATTGGAAAATGGGAGTTTTCAGGGATTTCACATCTGATTCTAGACTCACCCTATACACTTCAGTGCAATGGGTCTTTGTAGCCCAGCTTTTGATTCAATGACACATTGTAGGCAGAGACCAGAACAAGAGAATTGCCACCTTCCACCTCTGTTTCTCCGTTTTACATTAGCCACAGTTCTTGGATCAGGTGAGGCAGACTAGGCCATTGTAGGTACTTCCAGAGCCTGGAGTAGGAGAATGAAGGAGTGCAGGTCTCTCTAGAGGCTGCAGCATGATGAAGTCAGGCTGGGCATGTCACAGGTTCTCACACAGAATGTTCTAAGGGACTCAAAGCCATATAACACAGGAAAAATAGGACTTCTTCCATGAACAGGATGTTTTCTGTAACAGTACCATGTTAAGTGAACATAACTCAACATACCTGTTGAGGTGCTACCTGTGCTATTAGACTCAGTTTCCAGCCACAACTGGAGTCTATAGCTGTATTCCTGTGCATGCTGAGGGCACTCAAACGTGATCCAGGGATCAAAGGGTGTGAGTTGGGATGACCCATCACTTTGTGTCCTATCCCTAAATGCAGAGATTGTGCTAGATTAGAGGCCTTGGTTCCAGGACAGATAGGTGATAGGTCTGCCATGGTACATGGTAAGGGGGGGTACTTGCCATCAGATTCATGGGAACCAGGTGGCAAGGACTAGGCTCCCCACTCACCCATGAACTAGCAGGCAGAAACAGGAGTTCTACCTCCAGGGGTAACCGGGCCTGGCCATCATCCAGCAAGAGCTATTGCTACACAACATGGGCGTGGAGGAGGAGGTCTGGAACTTAGTCACTGGGGCATCAGCAAGTGTAGCAACACAGCCTGACAAAGGCAAGGCAACCAAGGCTCAGATTCCTCCAAGATGAGGGTCTAGGTCACTCCACCATGCAAGTATAGGCTGGCAGTGGGGGAGATAAAGTTAATCATAATCTCAGCTTTAGCAGTAGAGACAATAGGTGGTTGGTTTTACTAGCTTTCTCATTTGCACCCTTTTCAGTCATTAAGCACATGCTGCCCTGGCACCTCCAAGTGGAGGCTGGTCATTGTGGAACACAGGAATGGGAGCCGTCCAAGGGGCACACTGTTGATTCTTCAGGGGACCTGAGCTGTGGCACCTTGGCTCACCTCCATCAGTGCATATGGTAACTGTCAATCACAGCTGACCTGAAATCAGGTGCTAACTCAAGAACCCACTGATTTTTCTTCAAAGCTGTGAGAAGTGACAGTATGCAGGGTAGCCTGGAACTCAAGAAATTAACCTCTTCAGAGGGCTTTCAGCCAACAGCAACTGAGTGCACAGATGAATGCCCCAGCCTCCTGTCCTCGGAGGTAGATTCTAAATGGCAACGTGGAGCATCCCCTCAGGATGAGCTCCAGTTGCCCACAGCTGTGACCAACTTGTGGTCACATTTTTACTGGTGTTTCCTCCATCCTGGCCCCTCTCTTCATCCTTGCTATTGGCTCCCTGGAATCAGATTCCAAATAAACCTCCTGCCCCCAAGTCTGAATTTTGAGAGAAATAGAAATTGAGGCAGGGGAGGAGAAAAGGAGGCCAAAAGTTTCCCAGGTATTGCCCCACACGACAGGTAGTTTAAAAATGTGGATATGGGTACCTCGTTCCCAGTACATAAATTAGAAGAAACCCCAACACTGGAGTTACCATAACCCCACATGGGAAAAATATTGGGGCTGTTCATCACTAACCTATTTCCTATCTTCAAAAGCTATCCTGCTGCCCAAGGCCAGCAAGAGGTCCAAAGGTATGGAGAGGACCAGTGCAGAAGTTCTCTGAAAGCAGAGACTCTTTGTCCCCACCGCTTTTATATTGGCTTGAGGAATACACATGAAGCTTGCTCTCAAAATCCTTCAGTCCCTTGCAAGTCTAGGCTAGCTGAGAACATGGAGGATTGAGAGGTTATCAGGATGCATTCATCCGAGTCCAAAGCCCAACAGCCTCATAAAAGGGAGGGAGATTGGTTTGCACACCCGCTACAGCAGGGAGGGACTGGTATTGAACTACACCCAATGACTGATGTGATAGTACAGAGGCCCCGCCATCTTGACCTGGCATAGGACACGCTGATACATACTTCTTGCTCCAGAGCTCTGTGCCAAGTTGGCCAAGGCTTGATCAGGTCTGCACTGTGGTTTCACACTTCCCCCTCAACCCAGTCCTGCTTCCTTGCCCTTTTCACAGGTGTCAATCCTAACATCATGTCATGGTCCTACCCCTCACATATCTTGGCCTCTCCATCATGGACTGGCCTTGAATGGCAAGTAGCCCAAGGGCATGGAAAGGACTCGGGAGTGGAATCCTCTCCTGAGAACAGGTGTTTCTGGACTCCCCACCTCCTGCGATAAGGGTTTGCTTTCCCTTAGAGGTGGTCTCATATCCCTGCAAAAGGCTGGGACTGCTCTGCAGAGAGAGACTCAACAGGGGGTGTTGAAGATCCAGCCAAGGTCCTGTTCAACTATCTCTTGGGAAGCAGGAAATGAAAACTCTAGGTCCCTCTTGCTAAGCTGGTGCTTCCTTGCCTGCTTTGAACATGGACATAAGCCCAGCTGGGCCATGGGTTTTGAGGAGAGGACACTCCTTTGACCTGAAACATAGGAACAAGAGTGGAAAGACACTTTGGAGCTGTCACCCCCTTTTGCTATCTAGATGACATTTGATAATTTTAAGATGTTTTGGGGGGAATTCCAATTTCATAGGATTTTTAACCTCACCTGAAGGAGTCATTCTAGCACATGTTCTCTGCCACGATGGTACTCCTAAAATGGTAGTAATGAGACTAGAGTATTAATTAGTAGGAGTTCAAATCTTTTCTAGGATACCAGAGACCAGAGCATATCATGCCATGTGGCTTCGACACAAGCCCCAAAGACATGTACCTTTCCAAATCCACTTCATAGAATAGCACCAGAAAGTAAGCAGCTAGTGACCCAAGGAAGGCTTCCTATTAATGGTTGAAAAGGTTACAACATTCAAGTCTTTGTAAAAACCTGTAGGACAACGGTCTTTGGTTTGCCTAAACTCCCTAATAAGATTGCATATTTGTGCACACAATTATGTGCCCACATCTTTCGCACAAATCACTCAGTGGAAAACAGGGGTCCCAATTCAGAAAGGGAGAGGGCCTCAAACCCAAGGTGATGCCAGCCAAGGTGCTCTCAAGGGCCATGCACTGACCCTAATTCTTCACGTTCTGGATAAATTCAAAAGGGCAGATACTAGCAAGAATTCACAAAGGCATGAGGATGTCCTTGAAACTCTAGCCACACTGCTCTGCAGATTTCTCCTTCTGCCTGGTTTTGAGCTTGTAGCTATTAAAAAATAAGAAATGGTGGAAAAATTTTAATGACAGGTTTTCTCTTGATTCAGCCACCAGTCCTGCTATACTCCCTTCCAACAGACTCAGTCCAACTGAATTACTAAGGGTATCCTCTCTTTAGTCTTTAAAAAGATTTTTTTTTTTAATGTTTAGGAGAGCGTGCGCACATGCACATGAGCAGAAGGACAGACAGACACACACCGCACATTGTCCAAAGCAGGGTCCAGGCTCTGAGCCGTCAGCACAGATCCCTACACAGGGCTCAAGCTCACGATCTGTGAGATCATGACTGGAGCCGATGTTGGACTCTCAACCGGCTGAGCCACCCAGGCACCCCTCATCTATTTAGCTTTGCCTTGCTTGCCTATCAAGTTGGGGCTCCACCAGTGCTATGAAAAGTTTTCACCATTAACTCTAACTGAAGGTTGGGTCTACTGTTGCTTAGATAGGACCATGAGATACTTGTTCCTAGATGGCTGAGCAGTTATCAGGAAAGTCTTCCCAAGCCTCAACAGTTTCAACGTTTTGGTTCTGGTCTGATCGATCCAACAAAATCTCAGAATCCCCAATTTAAAAAATTCCATTCTGTTTTGGTTTCTGTGGCTTCTGAGAGAACAGATCTACCTCCACTAGAGAACACAGAATTTCAATATAAAAAGCTTCCCTTGTGATCTTAAGGATTTCCATCAACTAAGGGAATCATCCCATTGAGTACAAGGAATAGGGCCTTAGAGACCACCAGATTCAGATGCAAATTCTGGTTCCCGCACATGTATCAGGTGACATGTGTATAGGTTCCGAGCCTGACCCTAAATTCCTGATATGGAAAATAGAGTTTTTCCATGCCAGGAATTTTATAGCTTAAAAAAGCATAGAAGCCATCTAAAAAATGAACTTCTAGTATCTAATATATCTAATGAACGAAGTCATTTTCTTCTAAAGTTTTGCTGAATTATTCAAAGTGAGAAAATAACTGGATTTTGGATCATGGTCTAGCTCCAGTGACCACATAGACAGGATGTCTAGTTTTTCAAAACTGCTTTAATATTATGGAAACCAGATAACTCAGTCCACATCACCATTGCCAAAAGGGATTTTCCCCCACCTTGGGAAGCAGCAGTACCAGCTTGGAGCCCAGATTAGTTTGAACCAATTCCGGGGTATGTAACCTTGTCAAATTCCTACCTCACTGGGTAAATACACATAGGGTCAGATTAGTTCTGCCTATTAATACACCACTATGAATTTCAAGTGCCAGAAAAATCATCCAGAGGAAAGATGTTTATCTGCTACCTCAAGAGAACTTGTTTATTTTAGATCCCAGCTATTTGACAAACCCTCTTCTGAAACCAGCCTGAGGTCCCAACCACTTGCCAAATCTCATCTATAAGAGACTGTTAAGGGCATAAGTGCCTAGTATATGGTCTTGGGATAAACCCACAAGGGGTCTCATCTGGAGAACTGGGCTATCGGGTAACATTAACTCCTACAAATCTGAGACTTCCAATAGCAGACAAGTCCCTGGTCCTCAGTAGCTTCCAAAGGAACCCCCTACAACATCCTGATGAGGACTGGTTCAAAGCCCCCACACAACAGACTCCCTGTCTACTTGCCCAGGAACTTCCTTTCTTATTGATACTATCTTCATGATTCAGGAATAGCTTCTAGGATTATAATTTTGAGTGGCTGGAGGTATTAAGTTTGTTCTTTAACAAACCTTTAGACACAGAAAAGCCTAAGAGGGAAAATTAGCTCTTATATCCCAAGTCTGGCCAAAAGTTACTGGTTACTGTGTCTCCAAACAGGTCACACTGTAGACCTCTGGGAAGTTTCTAGTATGGGTAGAAATATATGGAACGATCAAATGGGGAATCCAAACACTTATCTCTCCCAAAGCAATTCCTCCATATCAATAAGGATGGGCAAGAAACAGTCACATAGAGCCTTAATGGTGAGCAGTCTGGGGGCACCCGGGTGGCTCAGTTAAGTGTCTGACTTTGATTCTGGCTCAGGTCATGATCTCACAGTTGTGGGCTTGAGCCCGCATTGGGTTCCTCGCTGAACGTGGAGCCTGATTAAGGATCTCTCGCTCTCTGCCCCTTTCCTGCTTGCACTTGCTCGCTCAAAAGAGAAAAGGGGGGAGTTTGGTAATGCCCCTGGAAAGGCTTAGAACAGCGACAAAGCCTCTTTTGTAGCCATGAGATCATGACCACTTCCAGGCTTCTGGAATTGGAATGAACCCTTCAGTACAAAGGCCTTGAAGATGTTGCTTTCAAGAAAGTCAGAAAGATTATAAAACCCTACAGCAGTGACCTCAGTGAATTTTGTGACCCATCTGAATCTAACTCAAATATTTAGATCAAGATGGTACAGGTTATGTGGTCAAGGCCTCCCTGGAAACAGATAGCTGGGTCTACCTTAAATTGGATTATCAGGTAAATAGAACAATCCAGCATCAAGGGAGATAGGTTGCTCTAGAAGAGATTAGCTACACACGATCTGTCACCCTAAGGTCAGCATATTGTGCTCTGTGTTCAGAAACCAGGTTTACTGGTAAGACTAGAACATGGAGGGGAAGAAAAAAGGAACCAGATACAGCCAACCAGCAAGACACTCAGGTGAGGCTATGATAAGATTCACAGTTGCCCCTGCAGAGTTAGCCCCCCATGACTGAGGGGCTCTTATCCTATCCTTAAGTCCTTGGCGGTACAGATACAGGAAAATCAACACCTTTACCATCACTGGGATCTGGCCGAAGATGTTCCTCACCCCTCCAAGTGACTCTTGCTCCTGACCGGTGATAGAGGGGAGATAGAAAAACTAGGGGAAAAAAAATACCTGCTTATTCTGAAAGTAGAGACCAGAGAAGATTTTAAATGGAGGAACATGTTATAGGACAATGTGAACACTCAGTAAGAAGTACAGAATGGGAGGCTTAGGGCAATCAACCATCTTTAAGAAGTAGGTGATAATTCTTTCAGTGCTACAAAAAACAGTTATGCAGCCATAAGACGCTTTGGAGGAAATTTACACATCACTAAATGAGGCCCATATGAAAACGCTACATGCTAGGATTCCAAACAGGACACTCTGGAAAAGATGAACTTATGGAGACAGTATGATGATCAGTGGTTGCCAGGAGTTGGGGGTGGGAGGGTCAGGAGGGATGAACAGGCAGAGCACAGGAGTTTTAGGAAAGTTACTACTCTGCATGATACTAGAATGATGAATACATGTACACTTTAGAGGTTTAGACAAGCGCATGACATCAAGAGTGAACCCCAATGGAAAGGATGGACTTTGGGTGATAATGATGTATCACTGTAGTCCAACTGGGTCAAAAACACTGCTCTGGTGAAGGATATTGATAATGGGGAGGCAATGTATGTGCGGGGCAGGTAGCATATGGGAACAATGTACCTTCCTTTTAATTTTGCTATGAACCTAAAACTGTTCTTTATAAGTCTTAAAAAAAAAAAAAAAGATGGTGAATAGAAATGGGAACCTATAGCCTTTAGAAGACATGTAAGACCTAGCCACCAACTACAATGTGTTGACCTTTTTTTGGATCCTGATTAAACTGTCAAGAACATGTATGATCCTTAGAATTTAGAAGTTTAAAAACTGATGGGTTGTTTAATAATGAAATTGTGGCTAGTTTTGTATGACAAAGGTCTGGTGATGGTTTAAAAAGACCATCTTTTTAAGGGATATGTATACATATTACAATATTATGGATTAAGTCAATTGAGGGCTCAAGTTGACATGAAAGGACTCAGGAAATGAATAGGTTAGGGTGTGTATGAAACAAGATTCCCCATGAGCAGTAACTATTAGATGTGGGCACATGAGAGACTGAGCTATCATTCTGTCTAGTTTTAGGTACATCTAAAGTTTTCTACAACAAGAGTTTCAAGACAAAACAAAAACAAAAACCGCCTTTCCAACCGACTCAGAAGGCCAGAGTATTTGTATCACACATAGATTCAAGGATTCCAAGAAAGATTTCTGGAGACTAGTTCATTGCAACTCCCAAGACCTTCTTTTCCTCGAAATTAGAATTTGAGAATTCCATCCTTCCTGAAGTTTCACCTCGGATGGATCTGCACGCTTCTATTGTGTTTTCCTTTTTGCTAGTAAAGCTCTTGCACATGGTAGCAGGTCTGCATTTATATCAGGGAAGTTTAGGCAAACCGAGAACCACCAACCACTTTATGAGCCTTCAGTTATCAGACCCATCTGACACTATCACCCAGTGACAATGAGGTTTCCCTTGTGCAACAAAAGCGAATCTGCATCTCAGGGCAGAATTGCCACCAGCAAGGGGCTTGCCCAACATGGCCAGGGGGCTCACACCAAGTCCACACTCTAGATTCCAGAGTCAAGGTGAGGAAGAAATCTGCCAAGGAACAGTGTTGCTCACAGTGACCCCAAAGGAAACAGACTGAAGCCCTGCACTCTCTCCAACACAGACTTCCATACTCATACCCTGATTGCCACGGTCATTCCTCGTCTGAGAGCTAGCTTCAGGATTCTTCAGAGAAGAACATGGATGGGAACCCTGGGAGACTGGGCAGGTTAGCCAGCAGGTGCTCTTTGTCTCTCTGCACTCAGGAGGTCTCAAGATCAGTTAACGTTTCCTCCTCAGGAAGATACCAGCTCTGTCCTTTCAAGCAACCAATAGCCTCCTGGTTATCAGATGCCAAGTACAGCTTCTGTAGTCTCTGTATTCGAGGTAGGGCTTTTTCTTCTAGCAAGATGGTCTAGAGTTAACAAAAGCAAGGGTGATGAGGAGGATTAAGGTAGCAAAACCAGGATATTTTAGCAGTTCTTTCAGGTTTCAGTTAGCTTTGGACTGAGTCTCCCAACTCATGATTCCCACTAACATAAGGGGCAGCTTTGTTTGGCATGAAAAAGCTATTCCTTGGCTCTCATAGGCTTCCCCATGGAGTCAGTGGAGCTGGAAAAAGGGAGATGCCAGTAAGCATGAAACAGCAATGACCAAAACAAGTCCCTTTTCCAAGACAAAGCCTAGAATACAAAATACAGTATCCCAGCCTTGGGCATGAAGGTTTCCCTCTAAATTTTAATGTTTGAGAAAAAGAGACCAAGTACAAGCAGGGGAGTGTCAGAGGGAGACACAGAATCTGAAGCAGGCTCCAGGCTCCGAGCTGTCAGCACAGAGCCCGACCTGGGCTCACAAACTGAGATCATGACCGGAGCTGAAGTTGGACACCAAACTGACTGAGCCACCCAGGAGTCCCTGCAGGTTTCTCTTTGTAAGGATTCTCTCCTTGTGGCCAGAGATGGACCTCAAAGTGGGTCACAACCTTTAGTACCCAACCCCTAGAGCTTTGACTCCAAACAGAAAATGCTACAAAGCTGGTTGTGATCTTAGATCTGACTATCCAGTCTAAGAGGCATTCAGGATTCTGTGGAGTCAGGAAACTCTGGCTCCCCCTCACCTTGGCTTCCCCCTCACTGAGGTAAGCATTAACCTTCTACATAGAATTCCCAATGGTTCCATGGACAGCCTATTCAACTCTCTTCCAAAATAACAAGAATCTCATAGTAAACATCAAAGGCAACTGTCATCTTCAAGGCTGAGCATGGGAAACCGTGAAGGAGGGTGCAATCCAAAGCCCAGGGAGAGCAGATCTGTACCAGCCACTCAAGGATCAGAGCTCTGGAGCTATGTTCAGCTTTCTCAGGTTTCCCCTGAAGGGCAGGCTCCCTAGTTTCTACAGAGAGGTAGCCCAAGCACCAGAAACTAGCAGACCCAGAAAGAACTGTCAGACCCATCTGATAGACCTTGGTCTATAACTTCCCTTAACACCAGTGACAGACTGAGAACGGATCTGCTTTTAGCCCTGGCGTTGATAGCTTATCTAGATCAATGTGGTTTTAAGACCAAAAGGTGGGTAGTGATGCAGGAATATTAGTGGTTTAGTTACAACTCCAAATACTTGAGCCTAAGACAGTCACAGGGTACCAGGTTTAAGCTGGGTGGCTGAGAAGCAAGAAGGTCACACTTCAAAGTCCTCATCTTAGAGAATCATCGCATGCTTTAATGGAAAAATCCCATGGTCCTTACTGAGAAAGAGTTGGTGTCCCTGTGAATTACATCTTGCCCATTCAAATCTGGGTCCATCCATACAAGTACCTGATCCCAAAATAATATCATGGCTGCAGTTGAGTAGAGAAGGCAAGGACCCTGTCAGACCTAGACCTGGCTACAAAAACAATGATCACCATATGCTTCAGCAGGAATACAGTCATCGATCCTTCAGTGTCCAGACTCTCAGAAGGGACACACATCATCATTCTCTGCTGTGGTCACCACCTCTACTATTGGGGAAACACTGGAGTCTAGGATTGAAAAATAAACCCTAATTAGGGTTGGCACAGCTTTGGGAAATCCAGGCTGGTCAAATCTGCACTTCATCCAAGAGGGTGGTGAGGAGAATTCATCATTTGACTAGACGCCTTCATATTGGTATGACCCTCATGAACACATTTAACGTATGAAGTCTTTCAACAAGGAACTGAATTTACCATGGCAAACGCTGGCAGAAGAGGGCAGCCAGATCCCTCCTTATTGGCCAATAGTGCCGAAGGTTTCCTGGGAAGTGACAGTATGTTTCTCTATTTCCGTGCATTCTTGATGGTTTCTAAGTTAAGTTGGTTAGTGAGCATTTATAATCTCACCAGATCAGTGTTGCTACCACCACCAGTCCTGGACAATATGTGGTTTGTTAAGATGGGACAGGTCTTGGAACAGCAGATTTACCCACTATTAATGTCCCCCCCCCCACACACACACTAAACAGAATAAAAGTGCTTAAAGAATCTAGAGGAGTGATCTTGCAGATATTTGGTTTTTGGTCCTTGCCTTGACACATAGGAAATAACTAGCTTTTTATGAGCTACTTAAGAGCCATAGGGGCATCTTTTGTAATGTTTTTTTTTTTTCCCCCTGAGATAGTTACAGGGCTAGAAAGAGGAAACAAGCTCCTTTTAACCACACCTGGGTTTTGCTTACAAACCAAGGGGCATAATGGGGGCTGGTTGCTATGGGAACCAACCCTGTGACTCTAAGGTAGGAACTTCCAGTCCTACCCACCCCCTCTCCACCTCCAGGGAAGGGAGAAATGCTGGAGATTATGTAATTGACTACTAAAGATCAAGTCAGTCACACCTACATAATAAGGCTTCCAGAAGATCCCAAAAGAATGACTTCAAGGACTTCTGTGTTGGTGAACATGGGGGGAGGGGGTATTGGAAGGAAGATGCTCCTGCTCCTGGAGAGGGTATGGGTGCTCTGTGTCCCTTTCCCCATATGTTGTCCTATGCAGTTCTTCCATCTGGGTCCTCCTGTGTTCCAGCCTTTTAGAATAAGCTAGTCCTCTAATAAAAGGTCTTCCCGAGTTCTAGGAGCTGCTCTAGCAAATTAAATCAAACCTATAACCCATGGGATCTGACACTTCTCTCCAAGTAGATGGTGTCAGAATGGAGTTCAATTACAGAACACACAGTTGGTGTCAAAGAATTGCTTGATGAGTGGAAACCCCACACATGTGGTGTCAGAAGTGAAGCAGTAAGGTTGTATGGAGAATAACAGATTCCTTCTCTAGGTTTTGGATCACTGTCATTAAAACCTTGACCAAAATATGGTGGGAGAGGGTGGCATAGATCTTCTGAGGTCCCACCTTCCAGACAAGTGGCAGAAATACTTGGACACGACCAAGGTGAAGAGTCTACTTGGGAGAAATGCCGTCCCCTGACCATACCACCTCCATGTGGGTCTGACACTTCGAATATATGGAGAAAGGCAAAAACCCACGAGTGGTGTGTAGTCTTTAGTGATGAGGGTAGTTTTGATACAGGAGCCCCACCAGGCAGTTAGAAGCAAAGCTCTCACTCTCAAAGCTGGTGATCATGAAGCAGAACACAAGACCCTCTCCACCGGTTGCTGAAAAACGTGGCACCGGCCACAAACTTCACTCGCCTTTTATCCTGGGTTCAGGAAGACCAGCGAACCTTCATGGAGAAAGGTACCCATTCTAGGAAAAAAAAAAAAAAAAAGTATCTCTATCCTACCTCACATGTGTTTAAGAAAGCTGCCTTTACACAACCTCCACATCCCCTTCTTGGAGGAATAATGACTAAAGAAACCTACGGAGTCCTTTTCATTTCACTGCAAGGTATCCAACCTCCTATCAGGTGGTCAGTCCAGTTCATCCTAAGACAGGATTTTCTCATTACCCTTTGGTCTGTTAACCACGAAGGCCCAACTGGCCTCCAGGAACCCACAGTTGGTACATCAGGGTAACAGCTTATAATATATTCATGCCAACAGGGCAAGGAGTCCTCAGTCTCTCTCCAGATAGCTCTAAGACCATCAGAAAACAAAGATGTTCTTTAGTGTCAAGTTTCTCCAATCCCCAAATCTATGGCCAGTCTGCCCCTTCCTCCAACAGGAAGCCAAGTAGAGGCATTTTAACAGCTTATACCATCTGTTATTTGGGAGCCAATGGATAGATACCTATTTAGTGGTGATAGTCCATCACCCTTTGGGAATGCCCCCAGAGAGATACCCTCACATCAATAGATGTGCAAGAAACCATGTTCAGGGACAGCCTTAATGAGGTGTTCAGCACTGCCTCTAAAAAGGCTTCAAGCCGCCATGAAAACGCTTGTTGTCTCTTGCCCAAGCTCTTCCCTCCAAAGGCCTTCAAGCAAAGGAAACTATGGCAGTGGGCTTGTTTACTCTAGCCCATTGAGTTCTTGAAATTGCTAGATCAAGGCACCTGTTACATAGAGGTCTCCTTAGAGATACAACTGGTTGGGCTCATCTGAAACTTAATCAGGTACCCAAATCTATCCAACCTCAAGGGAGATCCATCCTTCTCTTCTGGTTACCCACAAGCAGTATTTAAGAGTCCTCTTACTCCCAAAAGGGCCCTTCCCAGCTGAGTTCCTCTTTCCTAGTTTTCTGGCACATTGGAGATACAGGCTAAACCATAGGCTAGCCAATGAAACTATCAGTCTTCTAACTGCCCTTCCCTATAACCTTTACCACGTTTGACAGTTCCTTCTGGCCTGATCTTCTCCATATTCTGTTGGATGGGAGGTCAGTTCCTTGGGGAGAGATTTGGGGCTCTCTGTTCTAGGGCTCTCTCTCCAGAGAGCAAAATCTGAGCCATGGCTCTGATGCTAGGGGGTGGGGAAAAAGGCGAGATTCAGTGACACTCTCACATTAGGAGCAGACTGCTTGGTGAGTAGGTGATGGCCACCCCAGGTCTCCTCTGCTCACTTCTCTACAGGAAATCCCTGCCCCACAAGCCCCGGTAATTTCAGCAGCACTGAGCCCAAGATAGAAGTTCTGCCTCATCACTAGAAACTGAGTGGAAGCCACGTTGATACAGAACTTCATCTCAGCAACAAGTCGCTGGGACAGGAGGAGAAATGCGGACATCCTGTACCTCCCTGGAAGGAAACCCTCCAACATAGCAGCCCTGTGTCCCCAGCTGTACTGTGATGGAGGAGATCTGCCCTTTAGCTGAGCCATGAGGGAAAAGGACCTTACTGGTCTTGCCCGGTTCGAATATCACAAACTCAGCAGTTGTAAGTTTTTAGATTTTCTTCTTAGATGTTTGTTTCCTATAGGACATTAGGGCCTTTTCAGGAGACTTTAAATGGTTGAAAATTTCACCAGCTTTGCCAGGGAACAGGTCTACCCCAGAGCTTGTTATGCTAGAAGCAGGACTCTATGTCTCCCTTACTATTTTAGGAAACTGTTTGCTTACAAACTCAGGATGGGGAATAAATGGATCATAATGACTCACGAGGAGAGAATTTCTGGATGTGGGTGTGAAGGTTAGGGCTACCGTTCTGTGTAGTTCTACAGTTTTCTGTAATAATTTTTAAGAGGCAAAAAGCCACCCGAGATGCCAGAGCAAGTGGGGTGTCCTGCATAGCTTTGCAGAAGCCCCTCCAAGCTATTTTTATCTTTCCTATAGACCCTAAACCTATCATTCATTGGTTAGTTCGAAGAGTTAGATTGGCAACCAAGTTGCCTTTCTAGATGAAAATATTCCTTGGACAGAACTCTGAGGGCATTTTTTCTGCATTGTCATTTTACTTTTTGATAACAGGGTAATTTCTATTTGGTCAATAGGAGGTTCTTGTACATCTAGGCTCACAGCAGGAAAGTTGAGGCAAACCAAGGACAGGCTCTTCATGAGCCTTCACTGTCAGACTTGGCTCTGACACAAGTGACCCAGTAGCAATGACAGGGTCCCTTGTTCAACAGGAGAGGGAATCTATAACTCAGGACAGAGCTGACACCAGCAAGGGGCCTGCCCAACACGGTAAGGTCTCACATCAAGTGCAAAAACTCCAGGTAGATTCTAGAGTCAAGACAAGGAAGAACTCACCAAGGAACAGTTGTGCCCACATGGACAAAGGAAACAGACTGAAGCCCTACGCTGCAAGACAGGCTTCCAATATTCATGTTCCAGTTGCCAAAGTCCTTCTAAGGACTGCTTTAGAATTTTTCAGAGGAGGAGGACAGTGGCTTTTGGGGGAACTGGGCAGGGGAGCCCACACCAACTTTCCCTCCCTCTGGGCTGTGGGGTCTCAGGTTGTTTGCAATCTTAGTGCTTCAGGCAGAGGTCTACTCTGCCCTCAACCTCCTGTGCTCAGACACCAAGTGTGGTTCCCTGCAACTCTATTTCCAGAAGTTGGCTCCATGTTTAACAAGATGACCAGGAGATAAACAGGGAAAGAAGGATTGAGGCAAGATAAGAAGGTAAAATAAAATTACGTCCTATCAGTTGGCACGTTGAGATTTGAACCAAGGCTCACAGATCACAATTTCTCCTACTGTGGTGTGGTTTTGAATCATCCAGAACATCTTATTCCCCGCCCCCACCCCCACACACTTTGTGTGAGGTCTCCCAGGCTTTTTCACTGTGCCCGGAGAGTTGGAGAGAGAAGGAGAAACCAGAAGAGCATAGAACTGTAGGAAAAAGCTTTTGCCAAGACAAAACCTAGAAAGCAATAAAAACCACCCCCATCTATGAATGCCAGCCTGTTTTTCCAGGGTAACAGAGTGGCAGCTGAGACCTTGGTGACCAGAGCCTACGCTCCTGGAATCAAACTCCTGTGCAGTCACGGTGTCTCCCTGTCCTTCTGGACTTCCAACTCCAGGCACATAAAGCTATGGGGTTGCTTGCAGCCTTAGTGATCGGACTTCTCAGACACAAGAGAAAGGAGCTAGTGTCTTCTACTGAGTGGGTTTAGGAAACTGTTTAGAAACTTCTGGGTGCATCCTGGCTTCCCCTTCCCCCAGTTTAAAGTTAACTTTTGACATGATCTTTTAATAGCCCCAGGGACTTCCTGCTCCATCACTGGTCTGGAATCAATCTCGGTTGAAGTGCCATGGGGCTTGCACTCAAGAAGCTGAGGTCTCCAAGGAGCGTTGAGGACAGTGACAGAGGGGGCAGTTGAAGCCCAGTGAATGCAGATCTGTGCCACCCAGCCAGGAACAGAGCCTTAGAGGTGCTCTCAGCTCAATGCTAAGTCTCCTGAGGAGATTTGCCTAACATTCATGGGGCAAAGCCCACTATCCCTGGGAAACCAGCACACCCAAAAATCCTCATACCTGCCTGATGAACAGGTATTTTATTATAGAGAAATTGACAGCTTACTCTGTAAACCTAGGGATAGACTGAAGGAGAGGTCGGTGACCTAGTCTGGGGTTGATCAGAACTCACACAGACTAATGAAGCTTTAAGATCAGAACGTGCACAATCACTAGAATAGTTGTAGGTCCACATTTGTCAAAGGACATTCTGATTTACCTTTGGTTGCTGCCCCACCTGGCCTTGTCACCAGGAAAAAAAAAAAACACTCTTGGGGAGAATTTCCACATACCTTACTGAGATTTGATATCACCGCAAAATGTTTTTGCCCATTTGAAACTTGGTCCTACCCACACAAGTGGGTGATGGGAGAAGGACGCCATGGTCTCAGGTCAGGGAAAGACAGTCTCTTTCAGACGGAGCCTTGGCTGGAAAGCAGGAAGGGGCACCAGATAGCTGGAATTCAAGAGTCAGGCCTTCAGTATATACACTTTCAGGATGGACACTCCTTGCAACTCTTCATCTTGGTCATTGTCTTAATACAGGTTTAACGCTAGAGCCTGGAGGTAAACACGCCAAGGAGTGCCAATTAGAATGGACTTTGGGAAATCCAGCTCATCAAATCCTTGGCTTATAGAAGGTGGCGGCACGGAGATTAATTGCTCTTGCTACTAAGTATCTTCTACCTTGGTCTCCACAAAACACAGGAGTTACCTGGTGGCCAGAAATGGAGTTCATTATATAAAGGAGTACTGACAACCCTAACTCCATCTTTGGCCCTCCATCTTGTTCATGTTCCCTTGATGACCTCTTGGGGCTGCATGTTCAAAGGCCCCTTGGAGATTAGTATTCAGATTTTGGAAATACCCATCAAGGAGGGTATTTATCAAGGTGGGGGGAAGCTTGTTAGTCTTCCATGAATCTTTAGAAGCTTCTTCCCTTGCTGATACACAGGTGGTACCACAAGATCTAATCAAAGGTTAGAGGTCAATTAAGTGCATATGAAACTATTTTTGAGAGAGAAAGACTGAGGGAGGGGCAGAGAGAGAGGGAGACACAGAACCCGAGGCAGGCTCCAGGCTGTCAGCGCAGAGCCTGATGCAGGGTTCAGGCCCAGGAACGGGGAGACCATGACCTGAGCCAAAGTCCGAAGCTTAACCAACTCAGCCATCCAGGCACCCCATGCATGTGAAACTTTGGACTGCACAGCACTGTCTTTCTGTGCGTCCCCTCCCTCTAGAAAGTCTATGGACTAAGGTCTAGACTTTGTGGAGGATAACTGCACAGCCATCGTATCAGTTACCCTTGATAAAACTCCATAAACTTTATGGCATCTCTGGCTTCATTTTCTAGCCTCAAAGTGCCTTCTGAGTTTGGGGAGATACTCTGCTGTCCCTCCTCAAACTTCTAACATTATGGGGAAAAAAAAAAAAAAAGACAACACCACAAAACAAAACTGGAGTAAAATGGCAGCCAGACTCCTCATTGGCTAATCGTTTTGCTTCCTGGGAAGAAAAACAGTTGCTTATGAAAGGAGATGGCCCAATTCTTGAGTTAGTGCTCATGTGGAATTATTTTTGACTTAACCAGATAGGAAGAGCAACACCAACACCTGCCAGTTCCACATACTTTGTTTTATTGAAGGAGTTTCTGGGACTAGTGTACCCAGCACCCATATAAGGATCTCCAAATACCATTCCCCACTAAGAACCACCAAAACCATTTAGGTAAAAGGCCAATTACAGACCTGGAACACAGCAAATTCCGGAGAAGCATAGACTGTACCGTGTCCTAAAGAGAAATACAGAGTATTAGGGAATATAAAATAGACACAGTTGCCACCATGAAGGGGCTCCTGTAGGACAAGAAGGATAACCTGTATAGAAGTAGAAACAGATTACCAAAGGGCACTTGGGTGGCTCAGTCAGCTAAGCGCCTGACTTCAGCTCAGGTCATGATCTCGTGGTTTGTGGGTGCGAGCCCCGCATTGGGCTCTGTGTGGAGAGCTCAGAGCCTGGAGCCTGCTTCAGATTCTGAATCTTCCTCTCTGCCCCTCTCCCACTCATCCTCAAAAATAATACATTTCTTTAATGTTTATCAAAGTGGTTAAGATCACTGGAGTCTCCGGTGTTATTTAAAAGGAAGAGAGGAAAAACTTTAGGGGATGGTGGGTTAATAAGTGTATACCAAAGTGACAGAATTAAGAGTGTCACCGCCCAACATAAATGGATTCAGGGAGGAGTCAGCTGATGTTATAGAAATTGAGGGAAATAGGTCAACTCCAAAGGGCTCAAAGATTCTCCCCTTTTGTGACTAATCTGGAATGAGATTCCCTTACAATGGATAGAGGTTTATTTCAACCAAGCCATCAACCTCTGCCTCTTCAATAGCAAACCCCCCAGCATATACCTCTAGATACAAGGCCATAAGGAACAACCACTGTCTACATGGTATTCTTGCCAAGTATTTAACTGAACTTGATTAGAAGCAGCCAAGGACTTTTTGACAAACTCAGGTTAGTTGTTGTACAAGTTCCCATGCATTCTGGCTTAGCTGATCTTGAGAATTTAGGGGTGGGGGGAAGCATGGTAGGAGGGGCTGCCATAAATATCCTAAGAGCCTACCTTCCAGACACCTAGAAATGCCTGGAGAGGACCAAGGTGAAGACCCTATCTGGGAGAAAACCCTGTCCTCTGTCCACACCACCTCCACATAGATGGGACCCTTCAGACAGGTCAAGAAAGGCAAGTACACAGGTGGTGACTAGGACAGTAGGAAGGTTTGGGGTATGTGGACTCCCAGGGCAGACAGGGTGGGACCTGGCTACCCAAATGCCACTCAGGTGAGAAAACCAGGTAGGGGGGCCTGGAAGAGCCAGCCACACAGAGACCAGAGGGTCCCTGACTGCACCAACTGGGCTCTGGGAGCAATGAGCAGCCCAGCCGGGACTTGGCTCAAAGAGGATATTCCTTCAACATGAAGGCAGGTTCACGAAATAGAACACAGGCTGCTGGGGTTCAAGTTCTCGCAGCAACTACTGACTTCCCATCACTGAAGCACATCCTTATGCTGTACTAAGGACAAATTTTAGCTCTCAGCCTGATTTCTGAAGTTTTGTACTGTTAACAGACCTCAGTAGGTGGAGTTCTTAGGCACCCCTCTCTCATCACTTTCCCATGCATGACAGGTTGCTGTGAACCTCTCCCATGAATGAGGCAGTGGTCTGGACAAGGTTCAGGTGAAGTTGGGGATTTCCTAGGAAAATAGCAGGTGTCTTGGCATGAACCCCCAGAGTGTCTCTGCAGGTTGTGCCAGATGAGGTTCTGCAAGGGCAGAAACAGGGGCAGCAGACCCATAGGCCACTGTGGCTCTGGGCAGTGCTATAAGCCAGCTTTGAGCCCTATAACAGGGCACATAGCCCAATCCCCTACAGCATTGCCTGTGAGGACAGTCATGGAGGAAACTGCTCATCACTGCTCCCCCAAGCCTTTTTTCAGCTGAGAGTCTTGCTTCCAGGGCAGGCTAGGGAAACACAGAAGGCTCTAAAATGGTTTCAAATATACAGGAGCCACCATAGTGCAGAGGAACCCCATGGCAGAGGGGCCTCCCTCCCCACCACACACAAACTGGAAGGGGTCTTCAGGTCTATTTCTTGGTCAGAAAGCACTGCACTGAACAAAGTGTTGGGAATCCAGAACCAGATGGCCTTGAAGGAGCATCTACCCAAGATCGCAGCTTCTGAGCAAGTAGGTCCAAGAGTCCATGAAATCTTATGAAAGTCTAGGCAGCTCATAGGCCAGACAGCACCCCTAGGAAGGAACTGCAAGGACCTAGAGGAGAGCTCGTTGACCCTGTTCTGGTTCTCTTTAAAGGGGTCTGGAAAAGGCTTTGGGGCAGCAGACCACAGTCACCAGAGACACCAGTCTTCTGAAGAGTCCCATCCCCTTGAAGGATTAGCAGTGGCTATCAAGGAGGTTTCTTGACCAGCCTGGACACCATGTGTGAATAGCAGCTGACCTTTCAGCATGGAGAATGTAGGTACAAGCTCCATGAACACTTGGGCTACAAAGAGGGGGGAAGAAGCCACTCAGGCATGGTTACTCCTAGTCAAGTGACTAGGTCAAATGGAGGTTGGATCACTCTTCTTTTCTTGGTCCAGGACCTGACAGAGGCACTCAGGACTTCTTGCAACTTCTAGACCAAGAAGTTATTGGACATTAACCCTAGGGCTTGTCACACTCCTCTTGGTGGGGTGCCCATAAAGACATTTGAGGAGTACCGTTTTGGTCAGGAGACTGAACTGCAGGAGTCAGAAATGCCCCCTGTGAAGTTAACAATCTGTTTGCTCTTTAGAGGTTTCCAGGCAAACCGTGAACACAGCCTTTTAAGATTCAGTAAGAGAATCAGCCATATTGTAATTGCAATCTCCAGTTTTATATAAAATTCACTTGCTAGAGAAGGAGCTAGGGAACAGAAGTGGGCTGTTTCAATCATCTGCAACATGGCAATCCAGGATAAAGCAAACTAAGTGAGGAAGAGCTATGGACTCTGGGAAACTCACGCTTGTCAAGACAGGTCCCTCAAATGCCCCTCACCTAGCAGACAGCCTCAGCAGTCCCCTCTCTGGGGTCACTGTGGCTGCTGAAGAGCTACCTTTGCCCAGGTTACATGGTCTTCCACTGGGAGAGCTTGGCTCAGCTGGCCAAGGCCTCCAACAAGAGAGCATCCCACAGATTTCTCCACCTGCCCCATCTTGCTTCATTTCCATCGGCATCAAACCCAAGAAAGCTCTGGACTACAGGACCAGTGAGTGGGAAAGAGCATCAGGCATCCATCTGAAGGAACAAAGCAGTGTGTAAGAGGCTAAGCAAGGGCCATGGTGCCCCTGCTGTAAGAGACTTTTCCTAGGAACTGCCTGCCACTCCACCGTGTCAGGACATCTCAGAACCAGAACTGCAATGCCCCTAGGAGAGGTGGCTTTGTTTCAGTCAAGGCACATCAGATCTAACCACAGCTGTAGCAACCTCCAAATGCAATGCATCCTCGTGGATTTACGAGGATTATTTTCTACCTCGGCAAGCAAGGTGTGTCCTTCTCTCAAAGGCAGCTCCCCAAAGCTGGTCAGCAGCCTGCAGACCCACTGGCGATACCAGCATCACACTGCCACCTGTTTGTCCTAGAGCATTGGAGCCACCACTCCTCACCCCCCACCCCCACCATCCTGGAGTTGGGAATTCATGGCACCAACTCTGCCAGATGGCTCCTGGAGACTTAAGTGTTGCTTAAGTGTCAGGCACCATGAGGACATAGATCTGAAAGCCTCTAGGGTGAAGGATGCCCACCTCACCATCCTGCCTGCCCTCTGCTGCTGCCCACTTCAGGCTCCTCATCTTCTCAGGTCATCTAGATTGGAGAAACACGAAGGAACACGTACTGGGGCTGTCCTAGCCCCCTTAGTATTGTGTGTGTACGCGTCAGGGGTGGGGGGTGGGTGGAGGCAGACATAGTTCAGCTGGATTCCAAGTGTTTGATATTTTATTAGTATAATTTGCCAGGGACAAACTCCCACTGATAAGGTATCTAGATACTACTATTTCAGTCCTTCCTATGGTCCCAGATTTAATGTTTGATGGTCTAAAAATTTTTCCCCAAAGACCCCTGGGCTACGTGAAGTGCCCTTGTCCCGTTGAATGCATTGAAACTATCTGTGTCCACCCACATGTTCAAAGTGGAACAGGTCCACATGCCAAGTTTCCGGAAATATTCCAGGCACATGCACAGTGGACCCCATCCATCTGCCCTACCTTATGAAGTAGATAGCACAGCTTCAGTGGAGAGAATAGCAAGTAGGAACCACAGGAGGTAGAGCTTTAAACACCAGCCAGCCAGCAGTCTGATGCCAAAGGAAGCTATGGAGGGTCGGGTAGTATATGAACAACCTATGATGCCCTGTTATGCAGTCTTTCCCTGCTCAAAGCAAAATGCCGGGACTCTGCTCAGCAAGCATTGGTAGAGTGCTTACATGCTGTTACGTACCAGAAGATGAGAAACTCCGTGATCTTTCTGGACTTCTGTTCACACCATTTCTTTTTCATTTCACTTCACCATAGATCTCCCTCTCTGGGCAACGGTCATTGGGAGAGTAGCTTCCTCACGTATGATCGTGTAGAGGAGTGAGAAGCACAGACTTTGGCATCTACTCTACCTGGATGGAAATCCAGGGTTAAAATGAGCATTTTGAAGAGAAAGAAATTTTTCTCCGCCATGGAGAAAGTGGATATTCAAGGTCATCCACATGGTCTTTACACTGACTACAGGATCTATTGAAGTGCAAAGTACCTGAGACAGGGCCTGGCCAACTGATAGAAGCCAATGTTTACTGTGTGCATTAGGATTTTCAGCATGTTCAAGGTTATGAGAACAGAAATGTGCTTTCCCCCATTCTCTATTGGAAGTTCTAGCAACTAAGGAGAGGAGAGTGGCAGATTTAGTTCCTTTTTGGAGAGTGGACACAAGTCCCCAGAATTCAGACTATTGGTCCCTTGGGAGGTACACTGATCAAATATTAAAGCCACCATTATTCCCATCCTTCCTGTGGTCCCAGCTTTAATGTTTGGTGGTCCAAGAGTTCCCCCCTGAAGAACCAGGCTGGGATCTATGTCCAGAGTCTTGGACACCCATCCCTGCTTCACACTGACTCTGCCTGTCTGGCTCTCATATTCCAGATCAAACCCTGTTCTGCTCAGAAGTCCAAGTGGCTGGTTTCTCCTTCAGATCTCAGCTTACACTACTACTTCTTGTCCTGGGGACCAGGAGCAGAGGCGGGATGCAGACCACGGGAGAGCTTTTTCCTGAGCAACAAGAGATGCTTGGGGAGTGAGCCGACTTCACTCCTGGCTGCAAAGCCTTTCCAGAGGAAGCAAGACCTCAGGAGCTCGCTTGGCCAACAAAAGATTTTATCACAAGGGCTGAAATAGAACCTAAAAACTGTGGGAGAAGTAGCTGTGATTTACTTCTGGCACATGCCTGCATGAGCATGCAAGTCAAGGGGGGCCTACAGGGCCAGGTTTTAGAAGATGAAGATGGTACGTCATAACCTTCCAGGAGCACAAGACCCTCTAAGGCGAAGCATCTACTAGGCACCTTTTTGCATAACAAGCTTGGGGTCTCTGAAGGATTTCACTGACTCACCGGTAGGGCTGTCCAGCTCACACACACACCATACTACACCAGCCCATCCATGCCTTTAAGCAGACATCATCCAACCTCTTCTAAACCACAGGAAGAGGACAATTTCATCTCCAGATCCAGGCTCTCTGTGCCTTTATGTCCTACATCCACACTTTTTATTCATGCACCATACTCTTCAGCATGGTTTATATTCTTATCCAAATTAGGTCATCAGTCCAGAAGGCTTCCTTATAAGCTTCATTGCCAAGATAGACCCAGGTGATCCTAGCCCACCTCTGAGCAATGGACTGGCTAGATCAAGGGCATCATGGACAGAATACTCTATCAAATTGACTTAGAAGATGCAGAAAGGATTTAGACTCACCATCTTTCCAATATGGGTGATCAAATTCTTTATTGGGAGATCACACTAGATAAGAAAACAGACATCTCTACATTATATCAGAAAGGATCAGTTGGGAGATTCTGAATACCACCTGGTGAACACTTTTACTAGGACCAAAGCAATGTTGGAAGTACCATCCATTCCTGACCAGTTGGCACAATCTGAATGATTACTGAGGTGGGGTGGGGTGAGGGCAGAGGTAGACCTTGAAGCCACCATAAGACTCTTTCCATACAGAGCTATAAACACTTAGTTTTTTTATAAGCATGTGAACAGACCTATCCAATCACTTAAGATAACCACCCATAAGGGCAGGTGGCTATTAGTTGCTTCAATTGGAGGTCCTCAGGAATTATTTCATCTAGAGAGTAATTTTTAATTAGGAGCCCTTTTTCTCATGATGGGATCATCCCCCGCCACAAAATAAGGTTCAGCCAACTAGAGGCCACATGGGGGAAAGTCAAGTGGCCCAAGACTGAGTAGTTTTGTACTTAGCACTTAGGATAGCAAATTCATGAGCCCCTCTTGGAAGGGAATTCAAGAGTTTCTATGGGACTGAAAAGCAAAGAACCATCCCAAAGAAAAATCTTAAGCTTGGACCAGGTATCATTCGCGTAAAAGGAGAGCTTGGGGTTGGGAAGAAAACCTGTTCCTGGACTCCACATTCTCAGTTCCCTAAGAAGCATGAAATGCAATAAAGCAGGGAGGCTTTCTACCCCAAATGGAGCCACGTGCCTCCAAACTGATCTTTTCAGCAACCAAACCTCCTAGAACCAGCAACAATAGCCTTTTAGTGCTATGTAATTGCTCTGTAAGAGCAGATTGCAAAGAAAATCCTTAGAGAAATTTCTGTCACCAACTTATTATCAAAACCAGGGGTTATTCCACTAATGCTTCATACAATCCGTAACCACAAATCAGTTAAGACCTACCTTCAAGTCCCTGGTGTACAGAATGGACTCCATATTTATTTCTGGCAGGTTTGGGGAGGGAGGAGATAGGATTGAGAGGAAAGAAGTCACTGCTGGCTTCAGCCAAGATCAGCATAAAGTCATCATCATTTGTGCAAAGTTATGGAAGTGTTTTTTAAAAGGGGGAGGGAGAGTTATCTGCGTGGGATGGATGCTTTTTCATCTACTTGGGTCCTCAAACTAGGAGGGCCAGAGTGGTCATGAGCCTGAACTTACTCTGAAGGAGACTTTAAGGCCATGGCTACTTGCGCCCAGCTAGCACACTGGCTACAGGAAACCAACTGACAGGGATAGTAGACCTCCACAGGAGAAAAGTACTTCCTCACCTCCTGGATTGAAGGTAGCAGTCATTCCACTGGTAGCCAAAGCAGCCTAGAAGTTACTAAGCAAAAAGCAGTTGCTTTTGGGGACTTGGCACAGAACAGGAACGAATGAATGGAGGAGGGAGACTGACACTCTCAACCTTTGGATCCTTGGACCCCAGTAGACTAAGGAATCTTTTTAGCCTCAAAGACTTAGCCTTGGAGAGAAAAGAACAAACATGGTCCATAGGGTCCACTTTACCCCAGGGTAGATTTTTCTTAAATGGATTTCATCTTCTAAATGAGAGGGAGGCTCTACTTCAAAGTCAAGATCTCTCCAAACTGGAAGAAGCTTCACAGTTGGGACCTTCATGACGCGAAAGCAGCAGTCCCACCCTCTGGTCCCTCCAGCAAAGAGCAGACACCAAAAGTTCTAGGGGATGGAAGCCACAATAATGGACCAAGTGGGTCCCTGAATGAGGAGGTCTGTCCATGCCTCCTGGTGACCATGAGGGAGTAACATGGAACTGCAGGGGAGCAAGAAATACATTTCTGTTAAGATACTAAAGAGCTTGTGATTTATATATCAGAAGAGAATCCACAGATGGATCTGGACATCCAGCTTAAGAGCTAGAAGTCTAGATGTACACAGGAGTAGGAAGAAACCAATAGATTCCTTTTCCAAGAGCAAAAGATTCCAGAGGACATTACCAGTGAATTAAATGCACCAGCCCCACCAGCCAGGCAGCTGTAGTTGAATCAAAACAAGTTCCCAGGAGACCCTGACTTGCCTGATCTCCAAGAAGAATCCTAAAGCAAGAAGAGAATTAGCTTGAGCTTTCCTCCACACCAGACACATAGGTTGGGAGAAGGAAGCATAAAGGAGATGAAATGATGAGAAGGCCAGGTACTGCTCACCTGGGGGACTGCCAACATTTCAGTAGCCCTGGATCCCCCCCAGTGGGGAAGGATGTTAGACATGAAAGGTTGAGGAGAGGCTCTGGGGAAGGTTCTGGGACTCCCATCATCTTCTGTTCCTTGGAATACTCAATCCCCTGAAAGCAGGAAGCAGGTTTGGAATCTGAGGCAACATGTCCTCTCAGATTAGACTCAGAAAATGCTCTCCTGATCTCTGCCCCTCCTCTGTGTCTGATTGCTTCGGCATTTGAGTTTAATCCCTCCTTTCTGAGCTGATGCAAAACAAACACCATGCTCCCTTTCTTCTTTAGAGATAGGGATCCCATCCGTGCACCCCTAGCAGCAGGGAAACAGACTTTTGCTCTCCTGGGTCAAAGAGGAGACACTCAAGAGATGGCCTGCTTCCAAGCCCCTGCCCTCCCCTCATTCCTGAAGCCAGAGGCTGGAGCCACCGTCAGCTCTCATTAGGGGAGCTGAGTATCCTTGCTTCCATTCTTAAAATGGCAGACATGGGGTAATCACCCCCACAGGGAGTCAGGCTGGGGGTGGGCACTCTGAACGAAGGATTCAGGCTCATTAAGGCCAGATTCAGGAGATGTTCCTTGTCCTCCTGCACTGAGCAATTAGGACTAGCTTTGTTCAAGTCCCTCATCACGGCCGGGAAACTAATTGATCCTGAGCTTGGAGGCTCCATCTTGGTGAATGCAGAGGCACCATAGGAAAGGATAAATGGCACAGAAAAAGTTAAAGTCTAGGAGCTTCCCCAAAGTGGTTTCTACTGAAATACATCGTTTGGGGGCATTACTCCATGCAGGGGACAGGCTCCGTCAACCCAACTGCAACAGGCTTGGGAAAGTTTAAGCATCTGGTTTGGTCGTTTAGAAAAGACCTTCACTCAAGACCCAGTGTTCAATGAAGTTAGTGGAGAGGACACTGGAGTTTCAAGGACATGGTTCCAGTAGGACGGTAGTCAGGAAGTTGGCCCACAGAAAGGAGGCAAAACACAAATTTGTTTTACAGAAGATTCTAGAGAGGAGGTTTGCAGAGAACTAGCCCCACCAGCTGACATCTATCGTAATAATGACCCTTAGTTTTTCCCATAATGAAGAAAGCATCAGCATGTCTCGTCTCCCATTCTGTCTCCAGATCATGCCTGACAGTGATTTTTGTGGGGAAAGAGGAGGGTGGTGAAGCATACATACCATAAAACATGCCAATAGGATTACATATAGCCCCCCCCCCAAAAAAAAGGCTGAGAGTTTCTACAAATGGCTATTTTATACCCAAGGAACTTCAGCCATGGAAGAATCCAAGAAAGTGAGGTACAGAGAAAGACCATGCTGGCCAAGATGGCCGAGCTTTCTCCAGGAACCAAAAGGAGGCAAGTTGAAGGGAATCATCATGTTTTCCAAGAAGCTAGGATTGTTGGCATGATTATTCCAGCCCCATGACTAGGTCAGAAGAGCTTCAAGAGGAACACAGCAGGGAAGTTTCTATTCCTGCCCATGCCAGCTTCACAACCCAGGGAGACCCTGGCTTCATACAGTGGGGGATACACAGTCCCATCCCAGAGATGGCTGCATGCATTCCAAGTTCATGTTGGACAAGCTTGAATAACCAGACACAACGGGAATACCATGGTTTCTCGTAGGCAGTTTCTATTCCTACACCTGGATGGGCTTTGGATAAACTCAAAGGGAAAGACTAGGCTGAGCAGCCTGAGAAAGACCTAAACTCCCAAAGGCACCCTGGGCTGAACCACGTCCTAACCTGCCATTTCCAGACAGAAGGCGTACGTGCCCCTCAATGGCAAGTCAGCCCAAGCCCAAGGTTTAGAGCAGTCAAGACTCTCCTCCCCTTAGCCACATGGACAGTTTGAGGCCACCCAGGCCTAAGGGTGAACAGGCAGTCACCACTTGGCATTCCCCAGCCAGAGTGGAGTTCAGACTATCTCTGGGAGTTTTTTCTAGGTTCTCTTGCCTTCTGAACAGTACAGCAAGCACAGAGCTTAGGGAGGGATAGGGAGACATGAAAAGAGGTCTGGTGAAGCCAATACCTGAAGTCCCCCATCCATGTGCATAGACATGGATACACAGACACTCTGCACAGCCTTCTTCCTGTGGATCCTCAGCTTCAGGTTTTCCCAGAAAACCTACAGATACTTCTCTCCTTCCCCAACCCCTGCCATTTAAGCAACATGAAATGGGTTTCTATTCTAAAAATTGGGAGTTCTTTTTACACAAACTTCTGGGACGGATGTTCAGCCTTTCTGAGGTGGGAGGTGGCGAAATAACCCCTCCTGGAGGGTCCCATGGAAAACTGCTCTAGTTTGCAAGACAGAAGGGATAGTTAACTATGGACAAGCCACATACATCCTACATATCCACACACTCCCCAATCGGTGTGGGTAGGCTTCAAACCATTCTTCACGGCAATGCCTTACAGAGCCAGGCAGAGGACCCCCGCATTCTAGCAATTTTTTTTTTTTAAACCTCAGAGTAAGTGCTTAGATGCCTGCCCAGTATAGAAAAGCTCTGTCCTACTTCAAAGTGTTTTGAGGATTAAATGAATGGTACTGCTTTTAATCTCACCCCAAAACCACCAAAGCAAGCTGCTTAACACATCTGTGCCTCAGAATCCCACAGCAGATCGGCGAGCAGGCAGGATTCGCACTTGGGCCGTCTGGTCCCCGTCTGGCATGGCGACACTAGAGCCTATCGCTTCTATCACTGACTTTGAAGGAATTTTAAAGGGCCGTATATAGAACGCAAAAGCGTTCACACACACAGGGAAGGGTTTATCGACAAACAAAAAACATTTAAACAATATCTGATTATTCTTTTTATGTTAAGGCATATTGAAGCCTTTAGATGTAAGCATGGTAGTTTCCATAGTTTTCTCCCCCTATGTAGCCCTTTAAAAGCTAAAGTAGGGCAGATGTTTTATGCACAGATCACTGTGGTGGGCAGGGCTGCCCAGGGGGATGCTGGGAGAGGGGGGTGAAAGCAGCTTCCAGTAACCCTCTTAAGTTCAACCTAGAGGAAACCCATTATCTTTCCAGTCACCCGAGACCTTAGTCCGAAACTTAAGCACTTTGTTATTGGGGTCATAAGTAGGGCAGGAACAGATACTACATAAAATGGGACCTTCCGCAAAATGGACGGATATTTGTCAAAGTTCTAAAGTACATCTTCCTGCCCAGACAGGGAAATGGGTCAGGTGGCTTTATAGGTTCTCCCCACTCTAGCATTTCACGATACCGATCTTTGCTGTATCAGAGTTCTTTGGCATGAGGGAGGGGGTGGCTTTCAAACTCATTGGCAGCTGTAACACAGTTCCGCCCTGTTCCACAAACCAAGGACGTTGTAGAGAGAACAGCCCAGGTCCTACTTCACTCAGCCCAGCCTTGAGGAGGCAGCCTCCCAGGGCCTCCTTGTTATCTGGAATCATCATTTGCACCTTGCAACCCCAGCAGCACCCTCCAGGCTGTACACAGTATGAATGGAGCCTGGATGGACCCAGGTTCATTATCAGCAGCATCTACTGTATACAGTTGTTGAAAATGGATCCTGCAGATGTGGGACAGCTGTTTGTACTTAGCGGTTAAGTGTCCCTGCAATGCTGGCAGTCTCTGACAAAGGCATTGTTCTTTGAGAAGCATTCATCTCAGAGACTTCCTAAATCAGGCCCAGATGTTGACATTCAACTCACATTTCCCCACGAAGACTCCTCTTTCTAGAGAAGTGGAGTTTTCGTGAAGGTAGTGAAAAGAGTTGGCATGCCCAACTCTGAAAAGGAAGGATCCAAATAGGAACTAGAGAAACACCTCCAACATCCAAGTCAATCCTCACAAGACCATGTAGTTGATAGCATGCCCATTTTACAGGTGTGAAAGTAGCGGGGATGAAGGATCTTCCCAAGAACACCTAGCAGACGACAGCACTGGTTTTAGAACTGCAAAGCCACTGACACCCAAGGCTTCTACGGTCACCCCAGAATATCTGTTCTTGCCCTTTTCAAACATAACTTCCATCTTTCAGTTGGGTGGACTTGACTGCCCAGAATAGGACCAGTTTTTCCTTGCACTTGGGTTTGGCTAGGTCACTAGAATTCTAGCAAATAGGATATAGGTGGGATTTAGGACTTCGAGTTCCAGACCCAGTTCTTAAAGGAGGCACCTCCGTAGTCACCCCTTCACCTTCCTACTGGCTGGAATCTAGACAGTGACTGGAGCCCCAGCAGCCATCTGGCAGCATGAGGGGACTTTGGGAAGGTATGCTTTGTACAACAGAGCAAAAAGACTGGAGACGTCTGGGTTCCTGCATCTTGGAACATCACACCAGCCCTACAGGGACCACCTCTAGGTTTTCATAACAAATGGTTAAGCCACTGCTCTTTTAGATTTGACACTTCCTGGACAACCTTAGTACAGAGTAACAAACCGCCTCCCTCAGACACATGGACCAAAACAAGAATGCCTGGTCAGCACGGGTCCTGTGCCCCTGGTCAACTACCTTCCACCCATGCCAGGTGGAGAGGGGTCAAGTCATTGAAGATGGAATCTTAACAGTTCTGAGCAGCTGGGAAGGATTTGAGAGGACAGCATTTTAGCCAAGTTTTAGCATGGCTTGACTGATCTCGCTGTCAAGTACTCGAACTCCCGAGGTTTTAACATCTTTTAGAAGGTGGCATCTTGGCGGGGTCCTTAAAGTGCTCAAAAACGGATATAGCTGTTGGGTCAACCACTTAGACACAGGATGTTATCTAGACTCACGAAAGCCCTGTGAGGCAGATGTTCTGGCAAGATGAACCTGAGCCTCAGAGAGCTGTCACCTTGCCTAAGGCCACCCAGCTCGTGGCAGAGCCAGGCTTTCAACAGCCACAGTGGACTCCTAAGCCATGCTTTGAGTCATGGCACAGGTGTTACCTGGTTCAGCGCCAGGCTCACCCATCCAGTTACTGACAAAGCCGTAAGTCCCCAGGGGGGGTATGTTCTTCCTTTCTATGCATCCAAGTCCTGTGTGGGGACAAGAGTTTGGAACGTATGGGGTCTAAAGACCTTCGCCAAGGGAGTCAAAGTTTCAGGAAAAAGGGTATCGAAATTCTAGACGGTTTCTTGGCTAGAAGATCTCAGGGGAAACCACACAGAGCAGCAGGCTGCTTTACAGGGGTCAAGTTAGGAATCAAGCCTCTGGAGTTGGATTCCCCAAGTCTCCACGCTCTGGGCCTCTGAGCTAACCTACGAAAGGTCCTAGGAGCTCAGAAGGACAAGGGCGCATCCATCACCACAGCATGTGCTTGCCCGGGCCATTGTGGAACCACCTGCTCTGTCCTAACTTAGACCAACTCCCACACTTGGTTTCTGTTGCTAGACACCCAACCTCCCCCCGCCACAAACAGGCACTCCCCTTGTTGTGCACCAGGCACTTGAACAACCAGCTCTCATGGACCCTTCTTCTCCCTCCATCGCTAGGGGTTCCCAGAAGGTGGAAGGGGCATTGCAAATCCCAAGCAACAAAAGCAAAAACAGCCGCGCCAGCCATTAGGCAACATTGCTGGCCTGGCTCGAGCCCTGCCCGTGCGAGCTGTTTCATCTATGCAACAACTGTATTTTACAGGAGACTGAGGTTTAAAGCAGCTTTAAGACCTTGCCCAAGGCCACACGGCAAGAGCCAAACCCAGATTTCAGTTGGACGTTTAACGTTAAAAACCCTATAGGAGAGAGGATTCGATTCTAAGCATTAGCAAGACATTACAACCCCCAGAAATAGGGCCAGGGTAGTGCTGGCAGGGGGGAAGCGGGGTGGGATCGAACCCGGCCTGTGGAAAAAGTCCCAGCCTCCTGCATCCTTGCCCTGCAGCCCAAATGCCTATTTAGATTAGTCCCCAACAGACCTCGGGGGGGAAATTACAAGTAAGTGTTCCATTTCTCCTTCCGCAGCAGCTTGGCTCTGGGAGACGGTTCCTCCCCTGCAGCCTTTCCACACCCACAGCTGCGGCCCTTCAGTGTCAGCGTGTTGCCAACAGGCTGGAAATGAACACATTTCCTGCGGATGGCTGTCCGGGAGGACACACGTGCGCTCTCCCTGCGCTCAGGTGGCGCTGGCCAGTCTGGGAGGACACCGTTCCTGGGCCGCTGTACCAGGCAGTGTCTGCTGTCTGCCCGTCTAGGGTTTCTGTTGACAGGGAGGGAGGCAGGGGGGGTAGAGATGGAAGCTGGAGAAATCTGGTTGACCTCTGCTGAGCCCCTCTGCTTCCTAACTGTGGCAGGAATTGCTAAGGACACTGGACAGGTGCATGGAGGAGAGGGAAGATGGGACCACCCGAGTTGTAGTGACCCACCTGCCCCCCAGGCGTCCAGGGAGCTGGATAATGGCACACCTCCTGGCTAGGACTTCCTCTGCCTGCCCAAGTTACCTGCTGTTTCCCTTACTTCTTTTCCCACATGGGTTGGTGCTTGGAAGGGGGAGGGGGAAGACGGTTCATCTTCCAGTTCATTCTTGGTAGGTGATGAGGCTTCCGAAGGTGTAAGCCATGGGAAGTTGAGCGACCCAGTCAACTTCTACGAGCCTGAACCAGGTGTCCCTCCTTATCACTTCTCGGGTGCCAACCCTCCATGCTGCGAGTCTTTAGATGTTACGTGCTCCAGGAACCCTTTGAAAACTTGCCATCAAGCTTGGGACCGGGAAGTTCTTCTCAAAAGGTCCCACAGCACTGTGCACTTGACCCCCTAAAGCACTGGTCAGACCACAGTACACTGATCAGTCTCCCCAGGACACAACTTCGTGGTGGCAAACGCACGGCGGCTGTTTAATCCATTACTTACAGGAGTACTGGTGGACCATGAACTGTGTAAAGGCCCACAGCTCATCCTGACAGTCTTGAATGGCAGGTTACAGGCCCAGAAGTTAACTCCTCCCAAACCTACAAATACGAAGAGGTGGAATGGAGTTGGCTAGGTCCTTGGTCCTAAGAGGATCACAAGATTCCTATGTTACCAGCGTTTATGGGGAACTTAGCTCCAAGAAGAATCTAACAGCTACAAGACTGTCCAAAGAGCAGTCTTACTTTCGGGAGGTCACAAATGTTGCAAGGTTCCCCCCCCCCCCCCCAACCAGAGGGTCAACTCCAAGACTTCTGTCCAGAAGAGTAGTTTCTGTTGAAGTTACCAGCCCTAAAACTCTGCAGGAATCCTCCTGAGCACGCATGGGTTTAGGAGGGCATTGGCAAGACAGTTCACCAACGTGGAGTCTGTATTCTTATTTTCAGGAACACGTGTAGGGTTGAGTCAAAGTACACTGGTGCATCCGTTTTAGTATGGTTACCTATGCCCCCATTTATCAGTCGAGCGCTCCATTGCATGGTTAAACAGAAAACTTAGGTAAAACTGATCTGTAAAATTCAGTCCCATAGCTACCTTATGATAGTTCCTGGAGAGCTTCAACAACTTTTTAGCTCACAAGTATTTTTAGCTAGTAAGGAAGTTTTCTTCTGCTTTGGGAAAGCAAGTCTGAGTCCTCAGGGCTCTGGACATCACTCAGGGGGAATCAATGGACTTGGTGGGCTATTTAGTGGCAGTTTCATTTGGGTTTAGACCGCTGGACAGAGCCTGGGATTTCTTCAAATAAGTGACCAATGATCTTAGAAGCCATCATATTGCCTGGTCTTTGCTTTTCCTCCATTCTTCAAGGATGGGCTTCGCCCTTCCTATCCTTTGCCCCAGGGTGGCTCCCCCGGACACCTCCCTCCAGCTCCCAGCTGTCTGATTTTAGCAGCAGACAAGGCATCAGAAGGAAATGGGCAGAAGAGAAAACAAGACCTGGACCTCATTCTCCCAGTTCCTTCTTCAGGAGCTCCATTTTAGAAGTAGCCAGTTTCCTACCTCAGCCCAACTCTGGATTGGTAGCAGTTCCCCTACTTACTGTGGGTGCCTGGCTCTTTCTGGTTGGTTCCCTTAACTCCACTCATGCCTCTGCATACAGGCCTTTCAGTTATCCCCCTTTAAACCCTTTGGATGTGCCAGCTTCCCAGGATCCTGAACAACACAGCTGGTCCTGGGAGGGCACATCACTTGCTGGCCCTGTTGCAAAGTGAAAACCTGGACTTCTTACTCAAGAATTCATTTCAAGCCAAGCAACATCAGAGCATTAAAACAAGCACAGGGCTCTAAGCATTTGGCTCTTTGAGACTCCCCAGATTACACCCTCATGAAGCTGGTCCCGTGTCTGCTTATACAGGAAGGTTTTTCCTCACCAGGCCCACGGGAGGGATGGCAAAGGGCTCCTCCCTGGCTCTGTGGCGAGATTATCCACCTGACACAGTTGTGACTCTTTGACTAAGAGGGGGACAGCCAGAGGCTGCCCAGGTGCAACAAGTATAAAGATCCAAAGTTGACCCTCCTTATTGGAGAGGGGTTAGAAATGAAGGTCCAGGCTCCCACCACAGGAGGAGGAATCCGATTCACTGGAGGTGAGGAGATCCATAGTAATGGCTGACAATCCAAGAGACGTGTTCTTGCTGTAGGTACGCACCATGCCAAGCTGAGCATTTCACACACATTCCAGGTTTGCCAGGACTTAAATGGGTAGCCCATTTCATGGATGGGAACAGAGGTACAAAGAGGAGCAATGATGTACCCAAGCTCACATAGGCAAGGGAGAGGTGACTTTAGAACAGCTCCCCAAACATTTAACAGCAATGATGGGTCATTCAGAGCCAAGCGTTTGATACACTGCGAATCTCCACCACGCAGGATGGGGTTATTACGACTTGGAAAGTGGAACTGTCAGATCTGCATCCCCTGGAAACTTGGTTGACCAGTGACCCAGCTGCTGAGGTTAGAGAGCCATTTGGTGCATTTGCACAGAGGCCATATACCCCATGGGCTACTCCCAGGCAGTGACTAGGCACCACTGGGACATGGAGGGAAGGGAGCATTTTCTGGAGTCCGGAGATACCTCCGACAGGGACTACAGCCTGACGGCTCCCTTACAGCCTTGCTGAGATTTTAGGCTACCCGGGAGTGCTTAGCTTCCACCTCCTTTTACTTAGGACTGTGAGGTGCATTGCAGCTGAGGGCCCCCCCAACCCGTGTCCCCGTTTTCCCTCACAAGCATCTCCCTTAAGGCATCTCTTGCAAGTCTAAATCTGCTTTAGCATTTCTCAGAGGACCTAGAGGACAAGAATCGAGCTCTATTATAGAGGTAAAGGCTCTCAGACTAGGCATTTGCCCAAGGTCACACAGCAATCGACAGTTAAACCCAGTATCAGATCCTCGAGTTTGTGGTTTTCAGTGCTCCAGTCAAATTTGGATCTGGCCCAAATTCGTGTTGTTCAAGGCAAGGTTCCTTAAGTCTTCTGGGCATTAGGAAGCTAGCAAGTTAGCCTCTAGAATGTAGGGCTTGGTCATTCTTTGCTTACCAAGCAGGATAACCCAAAGGGATCTCCTACAAAAGGTCACCCCGCTCTACTTTTGGAGTTCTTAGGTATGTTCTCTGAAACTGGCCTGCCCGGTGAGACCTGGGCTTGTTTTTAAGAATCGCTTTAGCAGGCTTGATTAACACATTCACCTTCATTCTGTGAAATTATAAAGTTAGTATGTGAGAAGACGCAACCTCAGCTTTCTGCCTCCACATAGATTTTTACGGACATATGTGCAACTGTGGATCTTTAAAAAAAAATTGTGACCTGGAATGTGGACGCACCATACTAGATCTAATTTAAACCCCTTAAGTCTAGTGCCCTTCCCCCAGTCTTGTGTTTAGGAGTCCAAAGAAAACATTGCCTCTCGAATAAATCATGCCTGGAGGCCCTTCATTTAGCCAACCCTATTGCTAGAAAGTCCAACAGGACTCCAAGGACATCTACATGTATCAATGTGGAATGATCGCCAGAAATAAATACATGAGTGAGCCAAGGTACAGCTGAGGTTTGTAGCGTGTCTTAACATCTAGAAAGATATTTCTGTCCGTGGAGGATTTCAGGGTACTTCTTCCCAGCAGGTCCTGCTAGGAGGAAAAGCTTCACTATGTAACAATGATTTTGGAATTTTAATCACATATGTATTACCTCACTGTAATTGGGCTTAAGGAATTGTACCTAATCTTCTAATAATAAATACTAAGAGGTTTGGGCAGCTTGACTTCTAATTATCTTCCAGCATACTGGAAATAGTTAATTGCCAAGTATCTAGTAGCAGCCAGAGTCTACCAGAAACTGTCACCTGCTTGACCCTGAAAGTTCATGCTCGTGGATGCACGTGCTTACCTGGGCCCAGTCAGCATTTCCAACTGGCTCTTGGCCCTGCTCTGGGTCTAAACACGTTCATTTGCCAGCTTGTAATTGCAGGCGTTGCCAAGGGATTAGGACCCTCACCTTTGGACCTTCTCACACTCTGCTAGGTGTGTTCTAATCACCACGGCAGGCCCTGGCTGTCAGGCCTCATTACTTAAATATATTATCATGGCCTGGCCTCAGTATTTGTGGGATTAAGGCAATAAAACTATATGGACAAGTGGCCGGCGTTAGGGCTGCTCTTACCCCATTGCTAAAGGTAATGGCCCACAGCTGCAGCACCAGGCCCTTGGCCGCCCACCCCCACTTCCTCTCTGCATAGCCCCCTCCCCAGGCACAAGGAAGATGCTTCTGCCCTCCCTCAGCAAGGCATTGGATTGGTCCAGCTCTGGCTACTCGGCAACTAAGTTCAATATGGAGACCCATTGTCTAGCGACACACGAGCTTGGACTTCGAATTCCCGGAGGTCCTAGGAAAGGCCCCTTTTATTATCATAGCTACCACTTGCATGGATGGAATCCTGGCTTCTTTGCATTTATACTGGTTTATTCCTAGTAGCTCCGAGGGGTGCATTAGTCTTTAAGAGGGGGCGGGGCAGAGTTCAGCAAGGCTCGAAGGTCGTGGTGTGTAGGCCATGTACATTGTAGGGCAAGTCAGAGCTAAGAGTTAAGACCCTGGTTCAACTAAAGCCCATGCCCTTGCAAAGGATTATCCACCTTCCATGCTTTTTTGGCCCCTCCTCTCAGTAAGGCACCTGTGTGATGCCAATTTCATGCATTCTTGCACCTTGTCTGAGCTTTTGACACCTGCAGATTGGTCATGCCATTTTCGGCATGGATGCTAGACGTGTTTTGATGACTTTTACCGTACTCAGTTGTTGTGCTGAGTTCTTCATTCTGTGGGATGTTAGTACTCTGCAGAATAGTTTATGAAAAGCATAGTTTTTTTTTTGTTTGTTTGTTTTGTTTTTTTGGCTAAAGTGGCTATTGATTGTAGCCAGTGACAAGCCACAGTGTGATTCAGGCAAACTGGATAGTTGTTCCCCCTCGACGTGGACTCTGAGGGCTGATACTGGGAGAGTCCCAGCAGGGAAGATTGGTCACTTTCTGTGTAATTTGGAGGCTTCTGAGAGAAGGGAAAGGCCAGAATGAAGATGGAGGAAAAATGAAGTGCAGGCATTTTCTGATCGCCTGGGTCCATCGTTGGCCATATAATTGATAGGTCACAAGACAGGTTCACCTGCAAGGGAGAACTAGGATGTATGGAATCTAACATATCTACACAACCTTAGTCTCCTCACATCACTCAATCTCCTTTAGTTACCATTGGAAGACCAGGACTGCAGAGGAACACCAAACATGACTTAATGAGCCATTCATAGCGGGGGGCGGGGGGGGGGGGGGCGGGCACATGGAAGTTTTTAGTGAATGAAGTATATGCCATACTTAAACATCAGGACCTTCCCAAATATCCCTCAGTTATGCTACATCCATAGCTATAGCTTTGAACAAAGCTGATCTTTATGACACGGGAAGACAATATAGCAAAATCGCAGAAATCACTTATTGCATACTATGAATTGTAGGTCGCTACCCAATTTTGATCTTGTCTTGCGGCATAAGATTGTATTTATTACTCAGGCAGAGTTAATGGACCCAAGGGCTCCAATCTATCCCAACGGCTCAGAAAAAGACAACTTTACAGGGAATATCAAGCAGAGGGGGCAAAACGTAAACAATCAGGGAAAGCATACATGAGAATTCATAATATTCCTACAGGTCAACCTCACAAGGTAAGATACAAAAAGACTGAGCTGCATGTAAGTGGTTCTGGTAGGATCTTTTTGCTTTGTACTAACAGAGCACAGAGTAGAAGACCACTGAGCATCTTCAGATTTTAAAAAGGGTGGTCTCAGATGAGGATTCCCTAACTTTTCACGTTAGGAATCTCTGAACTGTTTGAAATTTAGGAGTTGTAGAAATAAGGCATAAATAAGAAAGACTTTAAGGAAACACATGCCTAACCCCACCCTTTAAGATACCAGCTATGAACTCAGGTGGGGGGGGCAGCTAGGATGACAACATTAAATTCCACCTGGTGATCAAAGGGCTGTGGTCGAGAAAAATGGAGGATAGCCTGGAAGAGAGTTTTACTCAGTTTCACGCATTTTTCTGAGTTTTGGATTTGGCCACTTACTCGAGGCCAGTGGGATACATACTCGGATGGTCATTTCAGTTCCCAGGAGGATGTTTTTTTTCCAGAAGTTCTTGGTCTTCACTCCAACTGAGAAAACCACTTACTGTCACTTAAAGTAATCCAACTCTTAGCAGCATTAAGAGCATGGGCACAGAGTTCAGCAGACTTGGGATGATTAATTCTGCTGTTTCCCCACTGAGGGCTCTTACAAAGACTTTAGGGGCTCAAGCTGGTTTCTTCCACTGTAAAACAGATGTTGAAACCTATCTCAAGTCTTCTGGGTTACGTGACATCACGACATGGTCTCCATGACTAGAATGTTGATAGATCTCATGGGTCTTGGTGTTTAGCATCAGGATGATCTTTGTTCCTTCTGAGCAGACAAGTTTTGTTGTGAATAGTGAAGTCTCCATAGACTATGCCTTGCTGTCGACCAGTAGGAAGCTTGGAGCCAAGTTCATAGCCCTTGGGTTCTATTGGACCCACTTATATATGCTCACACAGCTTAGCTTTAGTTGTGTTTTATCTTTACACACTTACTTGGAACGTTTTGCAGAAAGAGTAGCAAGCACTTCCAAATGCATCAACATGAAGAATGAAGAAATCATTGGCTACTCCCACACTTCTTTCTTAAACTTCTGCACGTTTGGTCAATGTATCAGCCCAGTGTCCATCTTTCTACGGCTTTCTCTAGTTTAAGTCGTAAAAACAGGTCTAAGTTTTACTGCATAAGGAAGTAGTGTTCACTAGAGAGACTTGGACAGAACAGTCGACTACTACAGAAGTCAGTCCGGTCCATACAGAGTTGACACTATCAAACTGGTTAAGTTCCAACTTCTGGTTGGGTTCTCTATCCACCCACAAGGCCCTAGGGATAGGAGATGCGGTCCCGTCACGCAGGACTCTGGATGAGCAACTTGGCTTCTGATCAGTTTTCTCATCTATAAGAGCATCATCAACACACCCTGCTCCAGATTTAGGGGATCATGAATCTCAAAGGATAACATTAAGAGCTAAGACAGTCCAGTCTGCACCAAGAACCATACCAGAAGACCCCTGAAATCAGCAAGTCTCAGCAAGTTCCCAGTGCAAAACACAAATGGAAAGGGATTGGGAAACCCTGGTCTACCCAACTGAAGAGATTGAAAGGAGAAAACAAGCTGGAAAAAACACCTCAGATGCAGATGTGAGACTGTAGAAGATAGTCCATTAGGAGAGCAATGGTAGCCACATTGCTGGGTTTTATAGATAAGCAGCCTAGAGAACATGGAGGGGTGGAGGTTTACACTGGACCCTAGGGCCTGGAGCCCAAGTAACCTGATCAGCTTCCCCCAACTCTGTCTTACGCCCACAGTGGAGCTTAGATTTAAGCTGGGTTGTGGTTCAAACCATTAATCTTATTGGCTAAAGGGTAAGGTCATATTAAAACTGCCCCCCACCTTGTCATTGGTGGGGGGGGGGCAGTTGATAGCCATCCACTTAGATGTATTAGGAAGATCAGCTCGAAGAGCAAACCACACTCTTGAGCCAAATGGAGTTGGAGCTGGGTGGGGGTTGTCATTGCATCAGTTCTCAGCCCTAAATCTGGACAGACTTCCCCATTGGCAAGACTTCCTTATTTGAGGTACTGTCAATTTCACAGAACTTCATTGACCTTGAGTCAGTTCTGGTGACTCACCCCCAGATGTCTGTCTACACCCCATGGCAGCTGCCACCACCAGGGTCCTCTTTTTCCAGCCTCATCATGTTGGCTCTCCTAGTCTCTCCATGCCAGCCACATGGGCCTCCTTCCAGGCCTGCTCATTTGTCTAAAAACATTCCCTTCTCCACTATTTGCTGCTTAAACCTACCCAGACTTCCTTTTTCGGCACAAGGGTACCTCCCCATAATTCTGAGTTCTCCTAGGTCAGACAGACTGCTATAGATCTTTTAGTACTACATGCCTGTCCTTCCTAGAATGGGCATAAAAAGCCTGGGATGGGTCTAACAGGTTTCCCACTAGTCTGTGCCAAGGCAGCAGGTACCCGATGCACTGTGCCTGGCGTAGTGATGCTCATGTTGCACAAGTGATTGCCATGGAGAAGTCAGAAGTTCTAGTCAACTCTCACTTTGTTAAACCAGAGAGGTCCCTCGTGGTGATAGGTCTTCATGGGTACCATGGAGAAGTCAGAAGTCCTAGTCAACTCTCACTTTGTTAAACCAGAGAGGTCCTTCGTGGTGATAGGTCTTCATGGGTACAAAACTGGGTGGTTCCCAGTGTATTGCTTTCTCATGCCTAGGCTTTGATTTCCTACCAGTAAAATGAAGTCTGATGAAAAGTTAGCATGGCATTCATGGTACTAGCACAGGAGCCTTAGACTAACCAGACACTGCCATTTGCCCTACCCACTTCTACAAAGCCCCAAAGGAAGTTAGGGGTCCTAAACACCTGATAGAAGGCAGAGCAATACAATAAGGGGCATTAGTCAAGACCTTCAGTACACAAATCCAGTAGAGAGCACTGGAGCAGTGAACAGCATTAACTTTAAACTAGCTTCAGACCATAGCAGCTACTGAGCTTATTCAGAGTCCACAATCTTATTCCTATTTTGAGAGCAAAGGATGAGCCACTGCAAACTTTGCACGGGGATGGGATTGTAGAGCTTTCCAGAGTTTCCTCACAAAGCTTAATCCACCAGGAAGGGAGACTGGCCTAGGATCTTGGGAGGAAGGAGATGAACATCTGAGAAGGATATGGAGAGTTGAGAACGGACAATAAGCCAGCCCTTAGAAAGACTAAGGTTTTGAAAGTGCTTGAAACCATGAAGTGATAATGGTAACCAAGGAATAACAATCGACAAATGAGTCCTGTCTGCAGAAGAAGTCTTCAGCAAGTGGTTCATAGGACCTGGGCTAGCCCTAGAATCCTGACATATTTGGTTGTAGGATTCAGAGTATCCAACAATGCTGCTTGGGTCTATCCTAGCTTAGACTCTGAATTGTTTCCACTAGGACAGGAAACTTTCACATGTTTTCCCGTAGCCAAAGGAAAGGACTTCATGTTCCAGCAGCATGACCACCTCTTGTTTCTGGTCACCAGGGCTAACTAGCTGGCTCATGATCCAAAATCATGGTTTTTTATGGTCCCAGGATTCAATCCAGGGTACTATGTTGCATTTAAATGGCAATGTCTCCACCTCCTCTAATCTGACAGTTCCTCAGTCTTTCCTTGTCTTGTGACTTAAGAGTTTGGGTCCGTTATTTTGTAGAAAGTCCCTTGTAAAGGCTTTTCTGATGTTGTCATAATTGAAGTTATGCATCTTGGGGAAAGATACTGCAGAAATGATGTTGTGTCCTTCCCAGAGCATTTTATCAGGAGGCACACGACACCAGTAGGCATCATGGGTGAGGTTAGCCAGGAGTTTTTGGTTAACCAGGAGTTTTATCAGGGTCTTCTTGAGTTCTTGGTTGTAAATTCCCCCTTTGTAATTACTTTTTGGGCAGGAAATACTGATGCTATGAAAATCCTTTCTGCTTAAGTTTTTGCTCACTTATCCATGTGTCAGAGGATACTAGGTCAGCTTTCCCGGACGGGTGGTACTCTTCCAAGCAAAGACCCAAGTTAGGAAATGGTTTCTCCAAGTCCTTAACCATCCTGGTCTTCAGAGAAAACATTTAACAGAGTCAGAAGATTTGTACAAAGTTTCCATATACCTTGACCCAGCTTTCCCTTAACCTCCAAATCTGTAACCTACCATTACAACAGCTATCAAAATTAAAGTAGTTAACCCCAGTACAACGTTAAGCTACAAGATTTTCTATTTGGTTATCAACTACTGCTTAGCTACCAAAGTAGACAAAAATAAGGATAGGGCTGGAATAGTTTTGTTTTAGTGATTAAAGCCTGCAGGTGTCAATTGGTAACGATCCTACAAGGTCCTCTTCAGGCACTTGCTGATTCCCTTCAAGGCTAGGAATGGAAAAATACTCATTTTCAGTAGACCAGTTATCAATAAACTAGGATATCCCAGAAGATTCTAGAGTGAACCTGTTTGAAAAAAAAAAACCTTTAGCAGCCATATTTGCTCCTGGAAATACAGAAGCCAAGGAGAGAAATATCTTTGTTGATGAGGAGTGTAGTTGTAACTATCAGATTAATAGATTTACAACTATGGAGAAATAATTTTAGAGCCACACACCAGTACGGACATCCCCTGGTCGATAGTTTGCCAGTGATTCAGATAAAGACTGTTTTATTAACTACACCGTTATCAGGCCTAAGAACATTTACATGGACAACTGTGGTCTCAATCTGGTCTGTTTTCCAGTTTCACCAAAATTAACCTCAGGGATAGGTCAAAACTTCGACCAAAAACACCTTCCTCAACATTCAAGTTGAAGGGACTTAGAACCTTTAACTTCAATAGAAGTCAAAATTGCCCAAGTTAGTTCAAACTTAGGCTCTTAACATTATAACTTCTAGAACAGTGGTGTTTACTTTCTCAGTATGATTGATGTTGTCAAATAGTATTCCACCCAGTATTTGGGACATCCTTATACTAGAAGTTTTCTGAAACAAACTTCATTGGGAGTTCTGGGTTTTTGCTAAGTCTGGCAACCGTAGATTTAGTATTGAGACCATGTCTGAAGAGTGGGTGTTCAGTTGTGGGTGTTTTAATACAGACTGAGGGAAGGACTGTTAAACATCGTAGCTCTTTATGCTATAGGGGAAGTATAGAAGATATGGAAATGCATGAGAGCGGTAGAAGAGCTGGCTTAGTGCAATGCTCCTCTAGTGGGCAGTTGGCTCCAGAGCCCCTCATTGGACTGCCAAGGACTTTGCCAGATAGACATCATGGTCCGATGGTTCTGTCTGTCCAATCCTGCTTCCCCCCTTTTCTTCAAAGGTAGAACTCCCCCATGACCTTTTACACTCCTACCTCCACCTGTGATTTCCTGGAAAGCCCAACCAGCGCTGGAAGCAAACTGGTTTTAGAGTTCAAAACTCAGACCAGCCAACAGAAGTCTTAGGCAGATTTCATTGTGGAAAGTGCTGCCTTGGGAGACTCGGAGCACTTTAGAGCAAGTGAATGAACAGGAAAGTTAGTCTCTTCTCTGGAATTTTAGAAGTCAGGTCTACACTAGCTAAGGCCAGTTTTGACACTTGGTATGGACTATGGGGAATATCAAAACGTATTAACCTAAGTTTTAAGAAGTCCAACTCCCCCAGAAGGTCTTCGTTGATTTACATTCCATCTAAATGCTCATGAGGCATACATGTGTAGTATTAACTGACTGCTACATTCATTAGGGCTTTGCCCGTGGGCTGGCGAGTCTCCAGCTCCCCCTACAACCACGTATCCATTCTAAGTGGATGGTCCTACTGGCATTTCAGAACCATGAGATTTATAGCAGTTCCTTGGCAGAAAGGCTACTTAGATTCCCTTTGGTAACCAGGTTAAGGCAGCTCTAGATGCCATTAAAAACATAAGGCTGGAAAAAGCCCATTCCTAGTTTGTCCTGATGAATCAAGTGCAGTTGCACTTCAAAATAACCCATGAATCCTGGGGAAGAATGGATTCCTCTTTTCCATATAACAGCCCACAAAAATCAGGGGGAAATGAACTAGTCGTTAAGTTCTATTTCTACAGCCTCGACTCCTCCATGTCAATCTTTGTTATCTCTGTGAGCAGTTTCCTTCACTCCTCTGATTACCAAGGTGGGAAGAGATACAGAATGTTTACCAGATAGTTTGAGTATACTCTTTGCAAGGTCCTCCTGAGACAAACAATAGCACTTAATACAAATGCTAGGATTAAGAAGCTGGCAATCTGTAGTTGTATGGAGTATTCAAAGTTTAAGAATTAAAATACCAGATAAGGAGGCCATTGGAACTTCCAGCTAAGCATGACAGACTGATTACATGTTTTCTTCCTTCCACCAGAATCCCAAAGGAATTGAGAGGTATTAGTGAACAGAAGTCACTGGAGACTCCGTTTCTAGAAGAAAATGGCACATCTTCCTTAAGGGAGTACAGAAAACCAAGACTAGTGTCTGCAAAGACACATACAAAATGGGCTGATCCACCCTATAGAGCTTGCAGCCTCAGTTCCCGAGAAGTGGTTTGAGAGGAAGAAGAATCTCCAGTGGGTATGGATCTCTGGAGGTGGGGGCTGAGGGGATTCTATTCTTTAGGTGGAATCCAACCAGATGCTAGAATTCATGACCGTGAAGAGCCAGAGGCAAAAACAAGTCAACTAAGTTGAGGGACCCTCTGCCTTTTCCCTGCTACCAGAAATTTCACCCAGCTCAGGTTCTAACCTCTGTTAGTTCGTTTTCTTCATCTGATGGTCAGTTCTTCATTGCACTTTGACTGCATAGACACTGTCCATCTTGCACATAGAAAACCAGTCTTTAAACTTGAGCTTGAATCCCTTTTTCCTCCACCTCCTCACTGGTTGAACTTGTGAATATCACCTGTGAAGTGAGAATTCCCCCGCCTAGCCTCATGGAATCAAGGCAGAGGAGCCGATTGTGTTAGCACCTGGAGATCCAGTCACAGTTCAATGAACGACCATCATTTCAGGAGAGTACTTTGGTGCATGGGATGATGACCAACTTGAGTGATTAAGATGCTTTCTATTGCACCTTCATGTATGTCTGGCCTATAGTCAGTTTCAGATCTAGAGTCCTTGAGAGGATCCAACCCATGACTTCAGAATGCCCACTGACTTTCAGCACGTTAATAGTGGCCTTTGGCCCTTTAGAACTGTATGATACTTGCACAAGATATCAAGGTTACCTCTGTCACCAGGGTGCCCAGTACTGTTGTCATTGAGAAGTCTGGATGTGAAGCCAGGAAGTCTGCCTGGGATTAGCAGAATGGCTAATCCACAATCTGATAGTTGTATATTGCTTACTTTAGCACAAAACACCTCTACTATTGAATATCCATAGATTTATAGATGATTATTCTTTGAAAGTAACATGATTTGTACATTTTCCAACAAAAGTAAAAGCTGGTTAGGACTTTCAGAGAGGGCCCCTCTTGATCTCTTTATCCTTGGGGTTTCCTCTCTAACAACTTTATCCCATTCTTCCCAGAGGTGTCTTATATAGCTCAGATGTGTTCTAAGTCTGGGTCTGTAATCAAGATTCCTTGTGAAGATAGGGGCAAAACTGATATTCCATCTTTCATGCCTCATTAGACCCTAAATATACACACGGCATTCAGAAGATACACCCTCTGTAAAAGGGGGAGGGGGGTCAAACATGGCCACGAAGTTGCTCAAAGTCCTATATAACAGACAGAAATAGTACTCAGGCTTAAGTCTTAACCCAACACAGTTGTGAACAGGTAGAGAAAGAACAGCTTATCGCCATACACACACAGCCTGGTGCATGGTAGGTGTGCTTACTGCTGAATGGACCAATAGCACTAGATGCCAAGCATCTGTTGGGCACTAGAGATTGGCCTGGAAATGCTTTTCTGGGGATGACCTAATTGCTACCCCCACAGCAGAGACCCTATGGGAGGTCTTCCAGATTAGATTGACATCTTGTTTTCTGGTCTTCACCAGCTCTCCCAAAGCTGTCCATCCCCCGCCCCCTCCTGTTCTGTTATCAGCCTAAGGTTAGGGGCTGATATTAAAAGGGCCCTGATAAAGCTCCCTAAGTGGCAGCAAGCTGTAAACATTCCCACTGATGCCATTTGATTAACCTGCTGAGAAAATGCCTGAAGAAGGTCCTGGCTTGTCACGGAGAGACAGGCAAGGGTGCCACACAGAGCTGTTGAAAAGTAAGTTGGTTGGAGCCACCACTGGAGTTATATAAAGCACTTGGCTCCAAGACCGAGGCCTCTGCAGCATCGCATGTGCAATCTGCCAGGGTGGCTGTGGGTTTATGGTTTGATGGACGTACGCAATGGGGATGCATTCATAGCCCAGATAAGTGAATGGCCTATTAGTGGCAAGCGGGGATAGAGATAAAGCCGTTGTGAGAAATCCTGCTCCGCATTCCAAAGCCACAAACAATTTGGTTTAACACCCTGGTTCTATTCCATCCAAATAGCTTCCTTGTTAGTAGAATGCTCTTTCTAAATACACATCCATGGGAGGATGGGGGTGGGGGAGATGGGATGGGCTAGAAAGGGATTAACTATTTGAACTCCATTCAGGTGATGGTTAAAGATTTGAACTTATTCATGGCAATAAAAAAAGAAGGTCTAGGTATTAAACCAAGTTCAGGTTTTCCTCCTAACACAATAGAATGCTCATCCAGACAGTTCTTGCAAGGAACGCGGCTTGGAAGTGGATTTGGCACATTTGCATAGGTGATTTAGGAAGTATTTCGTAATTGGCTCAGGATGCCTCAATAGAGCAGAAGGGATGGTGTTGGGACAGTGAACTGAAATTTAAGAACCTTGCCAACAAGATATCTGGAATGCTCCAGATACCTTATCAAAAAGGATTCCAACTCCCTGGATGGCTGCCCGGTTACATTCTGCCTTTGGCTCTAATAAAAAGGGTCTTATTTGCAGTGGGTGTATATGGTCCTTTTTGGAAAGCAACTTGGCAACGGCTAGTAGATTTACATACGACACTCTTCAAACTCTCAGCCCCCTTTCTTGGGATTCCATCCTGTAGGAATAAATGCACTGGTTCGAAGATATATGGCAGTCCCCTACCTGCAGTTCAACTGCAGTCTGGAAGCAGATGATCCCTCCTCCTGATGTGGTGGGGGGAGGGTTGGGGGAGGTCAGAAGACCAATAGTAACTTAATGTTCCATCACAGTAACTCCTCCTTCACCCCACTTCATCTCAGGTAGAGATTTGTCAGCTCACATCACAAGGTAAATACAGTACTAGCTATCTTGAGGCCACAGTCACGTCTATTATGGTATAATTGTTACTGTTAGCCATACTGTGCCTTACTTTTTCAGAAGTATGTCTACACAAGAAGGGATACGATTCAGTACTGTGTATGGTTTGGGGCATCCACTAGAGGTTCTGGAACACCTCTCCCCATAGATAAGGGGTAGGGGGGACTGTACACACAAGGCTTACCCAGTATTGCCTAAGGGCCAACCCCCCCCCCCCCAAAAGCAGGACTCCACCTAGTTTGAGGGATGGGTGCATTAGTTATGGACTATTAACGTCCCATGGAAGCAAGTGAACCACGTGTCATTGACTCAGGTTTTTCACACTTACTGAACCAGCAGAGCCACCCAAGCATTGGCTGTCTACAAGAAACACATGTTAAATACTAGGACAAGTAAAAATTATGGGATAAGAAAGATCCCATATGGACACCGATTAGACAGGAGAATAGCTACATTTTCGGTAAAGCAAAATTCAGGGAGTTATTGGGGAAAGAGGAACACCGGGTAATGGAGTCCATTGTAACAAAATCCTTAGTGTATATGCATTACAGCAGCACAGAAACCAGGGAGGCAAAAACAGACCCACAAGGAGGTATAAACGGAGCACTATTATAGTTGGGGACTTCAACACCCCTTTATCAGGGGCTGGCCAACCAAGCAGGCAGAACAGTAAGGACAGCTGAACAAAATAGTACCCATCAACCAAATCTGATGAGCATTTGGAGTGCTTCACTCAACAGAACACACTCCTCTGAGTACACATGGAACATTCACCAAGAGAGGCAGCATTCGAGGCCATGGAAAGACCAAAGAAAGGGACAGACCCCCTGTGGATGACTGCACGTGTGTATTTGGTTGTGTGCATTACAAACATGCAAAGAAGTTTGTACCTACCTTCCCCTGGCATACATCCTCAGAGGCTAATGAAGGAACATCTAGGTGCTCAACTTTAGGGTTCACCAAATATAAGGGTTTAAGTTCGGGGTCTGAGCAACAAGGACAAGCCATTGTCTCCCGAGTTTGAGGAATGGAGGAAGGCCCCCTCTTCCCAGTGAGATGCCTGGAGCCCTGCTCCCGAGTCACTCCAGTCCATCAGATACTAGAGAAGAGTAGCGTTAGGTAACTTTTTCCAATCCTACAGGTGATTTTTTTTTAATAAGCAAGATTCTACGTATTAGTCACCCTGCCTGCCCACAGCACCTGGGAATAGAAACCATCCAACCCCTAACAGTGAAGCCATGTTTCCGTATCAGGGCATTCCAATTCAGGGCCCAGCTGATTGGACCAAGGCAGTCACCTGACCCTGCAGTAGCTTACCTATTGGCTGGCTTTCATTCCCGAGACCTTAGTTAGAAGAGGGGCTGGGCCAAAACAGGGATTATTTGCAATGCAGGTAAAACACGTTAGTCAGCAAGGAGGACCCTCGAAGGCTCTTTGGATACCAAATTAAGGTCAGAAGAGCTTTGAAGCCTAAAAAGGCTGAGAAGTCAAGCCTGCAAGCTGCTTCATGCTGTAACTCGATCCCCCACCTGTACCTTGTCAGCACAAGCACCTTTCGACCTAGGATTCCTTGAGGGAGGCCCAGGGACAGGAAGGACACAACTGCACGTTTCTGTGCTCACATACCCGGTGTTGACAGCGGGACTCTGCCCTCCTCTAGCCACTTGGAAGTCAGTACTTCCTTCCCTCAGCAGCAACAGAAAGGCCACCAAGGACTGGGGCATCAGCTCTTAGAAAGCCATAATAGGAGTACAGGACATATGGTGGTCTTCTGTCCTCTTGACCAGGAGTAAAACAGTACACATTATGGGGAAGAATCAGGACCGGGAGGCTGATGTGTAACTGACAGGCCACAAAAGGTGATTTCTGCAGGGATTTGGAAGTCCACACAGAGAGAAACTTCTCTCCCAAACTAAGCATCTCCCTCATCTGGACACTAACAAAACAAGTACCAGTATGTAGGAATTTATAACTCCGTTCTATGGCTTCTTGGCCTTAATTCATCTTTAAAATGGGCATGTAGTCAAGACCCCAGGGTTGTGGAGATGCAGAGAACACACATGAATACCAACAGGACAAGGCATCTGGGTGCTTAGGGTATGAACTTCCATAGCACTTGGGCCACGTAGAATTTCTCCAGTTCCCGGTCAGGCTGTAGCTCCCCAATGCAGGAGCACCACCCTATCTGTAGTGGTCGTTGGTGGGACGCATCAAGACCGTGTCCCACAGAAGGGGGGGGGGGGGGAATGATGCTCGTCAAGTATCTGCTTCTATAGGGTATGAATGGGTCTTCAGCCCACTGAAATCTAGAGCACCCGTTTCAAGACGTCAGCAGGAAGTCCGGGAACCAGTGCAATCAGAAAGTAAAGGAGGCAGCACATGAGGAGTGAAGACTGGGTGGTCGCTCACAAAGCCTGGGCCCAAGGGAAGGACCAATACGCTTAGTGGCCTCACTGGGAGTTCATCCCATATGGGGAAGGACATCCATGTACATGATCAGTTGTGCAACTATTCTCATTTCATGGGTAAGGAAACGAAGGGCACCGTCTGATACCCTGGCCAGTGCTAGGAGCCAAGGGAGATCAAAAGTTTGCCCACCCGTGGCACACCTCCATCCTGCAGAAGAGGGATCCAGGAGGTTTAAGGCATGAATTAGATTGCCAACACTTGAACGTGGAGTGCACAAAATCCAGATTCCTGGCTTCTCTTGAACTCAGTGGGACGGGCTCATAACATGGGTCTGCAGTTCTACACGGCCTGAGTCCTAGTTCACTAGAGATGGGTCCTGAAGACCACACATCACTCCTGGCCAAGCCTCCCTTTAGGCCTTTCCTTTCCCTCACCTGTCTGGCTCCTGGGAGTGTGCATGGGTTAGAGGGCCCGGAAAGAAGGTTTAGTGTTCTTAGCATGCTTTAGGAAGTTGTGGGGGTATCAGAGGAATGCAACTTAGGGGGAAAAAATGCAACTCCATCTTTAAAGTGAGACTTTGATGAGCAGAAGGCCCCAAGAGTGGCCTTTTTATGGGTAGCAGGATATTCTGAGTTAATACACTGTCATTTGAGATTTAGCACTTCAAAGACCACCAGATGGCTGAAGATTTTTTTGCCCCAATAACATGGAGTCTTATCAAGATTGGAGGTATATAGAAGTAATTCGATATCTACCTATAACTTCAGGCCATATTTGAAGTCTTAGATTTAGAAAATCCTTTTCTTTTATATAAAAGTTGAATGACTTAGTATGCATATTCTTCAAAGATGTTAACTGGAGTTTCTTAGTCCCTCGTTTTTCTAGGGTAGATCTCTACTTCCACCTAAATTGCTAGGTGTGTTTGAGTACCTGAGGCTCTAGCTAGAAGTTGTATCCCAAGCCACAAGCCTGTTTTCTTGAGGAGGACCTTCAACACTCACACAGGGGAGGCCGTGCCTGGACAATAGGAGGTTTGAGTTTGGTTTGCTTCCTTTAGTAAAGCATCAATGAAAGGGGTTTCCAGTGAGAGTTCCCCAAAATAGCACTTTGAAGATCTCCGACCTTGCTTGACTTTAAGGCTCAAAGATTTTTTTTTTTTTTAAACCCTCGGACAGAGAACTGTAAAGGAACCCACCATATATTCACGTGATATTTAACATTTGCTTTATGCCAGGCACTGGCCCATGGGAAACTGAGTCCTCGTTCTCCTAGAGTACAGTCTAGTTACAGGGAGTCACGTACACAAAGAAGGTTACGTCACCAGGATAAAAAGACACTTTTCTAAGGAGCTTGATAGAAGGGAGGTGGTAAATCACGCAAGTAGTGTGCACCAACTAGCTCAGTCCTCCCCTCCAGTCACAATGGACCATTTCTGGGACATTCAGGAAGGAATTGTAACAGCCCACAATGTCCATCCATGCCTTTGCACTGGAAGGGAAGTTTCAAATGGAGTTCAGATATCAAAGATGGACCTGGATTACTCCCACAACAGACACCCTCCCAAGTCCATCTCGGCAAGTGGCAACATCTATTTAATCCCCACATTTCATTCCCAGGAGAGGAGGGTGGCTTCAAACAAAAAAAAGAAACCATGATGTTATCAAAGCACAAGGACCCCCAGGTCAAAGCCCACGGGCTGCCAAGCCACAACTTCCAGAACTTCAAAGTGACTGTTCTGCACCAGACCTTCAGCCATGCATGGAGAACACCCCAAATTCCAGCATCAGGAGTCCTTTAAACGCCATCTCAGAAGGGTGATGGAGACATAGGATCGCTGGGTAAAGGGCACAGCGAACTGGTTTGCTGGCCTCCATATTCATACAGGAAGGAGAAAGCTAGATTCCATTCAGAGTCCAGATGCCCTGACCGAAGGAAGAGATCCTTGCTCTAGGGATGGGTAGAGGACTCTGGGGGCCGGGGCGGGGAGACATTACACCTGCTCCTTACAGCCACACTGGAAGAGGACCAGAAGCAAGGGGTGACACGACCTTCAAAGCAGAAGTGTGTTATACCCTTAGGAATACGTACTGTCCTTATGCACGTTAAGGATCTATACATTCATGCTACACCCAAGTGCTCCAGGGACACACATATTGGGGTGGAGCGATTCCCCTGCTTCTCCAGAACTGAGCGACTATCGCCAGTGAACACCAGGGCTTCCACCAAAGGGCAACCCAGACCACAAGCACAAGGAAGCTTTCAGAAGTGCCCTATTGTAACTTAAGCAGTACATTCGGGTTTTGTAAGCAAACTCAACTCCTGGAAGGACTTTCATAACCGTTAAATCCTTTTGTTCAAGGCATTCCTGTGCCAGCTCTTTCCTCCAGCTCTCCCAGGGCTGGAACCCGGAGGTAAGCTTGCTTTTCAGTTTGGAAACTCTATTTCCTCTCCAGCTGGTCTCAGAAGCAGGGGAGAGACAGACGGGGGCAGGGAGAGCCACAGGTTAGCCTGGAGTCCAAGATGGGGCTGACAGGTCAGGGAAGGCCCTGATTTATTCTCCTATCCGTTGTGCCGACCATCTGCCCTCATTAACTCGCACGGGCTTATGGTTTTTTAATCTTTTCCACATACACACACTATATGAACATTCCACGTTTTTTTATGGTCTGTGTACTTTCATGTTCTGATTGTTTGCCTCTGAGTTATGACCCAGCACACATACTGTAGTACTTGTTGTAGTATTTCCACTAATGAGCAAATAGGAGTTATCCCCCCTCCCCCAACCACCAAGCAGTGTCAGGAGCTAAATCAAACCTTAGCCCAGCAAGCATCGCTGGGGCCATATGGCATCGTTGTGCCAAAGTCTGAACCTGTGTCTAGGGAGTTCAGAAAACCCAAAGCCAACTATGGTTTCAGATGAGAAGTCCAGTGGGATAGCCCCATCCAACCCAGAGCTAAAAACCCTCCCTGAAATATCCAGCTTCACGTTCCCTCCTTCCGCTCTGAATGGCAGCTCCAAACAAGGGTGGGAACATCACTAGAGACCCTTCTTTCCCTAAATTCAACTATTCTTCCTCCTTACTTTTAGGCTTAATACTTCTGTTCTCTTTACGGGAATTTCTAGTAATCCTCCTTGGATGTGGAAACCTGGGCATTTTGCCCAGGATCAAAGGACAAGTTTAAGTTCTTTGAGATTGAACTAGAAACAGTTTCTGAGAAGTTGGCTTTCCAGATACCATGACTCTCACACAGGATAACTTCTCCAGTTCTACCGTTGGAGTCCCTCTTTAAGAGGGTTGTGCTTATTTGGAAATGGTTAAAGTAACCACTTAGGAAGACACTGGATGAAAAAGTCACTTGAACACAAGGTAACTCCCATCCAGTCCTCAGTAGGTCCCATCTTAAGTCATCTGATTGGGAGAAGGTTATTGTTGGCAATAGACCCTGAGTAGGATAGGAGTTTTATTCTCCTCTCTCTTCTCACTTTATGGGTTAGGGGAATGCTTCCCAAGTTGGTCCACAGGACCCTGGTTCTACAGTCACCCCAGAGGTTTGTGGTTACTAGGTCTGAGGGACACTGGTTTACACAGCCATATGCATTCCTTTGCAGGACTTCTCGGATTTTAGTATGCCAACATTGAGGTCGACATCCGGAATAGGACACGTAGTATTCCCTCGAACGCCTTTGCTGTCAACTTTTCCTACTACAGAGTAGCTCAGCTATAGACACCATGCACTCCTCTGAGAAGAAGATCATGGTTTTGGAGGTCAAGCCGAGAGAACGGACACAGATAAGTAGTTTACACAAGATCTTGGCTAGATACACCAAGTACAAGATCCCTGCTTGTTCTTTTCCTGCTTCATTTTCCTCCTAGTGACACAGCCCGATTTATTCTGCAGATCCATCTAGAACACTCCATTGCAGGTAGGGACTCCCTCCTCCACTGAATATTCAGTGCCTACAATGGTCTCCAGAACATAGCAGGCATCTCATCATTTGTTGAGTGCATTACCCCACTCTAATATGTCCAGGCTTCAATTCAAGGAGACTTGGGACCGTATTTTAGTATTCTGATCCATAGCATTTCACCTCGCAAAGGCTGAGAAAAGTTAGGCTACAGCAGGTTTGAGGTCAACGCAGATTGGATTCGAACTCCAATTGTTTAGTAGCTTTCCACCCTCAGACCATGTAGTTCTAAATGGAGATGCAAGTTTGGATCTAAGAATAGCATCCAAAAGATCTTGAGCAGATCCTTTAGAATCAGAGATCAGAGTTCGCAGTGCCCAAAGGGCCAGACTTATTACTTTCTGTAACAGCTTTCACAATTTCTGGATCACTGAAGGTCTGGAAAGAACATGGGATGTACCTTAATAGCCTCCTCTCTCAAGCATCTACATGGTCACCTACCAGAGTCACAACCCCCAAAGGACACTGACCTTCAGAGTGTCCAAGGAGAACAAGGCCTCTAGAGGGCTGAAGGAGGACCTATACACAGGCAACATTCTAATGGAGAAGTTTGAGGCCCCATGGAAGAGATTAAGGCTGTCCAGCCTTCAGGGGAGAAAGTGAAGTCAGCCTGACTCCAAAGACTTCGTCTACCTGGCAGCTAACCATTGCCACTCACAATGCATCATCTACTGAGAAGGTCTGAAGGTAGACACACTCAGATTGGAACTCCTATCGCAGGGTCAGGTCTGCTCCCAGAAGCAGAATTGCTCTGAAGGACTAGGAAGACCTTGACTTTGTGTAAGATGCACCCAGATTGCTTTCCCAAAGCTTTCATCCACGAACCTGAGACAACCTTCCTTCTGTCTTGGACTTCCCTCCAGCTTCTTAGCCTCACTGAACTTGGGTAAAGATAAGCACTCCTGGATCCTGGTCCCCTTGGACACCCACTGGAGACTTCCAGATGGAAGCTGAAATGGAAGACCCCAGTCTGATTAGTGGAGCTACCATGGCAGCAGATGCTACCTGGACAGAATGGAGGGAATACCAAATGCTAACCTGCAGTTTTCTGCTTATAGCTGCCCTAGACTACCACATTAGTGACTCTACATCCATGCAGAAGCTCATGTTGGACCAAGCTTAGGTGAGTTATAGCAATGGCCCAGGAGGGATGGGGGCAGATTTGCTATGGGAAGGAGTCAGCAACTTCTCACGGTTCTACACACAGGGAAGAAAGTAAGGCTCAGGAGTGAAATTAGGGTTGATGCAGGGGGGAGGGGGAAAGAATGGGTAGGACCCGGTAGCATGTATTTTCTGGCAGGGATGGGGGGCACAGAGCAACAACGTAGGACAGACTCCCCTGACGAGGGTAGAAGGAAGTAAAGCATTAGCAGTCGGCATTCCTGACCCTATTCAGGTGAACACAAGGCCAGCACAAGAACTACTCCCTCTGACCCAAAGGGGGCAGCACTTACCCGACGTAGACATTTTTCACAGGCGAAAGCACTAAAGGCATTTCAGAAGGAAAACCCTCTGCTCCTTCCAAGCAGCATTTAAGCCGGATTATTCTTATAGCCACACTCTGTAAGGAGATGGAGTTCAGGAAAGGCAGGGCCTCTTATTCCCCTTGGTATGAATTGTGGACAATAGGGACAGTAATAGCAATGCCAGCTTAAGTGGGACTTTTGCAAATGCTTTGGACAGCATACAGAACTGGAAGGAAGGATGCCGACGGTCTTGGTTTGATTTTTACCTCTCAGAAGGCAGCCCTCTCAAATCCGGGTATGTGGGGAGGATTACTTCTGGTCTTGACTTTGAAGGCTGCATCTACAGAAAGGCAGGATTAGTCTAGTAGACTAGACAGTTCCCAAGTAGGATACTCTTAAGTCCCAGAAGCTCCAAGATCTCTCCCCCACTCCCAGTTTGCTCATAGGTGCTGAGTACAGTGAGGGAGGCAAGACTGGTCCTCGAGTGGGTCTAGCAAAGGGTCAGGAGTCCTAGGAGTGATGGGCAGTACCCTAAGGTGGCCATCAAGACTGTCTCCCATATGCACGTGCCCATCTAACCCCTTGGTGCATAGGAGAGATCACACCTCGGATCTTTACAGTTTGGCAAGAGGTAGGTTATCCTGGGTGGGCCAGACCTAATCACATGAGCTTTTTGAATATGGGTCTAGAAGTTGCAGACCTAGTCAGAAGTTCAAAGCACAGATGATTCACAAGACACTGTTGCCACAGAGCCCCCTCCAACTTCAAGCTGGCAAGGGATAGAGGCGGCCTCTAGGAGTTGAGTAGCCCTCAGCTGACAACCAGCAAGGAAGAGGCCTCTATCTTACACTGCAAGGGACTGGATTATACCCATAAGAATGCGCTTGGAAGCGGATCTTCTGGAGTCTCAAGATAAAACCACAACCCACGTGACACTGCGATTTCAGCCTTGGGATACCGGAGCAGAGAATCCCGCCACACCATGCCGGATCAGCACCTACAGAACTGTGAGCGAGTAGATGTAGCTTAAGGCTACAAGTTTGGTTTATGCAACAAAAGGACTAATGCAGAGTACAGTAAAACCTTGGATTGCGAGTAACTTGTTCTGCGAGTGTTCCACCAGATGAGCGAAATTTTCCAAGTTTTAACTTGATAAGCAAGCCATGTCTTGCAATAGGAGTACTACAGGATGCTGAGTGTCACATGATCACAACTGGGCCAATGGTCCACTCTCGCTGTGGGATTGTGGGTGATCATCTCTCATGCTCGGATGTTCAGTCTCAGGCCACCGTTCGGCAGAAATCAGGTTTTTCAAAACGTTGAAAGGTGCCTATGATTGGCAGTAGTGTATTTGTCACTTCAAAGTGCATATGGACAGTCCTTTGCTTTTCTAGACAAGAGGAAGCATAGGAATGCTTTGCTTCATTCTATCTAGGTCTGGCTGCCTGCGGATATAGACCCTTTCCTCTGCTGTCTTATTGCCAGTTAAATGCAGTATATGACAAGAGTTTAATACTGTACTGTAGTCAAAATCCATGATAGTGGAAGTCATCCTACACGATAACCCTCCTTTGCACCCCCCCACCAGCCATGAAGGTTTTCAAAGTGCAGGTTAGTTCACATTTTGTTTTCTTACAGAATTGGAATCGTTTTTATATGAATATTTTTGGGTTGTGGAAGGAGTCATCGGAGTTTCCGTTGTTTGTGGGGAAATTCACTTTGATATACGAGTGCTTTTGATTACAAGCAGGTTTCCGGAATAAATTATGCTCGCAAACCAAGGTTTTACTGTACTTGTATAGCCACAATTGTAATAAGTGCAGCGAAGATACACAGGCATCACGAGAGAACCAAAGCTTGGCTGTGGGGATGGGACTTCCCCCTTTGAAGTAATACCCTCGGGATGGTACAAACAACTCTGTCTCTACCACTTTGTGTTACAGATGTTCAAGCCACCACCAGAGGCTAAGACAATGGTAGGCAAGGCTCATTAGACCAGGGATGAAGGAGGTCAATTCATTGACGTTAGAAGTGGTCAGAACATAGACGTAGAAGGCTCCAGTTAGCCAACATCCAACCAGAATATCCCTTTGTTATCCTGTTATCTGTTCAAGACCTAAGTCACTTGGACTGTGTGCCCTGGGATGTCCACACGTCTCCCCAGTCTGAGCCATACTCCCTCCATGGATGCTAGTTTTCATTAAACATGAATCTGAGTGTGTCTCTAAAACTGATCCCCTGAGAAGGGACAGTCTCCACCACCTGGGAGAAGAGCCAGCTAGAGGATCTACATAGGAGTGTCTACTAGAGGCCAAGAGCTTTAAGCTGGTTTGCTTGTATGAAGGTGTATGCACTTTCTGAAAATGAGGATATTCGGGGAGGGATTTGCCTACTATGCTAAGCTTATCCTAAGCTCTCCTCCTTGGTGCCCCTTAGGCTAAGGAAGTCCAGCTAGCTTGAAAGAGCAAGAAGTCCTCACAATGGCAACATTAGGACAGGAGATCCCTTTAGGAAACCTATGAACACCATCTGTATAGCACATGTCCTTCAGAAAGCCAAGGCCTCCTGAGTTCTTGGTATTGTAGTGCGATCTTAAGCCTCTAAGACCATGGGGCCACATCTGCTAAATTCTGCATTTGGATTAATGCAAAAGTTAAACTCCAAAACTAATACAGTGGATACACAGGACCTCGAGAGGTCATGGTCCCAGGAACACTTTCCATTCCAGAGAGGCAGAGGCACGCTCTTGCCTCACCTGAAACTCTGCCACCTCGAGCTTCTCTCTGGTCTAGAAACCACGCGTGCCCCCCCATCCCTGCCCCAGCCCCGTGATCTTATGTTTGACCTCCTTGCTTTCATTAGCAGGTTTCTGATCTGTGCAAAAATCCTGCAAAGACAAACCAAGGGGGCCATCCTTCAGCCTTGAGTCCCCTTGGACAAATAAGCCATGATGCACAACCTACCTTAAGAGTCTATGCTGAGCTGATTTAGGAAGAGTTGTCCTTTACAGGATACAGGGTCCTAAGTACTTTTGCAAGACCCCATGGCACCCGACCTCGGCTCTCTGCCTCTCCTGGAATTAGGCTCTGCTCCCCCTGGCCCCCAGGCTCGTGCAAAAGCCCTTCCCTCTGTTTAGAGGGCTTCTGAACTCACTTGAATTTCTGGGATGGAGATATTGCAGTGTAGAATCCCACGGGGGGGAGGCGACTACTTAGTGGAGTCTAAGAGGGATCCATTTGAAGCCCAAAAGGTAACCGTCTGTGTTATCCCTCTCCCCGCCTCCTACCACAATTAGATCAAGCTGGAGTCTTTCCCAGCAACTGGCACAGGGCATGTGCTCCATAAGTTCTGGAAGGATATGAAAGCAGGTGCCGCTTTATAGAAGTCTACAGTGAGAGGCTAGAGCAAGGCTCAGATGAGGGGCCAGAAGCTGAGGCTCAAAGAAAGTTGGAGTACTGGCACTGCAGGTTGCCTCTGTTGCAACCCAGGTGCACAGGCTTTTTGTCTTGTCTAGTGGAGTCAGATCAATTGGAGAATCACTTCAATTGCTAGACCACGCTTCACATTGTACTGACAGCTACCCCATTCTTCCCCAGGTTCTCAATCAATGCCACACCAGAACTCCATGTCAGGCCATGCATTATTGACCGCTAATGGGAGTAGGGTTCCTCAAGGCATCGATGGATCCATTGATGTAGAGGTTGCATGAGCCCCCCACCCCCCTCGGTCAGTAGGCAGAGGGCAGATTAAAGGGGAGGGGGAGAGGGAGGATCTGAAGATTGAGACGTCAGGATCTGGTTTGCAGTCTTAACTCTGGCCTCAATTTCCCTCATCTGCACGAAGTGGGCAGACAGGTTGAGAGAGGCCAAGGACCCTCCCAGTCTTTTTTTTTTTTTTAACCATTGAGACTTGAGGTTTCCAGGAACTGTTCCCAGAGCAGCTAGAAAGTCCAAAGCAGTTGAAACTAGTTAGCTTAACTAGCCCCGGCGCCTTCAGAAGTGGGGTTTTGGAAAAGCCATTAGTTTTACAACATCAGTGATGACTCACACACCCAGAGGCAACCAAGCCTGGATCATGCTTTCCATGACCAGCATAGCTTCTTGGACATTTCTGCCCAGGGTAAGGGTTGATCTCATTTCTAGTAGGTTATAAAAAGTAATCCCGTGCTCCTAAGATGGTTTGGAAAGTAGAGAACCGTAGGGGAAAGGAGCAGAGCCTCCCAGGCCCCTCTAACCTGATCTCGACTTAGGGCTTGGTTTTAGACATTGATCATTCGAAAGGTCAAGATTTGCTTCTGGGAGTTGAAATAGGATCTTGACTCCAAGCCTAGTAGGCATTTGGGCTCCCAGCTTTGCCGTTACAGATCCCCTCATGAAACTCTTCAGTACTCCAGAGGGGAGATTCTTGTCGTTGGCATCATTTACTCTTTTTCCTGGAGAGGTCTTTGCTTGAGCTCCCAGACTGCTGTGCTATTGCAGCCTCATACTCCCTTATGGGACTTACGTTCCCAGTTCCTCCCACCTCTCATGGAACGAGCGTCACTTCTTGAGGTCCCCAACTTGTACGGGAACTAGTTTGAGGAGCCCCCAAGTCCCTGCTACTAAGGAACCAGCACAGTCTGGGGCTCAGCCCCAACAGCACCACTCACAGTCTGCTCTGTGCTGCCCGCGTCTTCTACCCTTCACTTCCCCGTCTCCATCAGGGCTGCCATCGTCCACGTAGCTCCTACACTGGGAGTTCTAGTCTTGATTGCTTGCTCCCCCTTCCTATCTGGTATCCAGTCCTCCAGCAAGTCTGGTCACCACTTCGATCCCCAAAGCCCACTTCATCGAGGCATGCTCATTGCCACCATTTTGATCTATGTCCCATCTGAGTAACCGGGATAGCTTCCTAACAGACACCACCACCACCCCCCCAGGTATTGTTGCCTGTAGTTAGACATCCCGCCAGCGACAGATGCAGCACATCATTCACAAGCTTTGATCGCTAATTCCTTCACATCACTTTCGGGACAGAGCTCCGATTCCATTTCATCATTATCATGGTCCTACAGAACCAAGCTCCCACCCACTTGTGTGTTCGTCTTCTAACCACTGCCACCACGGCCCCACCCCATCCTCCTTCTGCTCTAGACACCGTCTTGTTTGCCCCCAACTCATTACTGCCTCAGGAACTTTGCACTGGCTGTTTCAACCTTAAAGGTTGGAGGTTTTTGCAGACTAAAAATTCAGGCATCTGCTCAGATGTTCCTCCCAGAGGCCTTCAACAGACTACCAAACCTGGAAGAGGTCAGTGAGCCCCACACTAGATTAAAGCACAGGGGCAGGATTTCCACCAGATGTATGGCATTCTCCTAGTACTTTATCCCAGAAGAGTTAGAAGGCCTTGGACATGGGACCTTGTTACAGTGGGGACCTTTCCATATAATCTAGACAGAGAGGTATTCAAAATACCAGCCTTCCAACAAGTGTTTTGTTTAGACACTTAGTTTTGCAGGTTACTGAGGTTAGTTACATCAAATGAATTGCCCCCACACCAAGAGGGGTTCAGGTCCTCTTACTTCATCAGGTATGGTCCTCCTAAGTCAAATGCAAGTAGATGATGCCAGAATGGATTACAAGACTGGAGTCCAAGTTTACAGGGACACTAGAGTATTCCTTGCTCTTGGTGTAATGCCTGGCAGGTAGCAAGTGCTTAGAGTTCAGAGTACTTTTATCCCCTTTGGTCCCTGGATGGGATTTTTAAACTTGGCTTCAGTCTCTGGTGGTACAGGCTTAGAAGCAGAGCATCTTTTGAGGTCTAAGGGCAAGAGCTGGGTTTAGAGAACAAGCCTATGATCCCTCCAGCTCCCTCTTGATTCTAGAAGGGTCTTGGAGTGGGGAGTCTCTGACACTATCACGATGCCATCTCTGGAGGTCTTCATTCCCGAACCACCAGTGCTCCAGCTTCCCAAGGGAGTCCCTCATTCGTGACTGGAGACGCTCCCCAGATTTGATGGGCAAAAGCCTTCAGGGCTCTGATAGCACCACAGAGCTGGTTTGCCCTGACCAGCTACCTACGTCTGCACAGCGCCATGGAGGGCAAATCAAAACCATTAACTGCTGGAAGCCCAACAGCCTGAAGCTGCACCCAACACCTTGTAACTAGTACAAGGTCCTAACCACAGGACTGGACTGGGACAAGATAGTAAAACCTTGGATTGTGAGTCACTTGTTCTGCAAGTGTTCTGCAAGGCAAGTGAACACCTCTAGCAGATTTTAAACTTGGCAAATGAATGATGTCTTGCAATCCCAGTAATAGGCAATGCCGAAGGTCACATGATCACAACGGAGCCAGTGGTTCTCTTATTGCAGGATTGTGGGGGATCATCTCCCGTGCTCAGATGCTCGTTCTCAGGCTATGGGGTTTGGCAGAAGTCAGGAATTTTTCAGAGCTTTAGAAGGTGCCCACAACCGGCACTCATGTTTGTCACTTCAGAGCCCCCACGGACAGTCCTTTACTCTCCCATAGAGGAGTACGCTTAGGAAGGCTTGGTTTCATTCTAGGTCAGGCTGCCTGCAGATCAAGACCCTTTCCTCAGCTGCCTTATTGCCAGTTACGTTAAATACAGCATATGACAGGAGTTTATTCATACTGAACTATAGTCAACATCTGTGCAAGGGTATGTAATGGCCCCCCATGCAAAAAGGTTGAAAAGCCAGTAAGGAGAGGATTACAGTGGAAGGAAATTGAGAAGTATGAATGAGGTATGCAAGTGGCCAACATTGCAAGGTTTTATAAGAAGTCTGTGTCAGCCATTTTGCATGATATTAAAGAAATAAGGGGGCTTCATGCAGCAGCAGGAGTCCTGCTAATACCAAAGCAATTCCCACATGTTCTGGAAGATGTAGAAAAGTGGCTTCTGGCTTGGAGAAGAGAAGCAACTAGCAGGTGATCCAGTGACCGAGAACCAGATCTGGGAGAAGGCAAACGCCTCGTACATCGACCTCGGAAGTCAACTATCAAGTACATCAACAGGAAACAAAGAAGGCTTCAAGGCAAGCAGGGGATGGTTTGATAGCTTTGAGAAGTGGCATCCACAGTGTTGTGAGGCATGGAGAGGCAGGGAGTTGGGACCCTAAGGCAATGGGGGCATTCACTACCAGGTTCCAGAAGCTCATGGTTTCTGAGGGTCCCTGCTCAAGCAAGTTTTTAACTGCTAGGAGACGGGCTTTTGAAAACAGAGGCTAGAGAGGACCTACATCAGAGAGAATGCAGTGCCCGGTCACAAGCCCACGGAAGACCGTCTCCCCCTCTTGCTCTGTCCTAATGCAAGCAGGGACTTCAAGGTCTAGCCCCTGCTCAGGTCTCATTCTGAGAATCCAGGAAATGCAAGATGAAGAGGCAGTTAAACATTATGGGGAGATCCAAAAGCAAGGCTTGGGTCACTCCTATCTTGTTTGTTGAGTGGATCAGTGTGGTCTTCAGCTCTGCAGTGAAGAAATACCTTTTAGAAAAAACAATCTGCTACTCAAGACTTTGCTGGTTATAGATACGTTCCTGCTCAGCCTCCAGGCTTTGGAGGAGGACTTACTGGGGGAATTCGAGCTCATTAAGGTCAAGTTCCTTACTCCAGTCCTCCAGCCCACGGATCAGCAGGTCATTCTGAACTTCAAGAAGTCTTTACACTGAAGAACTGTTTAAGCAAGGCTTCAAGGTGACGGAGGAAAGAAGCTTGACCCTCCGAGGATTTTAGAAGATCTTTCCACATAGTGAACTGCCTTAAGATCGATAAAGCCTGGGATGGGGTCACCAAGAGAATGCTCAATTCTGCTCGGAGAGATCTGTGGCCTGATTGTGTTCTTGGACAGGACCTAGAGGGGCTGGTTCATGAACAGGAGCAGCTAGTTGTTGGGAAAATGGTGACCTTGGGGCTGGAGGTAAAGGACAATATTCGAGAGCTGGTGGAGGAACACGGCCAGGAGTGAACCACTGAGGAACGGACAGATCCGTGTTGCAAGCCACAGCAAAAGGTTATAGAGGAGATCTCGTCTGCAGAGGAGAAAAGGCAAAGGAATCCCTTAGATTAGGGAGAGGTGTAAAATGTGGGAAACAGTGCAAAGTTTTGTAGAAAAGCATCACCCAAATAGGGTTGTACCAGTGCGAGCTAGGAGTCTGACCATGCCAGGCCCCATTTCCATGAAATTCTCAAGAGGAGAGGAAAAAAAAAAAAAAAAAAAGCATCAGGGGCCATTGGATAGGTTTTGTTAGAGTTGCAGAAGAAAAAGATTCCCCTGAGCAATGGATAGCAATGATTCCATTAACAATCGTGAAAGTCGTCCTACACAATAACCCTCCTCTTGTCTCCCTCACCTTTGAGAACCTTTGTGGCTGATGCAAATGCAGGTGGTTTTAGGTTTTAGGTTCTGTATTCTATCAGTGTTGTAATAATTTTTGTATGAATATTTTTGGGTCGTGGAACGAGTTGTCTGGGTTTCCATTATTTCTTATGGGGAAATTCGCCTTGATATACAAGTGCTTTGGATTCCAAGCAGGCTTGTGGAACAGAATTATGCTTGCAGACCAAGGTCTTACTGTTTTTAGGTTGCCAAGTTATTGGGGGTTGGGGGAGGAAGAGGAGACATGGAGGCCGGAGAGAGAAGCGGGTAACTGAGTAGGTGGGAATGAATGCATAGGAGAGGCAGTCAAACCCCTACATCGGAATCTCTAGGGGCACAAGGAGGAGCTCACAGCAGCTTCAATTTCACAAGTCTGTTGATTTAGAGGCAGAGTAGTACTTAACACATGCTAAATGCTCAGGAGGAAGTGGTCAGCAATCTAGTCAGAAGAGGAAACTCCTCCAGGAGTCATGAAAGGACTGGCTAGTTTCCCCCTAGTACATGCAAGTTTGGAGGCGGACCTGGGACTCCCAATGGGATCCTGTGAACTGTGCACCTCCAGATCATGTCCACGTGGCTCAGGTCAGATCAAACCTACGTGATGGTCAGCAGAGAAAGCTCAGGTCAGCCACCGGTCCTCCCATCTGTTTTATGCCCATCTGAAGCCCAGGTCCTGAGTGCCCTCTAGGTTTCCAAGGCTACAGTGCCTTAGGATTGGATGGTCAGAGCTATACATGGGTCTTGAGTGGAGTCCAAAAATGGATGCATTTCTAGGGGTCACACACCACTGGGGACCATCCACTCTCCTGCAGGAGTATTTTTCCCCCTCCAAGAGCTAGAGAGTTCCCCTGTGACTGCCACCTTGTCACTTACTACAGCCTCACCACTGCACCTACGTGGCCGTTCAACAGTAGGGTCCTCAGTCACTCAAGGGACCCCTCACCCCCGTTTAAGAGGAGGGGGGAGGGAGATCAAGCAACCACCACTTTGCCCAGCTATACTCTCCATGCCAAGCCCACACCAACCATTAGCACGGCCTCCACCATTCCTGGTTCACGGGTCCACCCTGTCTGGTCAGTTGTAACCAGGGTCCTAGGACACCCGCTGTAGGTCCCCAGCCTGAAGTTAGGGATTGTACAGCTAGAACTACCAGGGCCGACATGCACAGGGCCTTCAGTGAAAGTTGGAGCTCCAGGGAGCACTTCGGGGAGGATCCTGAGGGATTTCAGGTAGATTAGGAGCACAAGCCATCCTCAAGGCCATGCAGAGAAGGCTTGTGATCAGTTTCACAAGCCTGATCTACTTGTGGGAAGAACAAAGGGGACTGAACACCAAGATCCGTGGCCTGGACTCTTCCCCTACCTCCCCACACACACTTCTGGGTCTGTGACCACTGGTCTGAAGCTTAATATCCTCCAGCTCTTATCTGGAAGAAGGATTTTATCAGCCATCCTATAGGATTTACCCCCAACAGACAGGGCCATCCTGGTCCTTAAGGAACTCCTGGTCTGGTCAGGGGGAGGAGTGGTGGGAGTGTGGGATGATCAGAGACAGAAGCCTAGTCAGCCTGTGTTGCAGACACATGTATCCCCAGTGGTTACCCTTAGTCTTCCCCAGTCCCAGATGGGACCATAGGGGTAGCTCTAGTCAGGGACAGGTCTGGCCTCAAGCACAGCCTTCCTTTCTACCCTAGGCACATCTCACCACAGAGGCACATGTGTGGCTTACCAGTGTAGCCAAGTTCAAGCCCAGATTCAGCCCTTGCCCAATGGAAGATGGGAGCCAATGAGCAAATGGCCCACCCCCTACACCTGGGATGGGCAACTCAGGCATTTGTGGCCACAGAGGCTCATTAGAAGTCACCTCCAAATGCCTTCGTTTTATGCTTGCTACTCACGAGATCGCCTCCTCGACCAACTACCCAGCTCTCCTGAGATCTAGACTCAGACTTTCAAGGGAACCCAAGTTATGACCGATCAGTGGGGAGGGCACCAGCAACACAGAGGACAAACCTTGTAGGAGCCACAACTCCAGTCAAGGGGGAGGGTAGGTTTTGCATCGTGAGAACACTAAGGGTTAAATTGTAGTATAGGGCTAACCTGTAGCCTTAACAGCTTTAACACTATAGGTTAAAGAGATAACAGCCTTGTCTTATCAATCAAGGGATGGATTGATGTTTGATTGGATTGGGGCAAGGGCTGGTTTGAACTGTTTCCACCTGGGAACTATTCCTTTGTTCTGTTCCCAGGTGATAGGATGTGGTCGGCTATAAAAACTCTGTACCCTGGCTGTTCGAGACTGCACTCTGGTCGAAAGTGTCAGCCCTGATCGATCAGTTTGCCTTGCCTCTCATTGCTGTAAACTTTGTTGTGATGGTCACTGGTGCCCATAGCATTGTTTCAGGAGTTGTGTGGATGCAACAACACTTCTCGTAGCTCACGACAGGTAGCCTCTTCTAGGCACAGACATACTGGGAAAGAAGGCATCTTATGGAGAGCCACATGCTCAAGGTCCCTGGGCTGCATTGTCCCACAGGGAAGGGAGACCATGAGCTTGTAGGCCATTGGAATCAGGGAGAGAAGTCCTAAAGTTAGGATAAAGGCACAGGCCTGCTAGGTCGGACAGTCCTGGTGGTACACTAGGTCTCAGAATTCCATGTCAATCACGAAGCTACGTCATTAGCTGTTTCTCTGAACGGGCCCAAGTAACTTGTTCAAGGTCTTCCCAGAGAATTAGCCTATAGTTTTATGTTAAAAACAAAGAAAAAAAGACAAGTTCCCAGACTATGGCCACTTTCCTCGTTCTACTTACAAGGACTGGAACTTGTTTTTGAGAATGGAGTAGAGCAAGGACCTCAGCTAAAGACCACGGCCCCCATTGTGCACCTCCCAGCGACTGGCCTCACTACAGTCTTGGCTGGGGAGGCTCACCTCCCTTTCTCGTGGACCTGAACCGGGCCAGGCCTCCTGGAGCCGGCACCCTTCACAGCCCGGGTGGAGGACCTGTCCCCATGGACCACCCCCTTCTCTACACTTCGCGTCTGGCACGGCAGCATAAGTAGCCAGACGCCCTCTTTAAGGGTACAGTTGGGGAGACGTTGGGTGTCCATCACTGGGAGAAAGATTAGAAGTGGGAGCTGCTCACTAGGAAATACCCCACAACTACTAGGGGCCACAAACCAGACGAACACTCGGTGACTGGGAGGGGGGGGCGGGTCTCAGATGGAACCTGACAGAGACACTGGCAGAAAGCCATGACCGTGTACTTATGGTGTCCACCCCAGCTGTACGACCTGCTTGTGCAAGAACCCAATTCAAAGATGGAGATCAGGGTGCAGGAGGGGGTGGCTGTGGGGGGTGGGCAGAGCACAGAAGGCAGGACGGAAGAAACAGAGAAGGTCCCAAGGACGCTTAAGTAGGACTGAGAACCAGACTCTGGTGTGGTTTTTAAGTGAGGAAGCTTGACGACAGGCTCAAGAGCTCGCTTTAGCGCAGGAGCAGGTGGTACGGAGTTTCTGGGAAGCCTCGCACGTGACCTTCACTAGGGTAGGGGAGCAGGTAGGGTGAGAAGCACGACTCTACCCCCAGGTGCCTGGGCTTAAGCTCTCGTGCTAGGAGGAGCAAAGAAAGCAAAGCTGTGGAAGGAGGAATAGGACGCCGGGCTCTTCCGGGAGCCTTGTGGAAGGAAGGGGAGGTTCCCACTCGGCACAGGTGGCCTCGATCTCTGGGTGACCTGCACGGGTCTCGGAGGATGTGCAGCTTTGGGGTCTGAGCCAGCGGGCAGGCGGCCTTCCTCCCTTCCCGCCACACGAGGGCAGAGTCCAGGAAAAAGGGGAAACCCAACCGGGGAAGGTTTGGGACCCCAGGCTGAGCCAGTGGTCAGTAGGCGACGGCTTACCCGGGAACGCTATTTGCACCTGCCCGGAAACAGGTGGGAGCAGCCACCATCCCCTTAGAGGCTCAACCCTTCAGAAAACATGGTTTCCCCCACCCCCAGCAGTTCTCTGCCAGCTCTAACCTCGGCCTTGTTCGAATGCAAACAGGTGATCACTTGAACCGTGTACCCATTTTGTTGCCACCACCCCACCTACATACCAGACCCCCAGTTTAACAGGGGAGGAGAAGCACAGATAGGTCAAGTAACTTGGCCGAGGTCCACAGGAGACTCCGGCTCCAGAAGCCCCCCACGTTGCACGGACTCAGAATTCGGTGGGGGTTTGCGGCCATGCTCCGTGAACCCTCTCTGGCATTTTCCAGACCGGGAGGGAGGTGCCTTAGCAGTCAGAGTCCCTTGGGAGAAGGAGCGGGGGAAACGCCCGTGGAAGTACGACGTTGGGAGATTGCAGCTACCGGTAAAAGCCCCTCCCCCCATCAAGGAAGAGACCTGGGTAACGTCTAACCCGCCTGGGGTCTGCTCAGAGCCCGTAGAGGTAGAACTGCGGTTAGTGAACCGGTTCCCTTCCACAGTCAGGGGGCGGACTTTCAGAGCCCCGTGTCCTTGAGCGGTTATGCCACCGAGAGCCCCTCGCAGCCCAGACTAGGGAAGCTGCCTCCCCCCACCCTGGTTGGAGAAGCTGGGTTAGGAGAGCAGAGGGCAGGGGGCTAGAGGGTCCCAGAACAGGTCATTCGCCAAGCAGCCCTAACAGGGACCCCAACCTTGTCATCCCGTTCCCCTTTCTGTTGTGGTCCCCCCACCCCAGAGGGAGCCCCCAGGACACCAGAGCTCAGGCCCCACCTAGTACAGACAGGTCTTTGCGAGGGAGAAAGCTTGGGGAGGCCAAGGGGCTGCTTAGAGGATTCAAGAAAGAGAAAGAACGAGCTTTCACGGAGCGGGCTCCTGGATAGACAGACAGACAGCTCAGCGCCCTTCCTTCCTTCCTTCCTTCCCCGTCTCCCCTCTTTAGCCCCAGGATGAGGGGGCAAGGCTCGTGGGCTTCCCCACGGGGATACAGCTCCGGTCCGGCTTCCACATCTGACTCCAAACAGCCTCCCTACTGCCCTTTCCTTCCTCCTCCGGGTTAGAAAACAATACTTCTGGATTTGCCCTGAATCTAGAGCATTTCAAGAGAGAGAAAAAGACCTGGCCCGCACCCCCTCCCCCCCAAAACACAACTCCATAAAGCATCCCTGGCTTAGAGGAAAGGACAGCTTAGGAAGACAGGAAGCCGCGGGCCAAGGGCGGTCCTTTTGAGTCTCCCCTTGGCGCCGGGGCGGCTGCCCATTGGCCGGCCGCTTTCCACCCCAAAATGCCTTTCACCTGGGCCCAAGGAGTAGCTCCTGGGTGTATTTAGTTCCAGGTGCCCCTTGTAAGCACCTTCTGTAAGGAAGCTCCCCATTTATGCTGCTGTCCTGGTGTCATCGGTAATCGTGCTCCCTCCCACGGTCAGGTACGTCCCCGTTTTAACAACAAGGGCCCCGTTTTTTTTTTTTTGTTTTTTGTTTTTTGTTTTTTTAATTTTTTTTTCAACGTTTATTTATTTTTGGGACAGAGAGAGACAGAGCATGGACGGGGGAGGGGCAGAGAGAGAGGGAGACACAGAATCGGAAACAGGCTCCAGGCTCTGAGCCATCAGCCCAGAGCCCGACGCGGGGCTCGAACTCCCGGACCGCGAGATCGTGACCTGGCTGAAGTCGGACGCTTAACCGACTGCGCCACCCAGGCGCCCCAACAAGGGCCCCGTTTTAACAACAGGAAGATGGGAGTCCTTCTCTAGCTAACCTGACCCTTGCGGAAAGTCTCTCCCGCCAGGATGGTGGCATCGATAACGGAAGCATTTGCAGGGAGAGAGAGGAGGAGGCCTCGGGACGGCGTGTTGGGAAAGCTCCAGCCTCAGGGAATAAACCCAGGCTGTGGCCCTGCCTTCTCGAAGCCTGGCCAGAGTCGGCCTGATGCGACCAGGCTCCATCTTACCCTCCGGCCTCTTCCCTGCGAGCTTGCATTCCTGCTTTGGCTGTCCAGCAGCCCGATGGGGCCAGTGCCTTTAACTTCAGATGCTCTTGACAGCTCTGGTCGTGGGAGTTTCCCCCGCGGCTTCATTTAAATGCTCCTTAAACTGCACTTGAATCCACCCTACCCTGGGTCCAAACTCTGGACTAGCTCACAGACCAGCCGTGAAGTCTGGGGGAGGCAATTCGCCGGCCCCTGCCTCCGCTTCCCCATCTGGAAACGGAGATAGCCCTCAACCTGGGGATATCAGAAGGATTAAATGAATTCATATTTGTAAGTCTTTAGAATCGTGCGTGAAATCTAAGAGAGGTATAAAGGGCCTGGTAATTAAAAATAAGATGACAGAGGGGACCCTGGGTGGCTCAGTCGGTTGAGCATCCGACTCTTGATTTCGGCTCGGGTCATGTCGCAGGGTCACGGGATTGAGCCCCAGCATTGGGCTTCACGCTGAGTGGGGAGCTTGCTTGGATCCTCTCACTCTTCCCCGTCCCTCTCCCTCGCTCGTGCTCTCCCTCTCTCTAAAATAAAAAATAATAACAAATAAAAAAATAAGAGAGGCTTAAAAATAAGATGACAAAGAAAAGAAACAGAATTGATATTCAAATTTCATCTATGTCGGGGCGCCTGGGTGGCTCAGTCGGTTAAGCGAAGTCGGTCCGACTTCAGCTCAGGTCATGATCTCACGGTCTGTGAGTTCGAGCCCCGCATCGGGGGTCTGTGCTGATGGCTCGGAGCCCGGAGCCTGCTTTGAATTCTGTGTCTCCCTCTCTCTCTGCCCCTCCCCTGCTCATGCTCTGTCTCTCTCTGTCTCAAAAATAAATAAAAACATTAAAAAAAATTTTTTTTAAATTTCATCTATGAGCTGGCTTCTTCCGTGCTTTCATGCATTTCTGGCGGAAGCCTTGGAGGAATTGCCACGACCCACCTCCCCACTTTACGGGAAAGGAAAACTTAGAAGCTGAGGGATGTGCACAAAATCACCTAGCCAGAAAGTGTCCGGTGTGGGTTGGAACATGGGTCTAGCTGGGGCTAAATCCCACTGAGGCATGTACTCACTGAGGCTCGACTTATAACTCTCACACCGCAAGGCCTCTCCTGGTTCTGGCACACAGGGATTCGCCTAAGTCCGACTTTCCCCTATTTATAACCCTCCCGGTTGCGCACACTTTGATCACAACACCCCTTTGGCCATCCTATTTCTAGACTGAAGAGGCAACGAGATAGACTAAACGAGCCTTCTGTATGTGCGCCCTTTCTTGAGACCGTTCCAGATCCTTCTGAGACGTAGGCAGGCAGAATATTCTCAACCGATCATTCCGGTGCTCTTAGTGTGATAATACTTAAACAAATTCACCTTGGCCTGGAAAAATCTAAAGCCTAGCTGGGTACGCGATAATTATCACAAGGGAGCCATTACGTTGTCACCTCTCCGATGGCGGGGAGGCTGTGTCCCTGATGCCTGGGACACTGCCTGGCACATAGTAGGTGCTCAGGAAATAATTCTGCAATGCCCACGAATGCATGGCTGACTGAGCAGAGAATGATGGAAACAGCGCAGCAGAAAGAATAAGAATATACACTCTGGCATCAGACAGATGCAGATTGAAACCCCAGCTCCGTCCTGCTTTGCCGGAGACCATCCCACGGTTAGCGGTTGGGGCCGAAAGCCCTGCTCTCTCTGGATGAAGCAAGACAGCGGATTCCCCCCCCCGTCCGCGAATCCCTAGATGCACGCGTGCGTGACCTTGTGCAAGTCCACTGGCTTCTCTGACCTTCAGTACCCTTAGCTCTAAATGGGCTGACAGTAGTATGTACTCACAGGGTTGGGGAGACATTAAATGAGATACTACATACGGAAGACCTACCCCAGGGCTTAGCACACAGGAAGTACTAGCTAATGCTGGCTCTTCCTGTTCCCGTCACTTAGATTGACTTCTGGGCCTCGAAAATGCCTCCTGATGTACGTTCCCGACGCTGCTTGGTTTTGTGGCAGAGTGGGGGAGGGGGGAAGGCGAGCCCCAGAAAAGCCCCAACTATGGTGCCTCTGGGACATTCTCCCCCGCAGAGAAACGGTCTCAGCTCATCTCCCCCCTCCCCGCACCCCAGGCTTTTTTAGCAATCCTATCTGGCCGCTCCGTGCTGATTTCCAACAGATGTACCTCTAATGAACCACACTGTAATCTCAGGGCCTTAATATAGTGCCGGGGTGTGATAACTTCGAAACGGCTGTCATCATGGCCTGTGAGGATGGTCTGGCCATCGTTTGGGACTGTCTTCCTCTGATTGTTATGTGAAGGGGAATTTATTTTCTTCCATCACCTCTTCACCCCGTACACCGGCCCCCGCCACCCCGGGCCCCAGCCCCTGCCCAAATTAAAAGTCCGCGTCGGAACCTTCTAGAAAGTGCTCAGTGCACCGTGACGAGGGGGATGACAGAGGGAGGAGTTGGGGAGGGATGGTTCAACAGAGGCCCGAAATCAATATTTTGAGGCTACGAACATGCAGATTCACGGATTCTCGGGCGAGGAGCAGAGGCTCCTGGGGGCCGGAGGCAGATGCTCCCTGAGCAGGAGGTGTCGGGGTCCAGGCAGGGAGGGACTGGTGTGACGCAGCTGGTGGCTCAGCGGGGAGCATCCATTTACAAACGCGCGGACCTTCTGGACTGGCCGGGAGAAGCCAGGAGCGGGGAGATGTTTCGAGCCCCTGTCTGGACACGTCTCGTTCGTCTGAATGATCTCGGAGCCCCAGTTCGGTCAGGTCAACAAGCCTTACCCGAGGGGTTTCCAAGTGGCCGGCAGTGAGCCCTGGCACGTAAGTGAAGTTCAATAAAATACAGACCAAGTGGAGAGCGGAGCGGGACCCCCCCCTCCCCCGCCCCTGCCTCTGGCTGGGTCTGTCTGATAATCGGGATGGCACCAACAGCAAGAGACCAGATGCTGTGTCTCCTTTATCCGCTAGATGCTTCATCCATGTGATCCCACTAATTCTCACAATAACCTCACGAGGCAGTTGCCTTTATCTCCACGCTCTAAGTAACAAAGGCCCAGAGATGTTCATCACTTGACCGAGGCCACACAGCCAACCAGCGACCAAGGCAGCCTTGGAACTTGGAGGGGTCTGACCCCTAAATCTAATTTAAACTACTGTATTCAAATTTACATCCCAATCCCGGCTATTCACAATGTTCCAGTTGTTAACATACGCGGGGGGGGGGGGGGAAGAAATCTGATCTATTTCCTTATAATACACTTAAAATCTATTTAGCTCCGTGCTTAATAAAAGAAGGGGGCTGGGTTTTTCATCATGTAATCAGAGCAGCATAAAGAATTTAAGGAATCTGCTGCAGAGAGATTTCTCATTTTATGGGAATTAACCTACGATCCGGGGTCTCTCTCCCCTGATAGTCACCTGGGGGAAATCTAATCCGTATAGAATTCACACTGTACCACAACCATCCCTATAGGAAAGACCTTAAAATTATTCCTGTATGGAAATATCATTGCTATGCACAATATTTGAGGAGGATGGAAGAAAAGCTAAAAACCAAATGTGGCAATAAGGACAGAGAACATAAATAACCCTCACCCCGTATCTTCAGTGACTCAGTCCAAGGGTCTGCGATTTTTTTTTTTTCTACAAAGGCCTGGGTAGTAAATATTTATGGGCCATACAGTGTCCGTCACAACTGCACAAGTCTGCCGATGTAACCAGAAAGTAGCCATTGACCGTATGCAAAGGATTAGAGTGGCAGGGTTCCGATAAAACTTTATTTACAAAAACAGACGGAGGGGCCTGAATGAGTCGATAACGTACAGCTGGGAAGATTTGAACCTGGTAACCTGACCTGGCAAGGTGTTGGTAAGCTCTTGCCAAATTTAGGTGTGGCATCAAAATAAATAACCCTAGTAAACAGCATTGATTAAAAGCTTTTTAAGGGCTGGAGGTTTCTTTTAGGCATTGAACGCTCACACAAACTTCATGACGTAGCTGCTGGCATTGTCCTTTCTAGCTCCAGAGGGGTGCCTGCCCCCTAGGAAGGGCTCACTCCATCCTAGCTGGATAAATAAATTCCCATTTTAGGGATGAAGGAACAGAAGCTCAGAATGTTGTTATTTGCTCCAAGTTTTTGAGCCTATGATAAGTGCTCGATGAACGTCAGCCTCAAGACAGAGCCACAGTCCGAGACCAGTCAGTGTGACCCCAGATCCTGCCTGGTCACTTAAAAGAAATTTTTTTTAATGTTTGTTTTTGAGAGAAAGAGAGCGAGAGAGGGAGGGAGAGAGAGCGCCCGCACAAGTGGGGGAGGGGCAGAGAGAGAGGGAGACCAGGATCCAAAGCAGGCTCCAGGCTCTGAGCCGTCAGCACAGAGCCCGACGCGGGGCTCGAACCCACGAACCACGAAATCATGACCTGAGCTGAAGTCAGACGCTCAACCAACTGAATCACCCAGGTGCCTGTGCCCGGTCACTTTAATATGGGGAGCTTTACCCTCCTGAGACCTGGCCCACCCAGTATTGCCAGGGTCACCCTCTGGTTTCCCAGGCCTACTTCTGGAAGGCTCCGCCTCCTTCCTCAGGGCAGAACTGCGGTAATTAGCTTTCCTGATCTTTCTAGATTCCAGTTTCTTCTGTGAATCTCAGCTTTGCCCGTGCAGTTATGCCTGGCAAAGAACGTAACACTGAGAACCCCCACCCTCGGGTGCACGAAAGCTTCCGGGGGGACATGACAAAGACGAGGACCCTGAAAAGCTGAAGGGACAGGATGGGCCGGGCACGGTCCAGAGAGAGGTGGCGTCGGGCAGAGGCCAGGCTGTGCAACCACGGACTCTGCCCAAACTGGGTCAGCAACCAACTCTGTCACCTCCCAGCTATAGACCTTGGACCCATCACGTAGCCCCTCTAGGCCTCAGTTCCCTTACCTCTACAGTGGGGACAAAAATGGCACCTACCACCTGGGTAACACGTAATGAGAAAATTCAAATACAGAACCTGACCCATACATAGATCAAGGGCTTAAAAAAAATGTCTCCTGGGGCGCCTGGGTGGCGCAGTCGGTTAAGCGTCCGACTTCAGCCAGGTCACGATCTCGCGGTCCGTGAGTTCGAGCCCCGCGTCGGGCTCTGGGCGGATGGCTCGGAGCCTGGAGCCTGTTTCCGATTCTGTGTCTCCCTCTCTCTCTGCCCCTCCCCCGTTGATGCTCTGTCTCTCTCTGTCCCAAAATAAAAAAAATAAAAATTAAAAAAAAAAACAAAACGTTGAAAAAAAAAATGTCTCCTATTGGTCACCCAGTCCTCTGGTGTGCTGCAGAAGATCAAGCAGGCTTTTGTGGCTCAGACGTGGGGTTTGGGTTGGGAGGGGGCATCGGGCAATCAGAAGGGTTAAAGGGGGCTAAACCACAGATGGCCTTGAAGCAGTGATTCTCACATACGCAGATTCCTGGGGCCCCCAAATGTTCTGCTCAGTAGATCTGGTTGGGGCCCCAGCATCTGCGTTTCCGACAAGGGTCAGGAAGTCCAATATGTCCACAGAACGGGCTCTGAACATCAAGTGAGGACACCCAGACTTGCCCTGTAAACAGGACGGGCACTGAATGGTTGTCGCCAGGGAATGACAAGATAAACACCATCTTGAGATGACAAGCCTAGCAGAGGTGTGAAGCTGGCTTAGGGAGGGGGGAGGATAATTAAGAGGCTCTTATAATAGTCCACGAATGAGTCACCAGGTTCACTATCTCTCTGTTAGGTGTCTCAGCTGTGCTGACACAGGTCTCCGGGGACCCGTCTGGGGACCTGAAGCCACAAGGCTCTTTTTCCCACAAGGCCCCTTCTCCATTCTTGAGCGATTTTGACTGACATTAATCATGACAACAGTGACCATCTATTAAGCGTTCCCTCTGTGTCGGCGTTCAGATACTTCACGTCTAATCCTCTCTGGAGGCTAAATTCTATTATCCTCCCAAGAGGCTCAAAGAAGGGACGCCCGCTTGTTCAAAGTCACACAAAAAGAGGGGCGCCTGGGTGGCTCAGTCTGTTAAGCGTCCGACTTCGGCTCAGGTCACGATCTCACGGTCCGTGGGTTCGAGCCCCGCATCGGGCTCCGGGCTGACGGCTCGGAGCCTGGAGCCTGTTTCGGATTCTGTGTCTCCCTCTCTCTCTGCCCCTCCCCTGCTCACGCTCTCTCTCTCTCAAAAATAAACAAACACTGAAAAAAAGATTCATTGTGCATAGCACATGACTTGTTAAATAAATGCTCAGGTGAAACAACGGTGTCACCTGCCCTGTGCAACATCAGTCCACACAACTAGCCTGCAGGATGGGCATTGCCTCCGATTCACAGGTTAAGAAAATTCAAATGTTGGGGCGCCTGGGCGGCTCAGTTGCTTAAGCGTCCGACGCTTGATTTCAGCTCAAGTCACGATGTCACGGATTATGGGATAGAGCCTCGCGTCGGGCTCCGTGCTGCCTGCTTGGGATTCTCTCTCCCTCTCTCTCTCTGCTCCTCCCCTGTTCTCTTGCTCGCTCGCTCTCTCTCAAAATAAAGAAAAAGAAAATTCAAATGTTTAGCTGGAACAGTTTCAAATTGTAATTCAGAATCCGCCAAGCCCTCTCTGGTCCCGGGGCCACCGCTCTTGTCTAGGGGAGACCCTTCATTCTGTTCCAGCCTCCGGGCCTTTGCATGTGCTGTTTCCCTCTGCTGGAACATTCCACCCGCCCTGGATCCTTGCATGACTGGCTCTTCCTTACCATTCAGGTCTCTGTTTAAATATCACCGTCTCCACGACCCCTTCCCTGCCTGCCTCAGCTGAAGAAGATCCCTCCTCCCCTCCTCCCCTATTATCCTCCCATTTCTGCCCGTCTTCTGTCCTTCTTTCTTTTTCTATATGCTAGTGATCACTCAATATTATCTTGTGGAATGACTCATTATCTGTCTTTTCCTCCACCAACGTGTAAGCTCCCCAAGAACAAGGACCTGTCTATCCGATCCTCTGCTGTGTTTCTATTCGGCACACAGTAGGCACTCAATATTTATTTAGTGACTCATAATGAAACTTGGGCTCGGGGTGGTTAAGCCACCTACCCACGGTCACACAGCGATGTGGAAAAGCCAGGATTTGAACTTAGGTCTGTCTTGTTCCAAAGCCCATGGGTGTTCTGTTAGTCTAAGTCACCCACCTGGTGTAAGAGTGGTTGTTTCCCAGGCAGAGGCCGGATTGTGACCCCGTCTCTGATGTCAGGTGGGGAGGGTAGCATCGCCTGGCTCAGCCCAGAGACAAGTTGAGACGGCTTATGCACTCAGAGGCCACGTAGCTTTCACTTGTTCTGGACGCCTCTCTCTTGCCAGATGTAAATGAGAGCCAAGAGCCCCCCCAACGTTTAAATGGCCTTGGCTTCTGGTTCATAGCAGCGGGGGAAAACGCGAAGTCTCGTGCTTTGAAATCACAGTGGCTGCAGTTTGGGCCCAGGGATGCTGCGAGAGCCAGAAGGCTAAGGAGCCACAAACTGCAAAGGGCTCCAGAAAGCTCTGAGGAGTCGTGTTTGGCTTTCTGGGACCGAGTTCCAATTGGCCAAATCGATGGAGGTATCGAGTGTCCAAGAGACATTCCAGTATCCGTCCTCTTGAGGGGCAGGAGGCTCGGGTGGGATTCTCACACAAGGAGGCGTCAGGGGAGCCCTGGGCATGTTGGGTGTGCTGGAAATTCTCAGTTTGCCCCCCCCCCCGCCACCCCAAGAAATTCTCCACCCACCTCTGTATGGCCCTGTGTCCAGGAGGCTGACCCGTGTGGATGGCACCACCTGGGGGCGCCCTTGCTTTCTAGCTTCCGGCTGGGCTTGGCCAATGGGGGGCACCAGTAGGAGATCAGAGGACCGGAGGAGAGAGAGGTTGGGGGATTTCTCCCCCTCTCTGCTGTTCTTAGCCACAGTCGCCTCTGCTGCGCCTATGGTTCCTGTGGGACAATTCCTCCTCCTCCTCGGTTTCTAACCCCACTGGGGGCTGGTTACCACTGATGCCCCCACATCCATGGGGGGCTGGGGTTAGTAGCCCATACCTCGTTCAATTAAACCCTTTGTGTGTGCCATCTGTCTTCTGCTAGGACCCTGACTGATTTGTGGGCTATTCCAACACGGGAGTGTAAAAAGCAGCTATCCAAACACCCACCTTGAGCAAAGCCACAAATTTCCCATGCCAGGCGGGCCCCGCGAGGTCCTCGCTTTCCCTTCCTCTGTGTGGCCAGGTGGCTGACCGCCTACAGGCTGCTGGCAACGAGAGTCCCCGGGGTGAGGTGGCGGGGGGGGGGGTGGGGGGAGACCGGAGGGCAGGAGGAAGGGCAGGAAGGAGCAACGAGGAGCTGCCCGTGTTAGGAAAGCCACGTTTTTTATGTTTTTTAGGGACTCCCAGGAGACTTCGGCGTGTGTTTTATTGGCAAGAACCGTATGACCCAGCCATCCCCAGCTGCCTGCACGGCCGCCCTGAACAAAACCAGGATTCTGGTGGCGAGGAAGAGAGGGCAAAGGATCACGGGAACCGGAAGTGGGTGCTACGGCGGGTGCCTGTCCCCGCTGCACTCGGAGTATCCAAATGGAGCTGGTAATTCATGCCCCAGATGTGTGACGTATTATTCTAAATTTTCTTCCGGTTCTGCAGTTCTGTAAGCCCTAGTCTCTCCAGTTGCTATTTTTTAAATGTGTTGAGAGAGAGAGAGAGAGAGAGAGAGAGTGCATGAGCTGGGGGAGGTGCAGAGAGAGAGAGAGAGAGAGAGAGAGAGAGAGAGAATCCCAAGCAGGCTCTGCACTGTCAGCACAGAGTCCAATGCGGGGTTTGACCCCACGCGCTGTGAGATCACGACCTGAGCCAAAATCAAGAGTAGGATGCTTAACTGACTGAGCCACCCAGGTGCCCCTCCAACAGCTATTTTCTTGAGCACCTACTGGGTGTCAGGGATGCAGACTGAACAAAACAGGTGGGGCCTGCTGTCACAGAGCAGGGGAAGGACCCCGAAGGAGACCAACAAAGACGTGATCATAGCGACACAGGGGCTTGAAGGACTCACTTGCAGCTGTCAGAGACCACCCCCTTCTGTTTTCCGAGCCTCAGCTGGCCCATCTCTAAAATGGGGAAGGTGCTATCGATCAAACGTCTGTGCGCCCCCGCAGCTCCAAATTCATGCGTTGAAACTTAACCCCCAACTAGGGGTTAGTGGTATTCGAAGGCAAAGGCCCTTGGGAGGTGATTCGGTCACGAGGTGGAGCCTCGTGGGTGGAATCAGGGCTCTTGTATATCAAGGGGACCCCAAGGGGACCCCAAGAGCACCCCGGTCCCTTCTGCCATGTGAGGACACAGCGGGAAAACGTCTGTCTATGAAGCAGGAAGTGAGTCCTGGCCAGACATCAAATCTGCCAGCACCTTGATCTTGGACTCCCCAGCCTCCAGAGCCGTGAGGGATACAATGCCCAGCCCGTGGTATTTTGTTAGGGAGGCCTGAGCTGACTCAGGCAGGAACGGTACGTGATTTCTAAGAACCTCTGCCGCCCTAAACACTGACATTCTAAGCCAATTTCCCCCTCAAGATGGAGACGGATGGAAGAGAACCAAGGTTTCTTTCTCTCCTACAAAGCACCACCACACCACGAATTTGAGGCTAGCTTTAAATATCTACCTTCACTGAACTGCTCACCTTTACAACAGAATTGTGTTTGGGGGGTTAAAGATTTGGACCTATTTCCAGGACCATCGATTGATTTGTTTTTCTTAACATTTATTTATGTTTTGAGAGAAAGAAACAGAGCGTGAGTGGGAGAGGGGCAGAGAGAGAGAGGGAGACCCAGAATCGGAAACAGGCTCCAGGCTCCGAGCTGTGGGCACAGGACCCGCCGCGAGGCTCGAACTCACCAACCGCGAGATCACGACCTGAGCCGAAGTCGGACGCTTAACGGACTGAGCCCCCCAGGCGCCCCCAGAACCATCTACTTAGAGGCCATATCATTTCAACCAAATAACATCGTTTCTTTTGATTTATTGGGAGAGCCAACCCCGAAGAGCCCAGAGTGTCTGCAGAGGGACGAGACGAACGTGTGTGCTCACCAGGAAATCACGGAGTACGGTGGATGGGGGTGCGCACTAGACAGCGTGGGGGAGGGACCCCCGTAGGGCGCCTTATGAGCGGGCAGGTCGACGGTGGGCGTTGCCTTGGAGTTGTGTGGACAGGCTGAAACGTGCCGGCCACCCTGCTCCACGCTTTCTGCCACGCGCCCCCGGCCCGCCCCCTCGGCCCCCACAACCCGCGGCTGCTTTGGCTTTCCCGCGGGCGGGCACCTGCGCACAGGGGTTTTGGGGAAACCCCTACGCCAGCCAGGCCGGTCTAGCTCCTGCTGTCCTGTCTTCCTCCCTCAGACTTGCAGTTTGCTTCCTGGGTGGATTCCCAGCCCTCGTGGGTGACGCCTCCTCAAGGGCCGGGAAGGACGGGTGCGTCCAGGGGGCCGCTTCAGGCCCGGACCGACGTGCGCTGAGCGTCAGCAGAGTGCCGGGCCCTTGTGCCGGCCCTTGAGCCCCCGCTGCGAGCCATCGCGGCCCCCTCGCGGGGCAGGTGGGTGCTGCTGGGACCGTGCTCGCGAGGTGGAAACTGAGCGTGTAAGCCAAGCTCGTTCCAGAGGCAGATGGTCCATTCTCGTGAATAATAAAAGGTGGGTTTATTGAAGAGGCAACTCGCAAAGGGGTTTGGTGTAGTACCCCGGGGGCAGTAACAGGAAGGGACCTCTGTACCCCCCTGCGTAGACAGAGTAAGTGCCCCCCCCCCCCCAGATGCCCATGCCCTAATCCCCAGAACCTGTGAATACATTCGTCTACATGGCAGAGTTGACTTTGCAGGTGGGATTAAGTGCAAAATTTTGAGATGAGGGGATTACCTGGTGAGAGCAGTACAATCACAAGGCTCCTGATAACAGGGGGGCAGGGGCGTCAAGGTCAAAGGGACGGGATGCGATTTGAGGCAGAGGCCAAGCCCTCTGCAGATGGAGGAAGAGGCCAGGAGCCAAGGAAGGCAGGCGGCCTCCAGAAGCCGGAACAGGGAAGGACACCGACGCCCCCCTAGAGCCTCCGGCACCGGAAGCTGATTTGGGGCCTCTGACCTCCCCGATTGTGAGGTAACAAATTTGTGTTGTGAGTTTGCCACCTTCGTGATAGTTTGTGACAGCGCCACAGGGACCCCTGGGCCACAACGGGGACGTGGAGGCACAGAGAGCAGTGGGGGGTGGGGAGGCTGCTGGCGTCCGTGACGGACACAGGCCGGCAGAGCAGAAGGAGAGGGAATAAACCCCTCGCCTCCCACTCCTCCCTCCTGGAGTACCCCTGCCTGGCTCCCCAGTGGCCAAGGCCACCTGGAGGGCGGAGAAGGATGCGGACTCGGTGGGACAAAGCAGGGCAGCCAGCCAGCCCGCCCGGAGGCAGACAAGGCCGTCAGCACTGGGCTCCGAAAATAATCGCTTGCCCCAGACAATGCAGGAAACGTCAGATCCCAAAACGAGAATGTTGCCGCCAGTTTCCAGCGTCTCCCTTTGCACCGGCCACTCTGCAAAGCACCTCACATACATTTAAGCAGAAGGCAGCACAGGATGGGGGGTCCGGGGCTCACCCTTCCTCGGGTTTCCATCTCGCGTGGCTTCTTATCAGCTGTGTGGCCTCAGGTATGTGACCTGACCTCTCTGAGCCTCAGTTTTCCCATATGTGAAAGGGGGGGCAATAATAGCCCCCACCTCAGAGGGTCACCCGTTTTTAAGGAGATAATCCAGGGAAAGCACTTGGCATATTGGCCAGCTCACAGAAAAGCACTGTGTGAGTGTTAACTATTTCATTTTTTTTTAATTTACTTGTTAACATGTACTTATTTTTGAGAGACAGAGCACAAGTGGGGGGGAGGGGGGCAGAGAGAGAGGGAGACACAGAATCCAAAGCCGGCTCCAGGCTCCCAGCTGTCAGCCCAGAGCCCGACCCGGGGCTCGAACTCACAAACCCTGCGGTCGTGACCTGTGCCGAAGTTGGACGCTCAACCGACTGAGCCCCCCGGGCGCCCTGAGTGTTAACTATTTTATAATTAGTATCTACTTGGGACTGAGATTCGGACCCAGGTTTATCAGACAGAAAGCCTAGGCAAATGGTCTGCTTGGTGACAGCTCAAAACCTTTCCACGGCAGGTACCCCCCCGATGTGAGGTCACAGCAAGGACGTTTCACTTTCGTGGAGTTCTTTCCCCAAACGCGTGATGCAATGCCATTGTGGCAAAACCATCACACGACAATGGAGGGCGTTCTGCAAAGCACCTGACCAGGCTGTGCACACTCTCAGGGCCCTGCCACAACGAGGAAGGACCGAGAAACTTTCAGCGTGGGATCCTGGGTCCGATCCTGGAACAGAGGGACATCGGTGGGCAAACGGGTCAAAGCTGAAAGAAGTCTGGAGTTCTGTTCAGAGTCACACACGATGTGCGATTCGTCGTGGTGACAAATGTCCGCTGTAAAGTGGAACATTTTATGATAAAGTAAAACCATAACATTCCAGAACACTGAAACCGGGTGGCGGTGGGGGCTGGGGGGAGGTCTCTGGAGACTCTCTGCGTTGTCTTTGCAACTTTTCTACAAGTCGAAATTGATCCCCAAATCAAAGGTTGGTATAAAAAAACTGGTTTGGGGAGAATTTCTGCTGGTGTCCTCAGAAGCATCGGGCATTTTTTAGTCCTAACTTCACAAGAGCAGGGGTGGGGAGAAGAGGTGGAGAGCGAAGGTTGTGTCCCCGATAAATGCAAAAATTATAATGAATTTAACGTACGGTTGCTTTTTAAGGCCCAGTTAAAAGGTGCTGGGAAAGCGTCAGTCTCCAAAGAAAGGAAATTCATTCATCGCCCTTCGGGGAGCAGAGAAGCCGCTGTCCACCCGGGCTGGGGACACGGGTTTCCCCCTGATTTGAGCAAAGGCCGGTGGCCTGTGGGCTGCCAGCGGGGGCCGGTCTGAGGCTCCTGTCCCGAGAGGCAGAGGGAGATACGTACCTGGGGCCATGGGGGTTTTGCTCTGTCTTGAAAAGCAGCGTGAGCTATGTTCTTGGAAGGCAACTCTGCATGCGTCTTCTTCGTCAGCCGCAAGAAAGACGCCCAGCGTCCAGCGCAGGGGTCTCCAAAGGTACATTGTTCGTTCAGACTCACTCCTGTCTTTTTCCTACTCTTAATTTCCGACGTACCCCTTTCTCTTTACTTATTGTTTTGTAGGGTCTCACTGGTTGTGCCACACGTGGATTTCTAGAATGCAAAGACTCTTAGGTCCTTCCTCGTAGTGTTGGACAGTAGGTACGTCCCCGATGCACGTCCCACGTGGAAACACTGGGCCAAGTTACAAACGCACGTGCCCTTGGCCTCAGCAACTGTGCCGTCAGCAACGCATTCGATAGATTTTCCTGTACACATGCCAGGTAGCACGCGTCACGGAGTAGAAAGAACCCAAATGTCCGTCAGTCAGTGACCGGTACACCCATCCACGAGTGGAATAGTCTACTGCTATCAGAAAGAACTAGAAAGTTCTTTATGCACCAACACGGGAAGAGATCCAAGACACCTTAAGCGGAAAAAGCTACATGCAGAGAAGGTGTACAATTCACTACTTGTGTGTAAAATGGGGAAGTGAGGGCTTATATATATGCGTACTTGTACTTAAAGGAAACTTTGGAGTAAAATGTACGAAACAAAGAACATAGGTGACTTTGGGAGGTGGCGATAGGAATTGAGCAAAACTCAAGAACAGGAGGCAACTTTTTACTCTCTTCTGGGATGTGGACAATACAATTTGTCAAAAATCTACATACAAATAAGGGGGTGAAGGAATAGGAAAAGAGAAGGAGAGAGGGAAAGGGACACAAAACTTGATTCTCGCTAGGCAGCTAACCTCGCAAGAAGTGAAAGAAAATAGAATTGCAAGAAAATGTGAGTCTCCTGAGGTATTTTCAGAACAAAGTGAGGGTGTGGAGAGGGAGGGAGAGACACGGAGAGTAACAGTGCAAGAATCTTCCAGATGGTTTGCAAGGAAATTGGAATCCTACAACCACAGAAATCTAAACGCGGTTTTATTTTTTATTTTTAACCGATAAAAAAGAAAAAATTCTGAATGGGGGCACTTGGGTGGCTCAGTGGGTTAAGACTCCAACTTCGGCTCAGGTCATGATCTCACGGTGCGTGAGTTCGAGCCCCGCGTTGGACTCTGTGCTGACAGCTCAGAGCCTGAAACCTGCTTTGGATTCTGTAGCTCTCTCTCCCTCTCTCAAAAATAAATGAGCATTAAAAAAATTTTTTTTTTAATTCTGAATGATCTTCAAGATCTTCGTAGCAGTTGCTATACATATTTTAAGAGCATGGAATGGACTTTCTAATTCTTCATCCCTTTTACAGGCTTGCTGTGTGAACTGGGGAGAATAGCATATACTTGTGGTTAACAAAATTCCCCCAATCCATGAGATGGGAAGAGAATTTTTTTTAAAAAAAAGTCTTAATCCAGCCAGGGATTTGTGCAGTGCTCTGATGAGTATTCTGGTCATGTTTACACTAAAACCTAAGCAATCAGATGGCTTATTTCTTTGAGACGCAGTAGACCCTTTAGAAGTACAGAAAAGCAGACAGGCGCCTGGGTGGCTCAGTCGGTTAAGTGTCCAACTTCAACTCAGGTCATGATCTCGCAGTTGGGGAGTTTGAGCCCTGTGTTGAAGCCCAGCGCCTGGAACCTGCCTCAGATTCTGTGTCTCCCTCTCTCGCTGCCCCTCCCCTGTTCATGCTCTGTCTCTCTCTCTCTCTCTCTCTCAAAAATGAAAACATTAAAAAAAGAAAGAAGTACAGAAAAACAGAAAGGCAGAAAGCCAAAATCATGTATAATCGACTGTAATGCAGACAACTTCCAGCATTGTAGTGGGTAGAATTCCAGGACCTTCCTACGTGATGATACTTTAAAAAAAAAAATTATCATCTAATGCTGTGTTAACAATATATCATTAAAATGTGTTGGTCATTAATTATTCTTCTGCAACATATTTGTAAATAACTGCTTTCCTTCATCTTCTAAAAGTATCAGGGCTTAGCCAACCCTTTATATTAGACATTATTTTCCTTTGCACCCTAACTTGTAAGGTACAAGGAACACTTCCCTAAACATCTTTCACGTGCAAGTTGTGCACACCTCCTTGATAATTTCCTTAGGATAAATCCACGGCTGTCAAATTTCTTGCTTAAATGGGACCATTTTATGGCTCTTGCTGCGACAGGGCAAATCACACCTGTCAGAAAGTGTATACCAATTTAATTGCTTCACTGTGGCCTTTCAAAGGAATCATTAGGGACCCTAGTTCTGTTTTGGTTCACCAAATGAGCAGAGAGATTTCGTTGTCCCTAATTGGAAAAGATTTGGCCAGGAGCACAGCCTAACGCTGGCCACTAATAACCCCTTTGATCTGCCCCCAGGGCACGTCAAAACAAGTTTGTCCCCTTGCCTCTGAGGGCACTTTGGAATTCAACTGTCCAATGAGCTACCCTCTCTGTCCAGCCATCGCTGACCCTTCTGGACATTAAGGACTGTCCTGAGATGTCTCTGGAGCCAGGGAGCCCGGACTCCTCAGTCTGGTAGCGGCATAGAAACTGCCCCCTGACCACATGCCCTCCAGGTGCCGGTGGTCCCACGCACCCAAAATGATGATACGTTCAAATTAAGCCTTATGGAGTGCGGAATGTTATCATACCTACTAGCCATGGCAACATGTAAAAAAATGAAACACCTACTGTCTTTGTTGGGCTCAATCTTCGTCCGTTGGGGCTGCTGAAGCAAAACACTGCCGTAGAATGTTGTATCTCAGGGTTCTGGAGGCTGGAAGTCTGAGATCGGGTGCCGGCACAGTCAGGTGAGGACGTTCCTCCAGGTTGCAGGCTTCCTGTTGTGCCATCACACGGTAGAACAGGTTGGGGAGCTCTCTGGGGTCTTTTCCGTAGGAGCACCAATCCCATTCCCGAGGGCTCCGTCCTCTGACTTAAGTACCTCCCAATGCTTCATCTTCTAATACCATTGGTGCGGTTTTTGGGGTGATGGCGGGGTTTCGAGCCGACAGCTAAGAAAGAATTCTTGAACGTGTCTTTGGTGCAGAAAAGGCGATTTTATTAAAGCAGGAGGACAGGACCCGTGGGCAGGAAGAGCTGCCCCAGGACCTTGAGGAGAGACTGGTTATATACTATGGAGTTGGGGGAGGGAAAGTCCAGGGGAAGTTTCCAAAGGGATTCCCATATGCTAAAGACTCCCAGGATCCTGGAGGCCTAGCTATTGGCAAGCTAAGGTTGTTTTTCCCTCTAGCAAAGCATTAGCATCAGACAGTCGGGAGTTCCTGGAGAAACGTTAGACACTGTACCTGCCTCAAGTATGTGTCAATGGGCCGCAGGCTAAAAGGAAATTTAATTTTATCTGCCGTTTCCTTCTGTATTTATTTCCCACATCATATGGGGGGGGTGATATCAGGGGCTCCAGGAAACTGAGTCTATACGTTTCTGGAGATGAGGCTATTGATCAGATTGCCTTTTTCTTGTAATTTACTAAGATATTCGTAAACTGATGGAGACCCCTGTCCTGCATGACTGCGATCTCTATCAGTTAACCTTTTGTTTTCTTTCTTTGTCTTTGTTCTTGGGCAGCCAGGGGAGCCTGAGGGATTGGGGGGGGGGGGCCGGGGCAGGGGAGGCGGTCAGGGAATGCTAGCTTGTACTTTGCCCTCAGCTTGCCTTATTCTCCTTCATCACCATCACGTTGGGCATTAGGCTTTCAACATATGAACTCGGGGGTGACACAAACTTTCAGAACGTAACAGGATCCCTCGGGGTGGAGCCTGAGATGGAGGTTTGTACCCAAGTGAATTTTTGAGGCAGAACTCGGTACAGATGATCCGTAAAGAGGTGAGGGAAGCAGGGTGGGGCAGGTTCAGAGGCCAAGGGATGGTTCCGCTGAGGTGTTAGTCTTTGCCTGGCCCCGCCGGGAGCCCAGGACTGTGGGTGGCATCACAGAGCTGTCCCCCTGTCCCCTTGAAGCCTCTGGTCCCCTCCCCCCAGGGTGGGGGAGCATAGTGGGCAAGAGGACAACTGTCCAGGAAAGGCTGTGGTTATGAGCTGGGAGGTGGGTGGGCCAGCCCAGGGAAGGCACCCACACCAACAGCATCTGCCCATCGTGGAGAATAATTCGCCCCCGTGACACACACCACCATTTCAGATAAGACTAAAGTCCCCAGGGACATCAATGACAAACCCTGTTCCCTCCATTTCATCACAGAGGCGACCGCTGTCCACGATCACAATGCGACTTTGCAGGCTGCTAGCTTTTGTCGTTTTAGGTTTTTGGTTTTGGTTTTTTGGTTTCTTCGGTCTACGTGCATGCATATGTATCCGAAGAAAAGAGTAAATAATACTGTTTGTGTCCAGAAATGGAATCCTCTTGCTTGTGAAGGGTTGGATGTTTCCCCCCACCCCCACGATTCCTATGTTGAAGTTTTACCCCCGGGGGGACCTATGAATGTAGCCTTAGGTGGAGACAGGATCTTTTCGGGGTCTTTACAGAGGTGATTCAGGTAAAAGTGGGAGGTGATCAAGGTCAGTAGGATGGCCCTGGACCAATCCAACTGGTGTCTCTCTAAAGAGGAGGAATTTGGAGGCAGGAAAAGGCCCCAGGAAGATGAAGGCAGAGATAGGACAGGTATTTTTACAAGCCAACCGAGACCACAGGCTGCCAGCAACCATCAGAAGCTGGCGGAGAGGCGGGTGGCATCACGGGACACAGAAGGGACAGACCCCGCCGACACCTCGATGTGACTTCCAGCCTCCAGGACACGAGACATAAATTTCTGTTGTTGAAGCCGCTCAGTGTGGTGCTTTGTTAAGTCAGCCCTAGGAAATGAATGTGCTGATCTTCTCCTTCACCGCTTACTTTTTGTTCTCACTCGGCGTGCGCCTCAGAGGCTTAGATGTACGAGAATATGTGTTCTTTTTAACCGCAACATAATATTCCGTGGTGTGGGTTTGTTTTCTTCTACTTTACAGAAGTGTTCCCCTCTTGGTCGGTCACAGTTTAACAAAAGTTATTTAAAAATACCTTTGATTTGGGGGCGCCTGGGTGGCTCGGGCGGTTAAGCGTCTGACTTCGGCTCAGGTCATGCTCTCACAGTTCATGGGTTCGAGCCCCGTGTCGGGCTGTGTGCTGACAGCTCAGAGCCTGGAGCCTGCTTTGGATCCTGTGTCTACCTCTCTCTCCACCCCTCCCCCACTCATTCATTCTCTCCCTCCCTCTCTCTCTCTCTCTCTCTCTCTCTCTCTCTCTCCCTCTCAAAACTAAATAAACACTAAAAAAAACAAAAAATAAAATACCTTTGATTTCGCCCCAGTTTCCAATTCAGCTGCGTGTTTTGTTAACATGTTGTTGTTTCTTGCCAAGAATCCTGTGTTCTTCCGAAGTGCCCCATCTGTTTGACTCACTCCCCTGCTCTGTGTCTGTCTCCTCCCTGCCTTCCCACATTGTCTGTCTAAGCTGTCAGGTTGTGGTCTAAGTACAGACCCCAGAAGGAAGCTGGGCGATGGCTCAGTCTGACTCATGTCTCCGGGCAACTCATGGGGGCCCTGACTGAGGGCTATATAGTTCACTTTCAGGCATAGCGGCCACCCCTTCCTGGGCCTCTGGGACCCCTTTTCCTCTTCCTGCCTCTGCCATCAGACCAGCTCCTTTACTGTGCTAGCCCTGTACCCACACATCCAAGGGGCAACTGCAGACAGAACGTTGGAGAAGATCAGGGGCTGGGGAGTCCCAAGACTGTGGTTGTGGTAGGCGTGTGCTTGAAACTCAGTAGGAACTGGGTGCTCCAAATTGTGAGGCATCATTTATAAAGGCATGGAAAACTCTGGAAGGACCAAAGGGGAAAGAGCTGGGCAAAGTCACCCAAAGAGAATTAGAGACAGAATTGGGCTTTTACTTGGCCTCTGTTCCTGAGCCCAGGGCTCCTTGAAGAGACCCCAGATGGTCTCCAGACACAGGAGGGCAGTTCCTACGAACCGGGTCATGCCCTAGCCTTTGGGACCAATAATCTCTACACCTGGATGACTTATCTGCAGCCCCAAGTGAATATATCCAGTGAGGGAAGCAGGGGGTAGGCTATTGCCCAGTTTCCCCTCCTCGCCTCCCCTCTTGGTTTCATATGATCCATCCCACCCACCCTTAATGCCCAGATCCTATCTCTGGTAGTCCTGATACTGGAACATTCTACGACTCAGCCAGGTGCTTGTCCTTTGGACATGGAGAATAGTACATCAGGAAGGCTGCAGAGAACTTTAGGACCCACCCCGAGGGGAGACCCCAGGCCCCCCACACCTCCAAGGCCTTCCAGACCCCCCATCTGGGCCCGAAGTCTGATGCTTACTTCCTAGGCTGGGTTGTGTCCCGGGGATCGATGGAGTTGGGTTATGAAAATGAACATTAATTTTGGAATCAGACCAACCAGAGCCCAAACCCGAAACCTGGGCTCCTACCTAGGTAAGTGTTAGTGAGGTGAGATCATTTCGTCTCTCCGAGCCTCAGTTTTCTCACCTGTGAGACGGGATGACAACAAGACATACGTACGTCAAAGGATCGTGGGGAAGGTTGGGTAGGAAGCATTCCGGGTGGACAAGCCTTCTGACCTGTGCCCGGCATGGGGCAGGTGTCGGACAAGCACAGATTAAAGGAATGAGTGCCCCAAGGAAAGTTGTACGAAAGCCACCCCAAAGCGTTCCTTCTCCCTTCTGTCTCCTCTCCCGCCCTCCTAACCCAAGCCAGAGAGGCAGCGTAGCACAGGGCTTCAGAGGGTAGGATCTGGGGCCTTGACTCGCCCCTGTCACTGCCTATAGGTGACTTTGAGACTCCGTTCCCCTCCCCCCTTGAACTGAATAGTAATAAGGGCACGTACCTCTTCGTTTGTAAGAATGGCATGAACTAGCCGGGGGAAAGCACTTACTACAGTGCCCAGAATAGATGTCCCTAAGACCAGCTGGCTGCCTTTATGATCCCCCGCCTGGCAAACGGGGCACCTGAGCTGGTCTCGCAGCTTCTCTTACTGCCATGCCGTCCTCGTCCCTGTTTATAATCCCCAAAGTCTTCATCTCGAAGTGCGGATCTGAACGTGTCCCCTCCTTCCCTAAAATCCTCGAGGGCTCCCTATGGCTCTTGACTGCTCAGCATGGCCTGCAAGATTTGACCACTGCAGACCCCTCCAGCCACAGACATGCCCGGAGCCCCTCTTGTCCTCGCTTCCCAGCCTGTCCCACTGGTTTCTGCTCAGTTCCTCTAATGTGCAGGGCGGCCACAGGGACTTTGCACATGCTGTGCTGTCACTCTGCCCCCTCCCTTTGGTTTTTTTTTTTTTTTAATTTTTTTTTCAACATTTATTTATTTTTGGGACAGAGAGAGACAGAGCATGAACGGGGGAGGGGCAGAGAGAGAGGGAGACACAGAATCGGAAACAGGCTCCAGGCTCTGAGCCATCAGCCCAGAGCCCGACGCGGGGCTCGAACTCACGGAGCGTGAGATGGTGACCTGGCTGAAGTCGGAGGCTCAACTGACTGCACCACCCAGGCGCCCCAGATTTTTAAAAAATGTTTATTTATTTTTGAGAGAGAGAGAGACAGAGTATTAGCAGGGGAGGGGCAGAGAGAGAGGGAGACACAGAATCTGAAGCAGGCTCCAGGCTCTGAGCCATCAGCCCAGAGCCCAACGTGGGGCTCGAACTCACGGACTGTGAGATCATGACCTGAGCTGAAGTGGGATGCTTAACCGACTGAGCCATCCAGGCGCCCCCCTTTATTTATTTTTTTGAGAGAGAGAGAGAGAGACAGAGCATGAGCACAGGAGGGGCAGAGAGTGAGAGGGAGACACCGAATCCAAAGCAGGTTCCAGGCTCTGAGCCGTGCACACAGAGCCCGACGCGGGGCTCGAACCCACAAACTGTGAGATCATGACCTGAGCCAAAGTCGGACATTTAACCGACTGAGCCACCCAGGCGTCCCCTCCCCTTGGTTTTTAATTCCAGCTCAAATGTTATTTCCCCAGGGCAAGTCCTTATGTGTGTCACAGACCAATTCACATCTTACACACTTAGCACCACAGGCCTGTTTTCACAACAATTACAGTGTGTGTGGCTTTACCTTTAAGTGAGTGATGGATGTCCGCCACCCCCTCGGAAGGATGATGAGCTTCATGGGAACAAGGACCAAAGCTGACTCGATGTTAGTGCTTCACCATTGTCCCCTCACCACGCCAGCCAGGCAGGCCCTACTTCCTACCGTCCAGGCCCTGGATGTTTTACATTTTTTTAACGTTTTATTTATTTTTGAGAGAGAGTGCGAGTGGAGGAGGGGCAGAGAGAGAGAGAGGGAGACACAGAATCCGAAGCGGGCTGCAGGCTCCGAGCTGACACAGAGCCTGTGGGGCTTGAACTCATGAACCTCGAGATCACGACCTGACCCGAAGTCGGACGCTCAGCCAACCCAGGTGCCCCCAGCCCCTGGATTTTTTATCTTCGGGTTTTTAGGGTTGAGGGCTTAGATTTAGGTATCTTAGGGTTTGCTCTGGTATTAAAGTCTGTGTCCGCCCATATGGAAGGCCAGAGTGTTGGGTAATTAACCAGGAACAGCCTCCACCAATGAGAGCTGGGAGCCGACCTGTGCAGACCCGGCTCCCTCACCCTCCGGCCACCTAAGTCTGACGTGCGTGTCCTACGCTGGGTCCCAGAATGTCCCCAGTGGGATTAACCTCCATTTGCGACTGTGGCGACAGTGCGACTGTGTGCGACTGTGGCGACAGTGGCGACTGGCCTGATAATACAGCCAGGATTGGCTGCCTTCCCTTCCTGGACTCGCGTCCCCATCTTCCTGTGCGTGCTTCTGTCATTCCCCCTGCGAACCACTTGTGTGCAAAGCCTTGTACGTGGACTTGACCTGGACTCAAACCCTTGGGTTTCAGGGAAAAACCCAAATAGGACATTATCCGCTCTCCCGTAGCAGGCGTCATACACACACATAGGGAGCCCTCCGTAAAAATACTTCTCAAACGAATACATGAAGGCACACAGGTAACGAAAAAGCCTCCCGCGATGACTCCCTTGGTCTCTGGGCTCACAGAAGCCACTGGGGGCAACGTGCTGCCCCAATCGGGGTCCCCGTTTCTCCGTCTATAAAATCACCAACGTTGAAGGTGGGGATTTGGAGAGAGCTGACCCAAGAGGCCTTAAATCAAGCGGCTCTCACAGAGGGAAAATTTTGCACCCCGCCCCCCATAGGGGGTGTTTGTCAGTATTTGAAGATATGTTGGTTGTTACAAGTTGTTGTTACAAGTGGACAACGGGGCTGTGCTCCGGGCATCTCGTGGGTAGAGACCAGGGATTATGCTGAACCCCCTAGAATGCACAGGACCGCCCCCCACAACTAAGGATTATGCAGCCCCGATTGTCAATGGTCCTGACATCATGGAACCGTATTCTAACTACTTTTCAGCTCTCAACATCTATAATTCTTTTTTTTTTTTTATTTTTTTTTTAAGTGTATTTATTTTGAGAGACAGAGAGCAGAGGAGGGGCAGCGTGAACCCCAGTGCGGGGCTCAAACCCATGAACCACGACATCATGAGCTCAGCCGAAACCGAGAGTCAGATGCTTAACCGACTGAGCCACCCAGGCGCCCCTCAAAGTCTGTGATTCTAAGACAGGATCACAGTCCTCGGACCCAAAAGGGTACACTTTCCTGACCTCTCTTTCAGGAACACAATTGCCACAATTCACTTGTGGATGTTCGTTTCCCACATCTTTTTATTTCTGAAAACAGGATGTGTCTTACAGTCAATGGTCCACGCCAGTCTCATTGGCAGAGGCCTTATTTCTTTCTGACTTAGGCAAACAAAATACCAGTGCACATGATCTTAGATCTGGCAGCACATGGCCCTCGACGTCCCTTCCCAGATTATATAGTCCATTGGAGACTAGAGAATGCAGAGCTGCCCCCGGGACGTTTGAGACTGTCTCCAAGCCTTGTACGTAAGAATCTGCTTTTCTCCAGTGCATTTTCCCACTGGAAAGTATTTGCTCATCGTATAAAATCAACAGCTCTCCTTTCGTTCTTTTTTTCTTTTAAACTTGCTCTGACCTGAACCCTTACTTTGCTCTCTCCACACCCACAGGCAAAGGTATTCTTCATTTACACTTGCCATGTTTTCACTCTTGAGACATTAGCCTGTAAGTGCCCCCCAGACCTTCCACCCTCTGAGAAGCCATAGTCTGTCATACTTTGGTGAAACTCAGGCACTTGAGAGCCCCCCCCCCCCCCACCCAACAAAGCCCAGGACTCTAGACGGTCATGGTAGCACTGAGGCATGGCCCCTCCAAGCTGGACTTGGCTAAGGTCCTGCATCAGGGAGACCCCATGAAACACTCTCATAATGACCCAACCTGGGGTAGACCAGATGTTCATGCCCATTCTCCCCACCAGTCACTAGAACTCTGCTTCTCTTAAAGTTCATGATCTCTTGGGAGATCATTAGATTCATCCTGCTGGTTCCAGGAAAGAGGTCTTTTCATTATTCAACCTTTATGATTCAGCTTATGTACGAACACCTCTATGAAACCCCCGAGATAACTGCCCCTCTCTGCGTTCCCATAGCCCCTTGGATTTACCTGGACCACAGCACTCACCACAATAAATTCTCATTGTCATTTGACTTGCCCCTCTCCCACGAGGCCAGGGCTCCCAAACTTGAGCCTGCATCAGACCTCCCTGGAGCTCTTGTTACAACACCGAGTGCCAAGGGCTGGGCCCTTCTCCCACATATTTCTGATTCAAGCTTAGGATGGGGACAAGAATTCGCATTTCAAACAAGAGCCCAGGTGCCATTGATGTCCCTTAGTCAAAGATCACACTTTGAGAAACACTGCTCTCACCCACGGCTTCATTAGGATCGGGGACCTCACTTCCTTAAAATTTCTAGATTCCTAGGGGCGCCTGGGTGGCTCAGTCGGTTAAGCATCCGACTTCGGCTCAGGTCACGATCTCACAGTCTGTGAGTTTGAGCCCCGCGTCGGGCTCTGGGCTGATGGCTCAGAGCCTGGAGCCTGCTTCCGATTCTGTGTCTCCTTCTCTCTCTGCCCCTCCCCCGTTCATGCTCTGTCTCTCTCTGTCTCAAAAATAAATAAAAACGTTAAAAAAAAAAATTAAAAAAAAAATTTTCTAGATTCCTAGCACACAGGAGGCAGCTGACACATTTGCTAAATAAATTCAATCAGGTTTTAATTTAAATGCCCCCTCTGTGCTAAGAATGGCATTAAACCTTATTAAAAAAAAAAGAGAGACATAACTATTTACAAGAGCCAAGATATGGAAACAACCTAAATGTCCGTGGATACACGAATGGATAAAGACGATGTGGTCTATATACATGATGAAATATTACTCCGCCAAAAAAAAAAAGAAAAAATAGAATCTTGCCATTTGCCACAACACGGATGAGCAAGAGGGTGTTTTCCTGGGCAAAATAAATCAGAGAAAGACAAATACCGTATGAGGTCACTTATACGTGGAATCTAAAACAGAAGTGAACCAACGCCCACCCCCAAACACACACACACACACACACACACACACGCACAGAAATAGAGTCATAAATGCAGAGAACAAACCCCTCTGGTGATTGGTGGAGGGGAGACAGGTGGGTGGAAGGATGGCTGAATTATGGTAGAGAAGATAAGGAGGTACAAACTTCCGGGTATAAGATAAATACATCAGGGGGTGAAAAGTGCAGCACAGGGAACAGAGTCAGGAACAGCATAACTCTGTAAGGTGTAGTAAGATGACCTACACTCGTGCCGGTGAGCATTTTGTAATGTATGCAATTGTTGACCACTATGTTAGACCCCTGAAACTAATACAATATTGTATGTCGACCATACTTCAACTAAAAAATATTGGGGAAGTGGGGGGGCGCCTGGGTGGGTCAGCCCGTTAAGCATCCATCCCTTGACTTTGGCTCAGGTCATGATCCCAGGGTTGTGGGATCGAGCCCCGCGTCGGATTCCATGCTGAGCATGGAATATGCTTAAGATTCTCTCTCTCTCTCTCTCTCTCTCTCTCTCTCTCTCTTGCTCCTTCTGCCCCTCTCCCCTGCTTGTGCTCTCTCTAAAAAAATAAAAAATAAGACGTTTTTTAAGGCACATAAAAGGGGCGGCCATAGGCGCGTCGTCTTGCAGGAGGTACAAATCGTGTCAGTTACCTGATCTTGTTGGATCCTCAGAGTCTGTCTGCTTTGCCACCTTGCACATGTCCCGCCTTTCGGTCCATCCCCACCGAAGCCAGCGACATAGGTTTTATTATCCCCGTTCTGCCAAGGAATTGGCAAAATTGTAGAAAGCCGCTAATTTTCGACGTGAATTTTCTTACCCCTGGGGTCCTCGGATACGATAGCAGGCATTGAATTAAAACCATGTGTGAAATAGAATAAATTTTCTCGGAGGTTCAGTTTTCCTGAGGGGTCTGGGAAAGGGAGAAGATGTTCTGACACATGCAAATCCATCGGCAGATTCTGTTTTCCACATTGACTGTGTCGAAATAATTTGTGTCACAAAACGCAACACTTGCCGAGAGACTGGCCACTATGTTCTCAGAACCTCAGCACCTCAGGGCAGTGAAATCCTCCAATTCTGGCTGTGCTTGAGTGAAGCCACTTGTTGGTCTCTCTCTTTTTTTTTTTTTTTTTTTACAAGTCCCTGGGAGTCTGATGTATAAAGGCGGAGCTTTTTCGTCGCCATTGGAAATGTATCAGTAGCAAAGCATGGTTCGCTCAACACCCATTGTCCCATCATCCTTGCTAATAGGACAGCAATTTTGTTTGGGGAAACGGTAACCCCAGTCCCAATGGATGAACAACTGCATTCTAGGAAAACCATTGCTAGCCCATTCTGGCTTGCCCGAGACTAACTGTCTTTCATGGCCTCACTGGCAACTGGGAATTGCCATGTGATCCCCTTTGGGGAAGGATAAGACAGAAGTTTCCAAGGATCATTTTGCTCCTGTCCCATTTTTCCTGTTTGGGATACTGGTGTGATGGCTGGAGCTGTGGCAGCCATCTTGAGACCATGAGAGGAAAACCATGACGAATGAAAGCCAACAGGATAAGAATGGCTCGGTGTAGGACCTTGTTGCTATTGTTAAGCTGCGGTACCAGCCTTAGACTGCTTGCCTCTGGTCTTATTTTAGTTAACAATGAATATCATTTTGGCTTAAGCCGCTCCTTGTAGACATAAGTGTTCTTCCCTGATAGATAATCCCAGAGTCCATCCTTCCAACAAATGCAGGGCTTTGTCCTCCTACTGGGTCATTTTCCTTTACAGCCCAAACTTTGATTTTCTATGAAAAATCTAAATTTCAAACAACGATTCCCCTATGTTCCTTCATCCCATAAATATCAACTGAGTGCCGTCTACACGCCAGATCCTCCTCTGGGCCTTGCCATGGGACAAGGAAGAAAAAAGACAAAGTCTCTCTTCTTACAGAACTTGCCTTGTAGAGGCAGGAGACAGAAAACAAAGCACAGAAGCAGGGGATGCCTGGTGCCACCAAGAAGACAGAAGGGAAACAGCAGCTTGAGAGGGAGAGAGAGACTCTCCGAAGGAAGGGAATTCCAGCAGACAGAAGAAACGGCAGGTGCACAGTCCTTACTGATGCTCTAGGTCCAGCAAGGAGAGTGGCTGTAGCTGGGGCGGACGGGGTGGGAAGCGGAGGTGTCCAGAGTTGAGTTCCTGGAAGCAGGGAGGACTTGTAAGCTCTGCGGAGAAGTTCTCTGCACATGTGGGAGCTAGTTCTCGGTCATCTCTGGTTCCTAGTGCCCCCTCCCGCAGGACACCTGCTCGCACTTTCTCCTCGTCCCTGCCCGACCTCCGCGTCCCTTGCTCCACGCCAACCCAAGCACAGTGCCGGACCCACAACTGACAAACAAACCCCAAAAAACCCTACTTGTTGAATGTGTGAATGAACACTTGATTTGTAGAAGGCCAACCAATGAATTAAAGTCCACTCGCTATCCTGTGACTCTGGGCAAGCGACACCATCTCTAGGCCTCTGTTTCCTCACCTGTAAAGGAGGGATCATGGTCATAATTCTCCCTTAGTGTTTTTGTAAGAATACAAGGGTCATAATAGGGGCGCCTGGGTGCCTCAGTCGGTTAAGCATCTGACTTTGGCTGAGGTCACGATCTCGTGGTTCACGAGTTCAAGCCCCACCCTGTGCTCCCAGCACAGAGCCCACTTCAGATCCTCTGCTCCCCCCTCTCAAAAATAAATATTTTTTAAAAAAGAAAGAAAGAAAAGCTATAGGTACCCTTCCAAATGCCCACAGCCCTATGAAACGGGTCATCTGATATCCCCATTTTACAGAGGACGACACTGAGGCACCCAGTGCTTTATCACGTGCCCAAGGTGCCCCAGCTGCTAAGAGGTAGAGTCAGAATTGGAGCGGCCATGCCGGGGCCGCCCTTCATTACTGCAGAGACCATGCATGTGAACGAAAGGCGAGCTTAGCAAACACCAAGCAAGTGTCAGCAGGGACTATGTTTGTGACTTCGAGTGTCGATGTGATTATTACTGTCGCCATGCGTATCGTGCCCAGCCGGCCCGGGTAACTGATGCTGTGCAACAGGGTGGATGAAACGGACCCCGTATTGGAGCTCGGAACAAAGAAAGCAGAGGGAACTCGGCCTGCCTTGTGAGATATCTGTGTGCATCTCCCGAGGGCCCCGCGTGGCTTTGGGGGAGGGAGGCTGCAGGCGGAGAGACACGGGGGAGACGGGTACCCTCACCTCCGCCCCCAGCCTCTCGAGCCCGGCAAACCACACGCCCCCAGCTGAGGAATCACATAACCATGGCAGCTGTCCAGAGCCGAAGAGGCCCGCACCTGTTTGCAATGTAATTTAGCCATTATCAGCCTTCCCATCCAGCTGAAATTCAAAGACCAAAGAATGGGGGATGACGGAGGGGGCTGCGTGGAGAGGGGGGTTAGGAAGTTGGAGAGGTAAGACGATCAAATGTCCTAAATTGCCTGCACTTTAATGCCTTATATAAAGATTTCCTGTAATGCATGTTACCGTAAATAAGGCATTGCCGAACAAGCCCCAAGCGGGATGGGGTTCTCGCAGAACTGTCCCCACGGGAACCAGCCTGGCTGTGTCCCATCTCTCCAATGATCCCGTTGTAAAATGTCTGGCTCCCAAGGCCTGCGTTTGCTGGGTTGAGCGCAGCTCTCTCTCGTGTTCTTTGCAGTGCAACATCTTGGACCCACAGTCCCTGGAGGACCGAGTCCCTTCCAGACCCCATCCCTGCTTACGGAGATGTTGGGGGGGGGGCAAGGAGAGGCTCTCTTGATCCTCGGGATTCTCTCTATCCAGCCCACCCCCCATCCAGATCCAAATCAACCTGTCAGGGCTGGCAGAGACCGACAGCATAATCCCCAATCCTGGCCCCAAGGAGCCAAGCCAGATATTGGGGTCACTGGGGCACACTTTGACAGTTCTTAAGGGAAAGTTTGCAGGATGCACCTGGACGATTGGTCCCAGTTTCTCTTGAGGGAAAAAAATTGGAAGAGGCAATTTCTTCGTTGATAAGATTCAGATTCAAGGGGTGGTTTATCGTGTGCCTGCTGAATACCCAAGAATTGCCCTAGGCTACTATACGTGCGGAGCTGGTGGGGACGGTGGTGACGATGATGGTGGCCGTGGTGGTGGCAATGGCAGAAGGGGAGGGAAAACAGAAAGAGCCAACCCCCACGGAGCATTCACTACATGCTGTGGGCATGGCCTGCATTACTGGATTCTCATAGCAAGAATCTCCTTAAGAGCCAGATGCTATTACCTCGATTTCATAGAGAGGAATTCCAACAGCCAGTAGCCCGCCCAAGGTCACACTCTTCACGGCTCCGTCTTAACTTTCGTGCCAAACTTGGGGAGTCAATAATCTCATCACTATTTCTTGCCAAAGAAGCAGAAGTTAAGAGGGATAAAATGAGTGTATTGTTCCCACAATTACGGACCGAGCGCCTCTAGTGTGCCAGCCCCCGTTCTGGAAATTGTGGTCATGTCAAGCAAACACAATGGGCAAGGTCTCTCGCCTCCAGGAGCGTGAATTCTCACTACCATTCTTCCAAGGAAGGATTTAAACACAGAGCCCTTCTCCAGAGGTATCTGAACAACACTAATTTGGGAAGGGACAATCGGTAGCATTAGAGAGGGCCTTCATGGGTATCTTTGCAAGGATTTCACACACTCCCCAAATCAGAGCCCCAGACAAGAACTTATAAATAGACAGTTTATTTAAGACCTGGTCCTTAGGAGCGGGAGCAGAGATTAGGGCAAGTGCATCCAGGGAGGAGAGAGAGCCAAGACAAGGGTGCATTATGGAGGAGGCCGTTGCTATGGGTAACCAGTGCTCAATCCACAGGGACGTTCTGAGGACGTATATGGAAGGCTTGTCAGAATTGTCCCTTCAAGGGATATATGGAAAAAGCATTTACCCATCAGTTCCTGTTGTCCTGTGGTTGAGGGTTGCCCTTTGGACTTCTCTTCATGACCCCTCTGGATTGTGCATGTGTGTGTGGCCTACGGTTTCCTTGGCCATCTCATGCCATGCATTAGACAAGGTCCAGGGCAGAGAGGGAGTAACCCAGCACAGGCTTGGAGTCTGCTGCAGCCATGACAAGCGTTAGACATGAGAAAAAGAGGACATGAGTCTGTGCACAAGAAGTATCTAGTCATCCATGTATTAGTCAGGATACGCTTGCTTTGGCTGCAGTAACAAATAAGCCCACGTTCTTGACACGTAGCACTTCAAATGCATTATGCAATTTAATCATCAAAAATATCCTGCAAGATAGAAACCATTATCAACTTAACTAATGAGAGAACTCGGCGTAGAGAGGTGACCTAATTTGCCCAAAGTCAATCACCTGACTGGTAGTGGGACCAAGATACAAGCCCAGGGATGGATGGCTATGACACTTGTGCTTTTAATAATGTGTTTGGCAGAAGGTAGGCTGGTGAAGGAGGAGCCTCAGAGGTCACAAATAGTTTTCTTATTTTATTTTTTATTTTTTAAAGTTTACATCCAGATTAGTTAGCATGTAGTGCAACAATGATTTCAGGAGTAGATTCCTTAAGCCCCTTACCCACTGAGCCCATCCCGCCTCCCACAACCCCTCCAGCAACCCTCAGTTTATTCTCCATATTTATGAATCTCTTCTGTATTGTCCCCCTCCCTGTTTTTATATTATTTTTGTTTCCCTTCCCTTATGTTCATCTGTTTTGTCTCTTAAAGTCCTCATATGAGTGAAGTCATGATTTTTGTCTTTCTCTAATTTCACTTAGCATAATACCCTCCAGTCCCATCCATGTAGTTGCAAATGGCAAGATTTCATTCTTTTTGATTGCCGAGTAATACTCCATTGTGTGTGTGTGTGTGTGTGTGTGTGTGTGTGTGTGTATACCACATCTTCTTTATGCATTCATCCATCGATGGACATTTTGGCTCTTTCCATACTTTGGCTCTTGTTGAAAGTGCTGCTATAAACATGGGGGTGCATGTGTCCCTTCAAAACAGCACACCTATATCCTGTGGATAAATGCCTAATAGTGCAATTGCTGAGTCGTAGGGTAGTTCTATTTTTAATTTTTTGAGGAACCTCCATACTGTTTTCCAGAGTGGCTGCACCAGCTTGCATTGCCACCTACAATGCAAAAGAGATCCTCTCTCTCCACATCCTCGCCAACATCTGTTGTTGCCTGAGTTGTTAATGTTAGCCATTCTGACAGGTCAGGTGGTATCTCATTGTGGTTTCAATTTTGATTTCCCTGATGATGAGTGATGTTGAGCATTTTTTCATGTGTCGGTTGGTCGTCTGGATGTCTTCTTTGGAGAAGTGTCTATTCATGTCTTTTGCCCATTTCTTCACTGGATTATTTGTTTTTTCAGTGTTGAGTTTGATAAGTTCTTTATAGATTTTGGATACCAACCCTTTGTCTGATATGTCATTTGCAAATATCTTCTCCCATTCCATTGATTGCCTTTTAGTTTTGCTGATTGTTTCCTTCGCTGTGCAGAAGCTTTTTATTTTTATGAGGTCCCAGTAGTTCATTTTTGCTTTTGTTTCCCTTGCCTCCAAAGACGTGTTGAGTGAGAAGCTGCTGCGGCCAAGATCAAAGAGGTTTTTGCCTGCTTTGTCCTCTAGGATTTTGATGGCTTCCTGTCTTACATTTAGGTCTTTCATCCATTTTGAGTTTATTTTTGTGTCTGGTGTAAGAAAGTGGTCCAGGTTTATTCTTCTGCATGTCGCTGTCCAGTTTTCCCAGCACCACTTGCTGAAGAGACTGTCTTTATTCCACTGGATATTCTTTCCTGCTTTGTCAAAGATTAGTTGGTCATACGTCTGTAGGTCCATTTCTGGGGTCTCTATTCTGTTCCATTGATCTGAGTGTCTGTTCTTGTGCCAGTAAGAGGTCACAAATATTGATCTAAATTTCATTTTAAAATAATTCATAACTACCTTTAAAATTAGAAGTCTAAAAATGTACATTAGGTGTCCTGTACGTCAAGTTTTAACAAATACAAGCCCCCCCAATTGTGTCACGTTGGTTCATTTTCCTTGAATATGGGCATAAAACGCCTGCCTTCACTGTTGAAATGAAGAGAGTGGTAGTCATTAGTATAATTTGTCAACTACGTCCGCATTTCCACCTTCCAGGTACGGTAGGATTTACACTTGACCCCCCTTCTCGTTGAGTGGGATTCCTTCACTAGTTCTGGACAATGAGTTATGATTTCCAGGCCAGAGCATTTAATTGCCAGTGAGAATCATCCAGCACCCTCCTTACCTCTGCTAAGGCACTATTCCACATAGTGGTTCCTCTGTCCTCCTGGGACCTAAACTAAGGACTGTGGAAAGCAGAGTCCCCAACTGACTTACCATACACATGCACCGTGAATACAAAATACACATTTGTAGTGTTAAAGCCACTGCAATTTGTTACTGCAGCAAAGCCTATCCTGATTCATCGGAGATTATTGTAAGATCGCAAGGTATCACAGACTGGGTTCTCCAGAATCGGATGCTGGGACAGAATTTGGGATCTAAGATGTCAATGAGGGATCAACTCCCTGTGAAAGAGAGAGAAGTCAGGATAGGACACAAGAAGTTAAACCGTGTTCCTGGCCTGACAGACTTTGGCCAACCCAGAGAAGTGTCTGGGGTGAGCATTGCCCACCCGAGTGTCCCTTGTTGGAGCAAACTGGTTGGATCTTTATGTCTCCTCCTTGCTTGGTCTCTGGCTTCAGGCTGCTCTGGGAGGGGAAGATACTGGGTAAGGTAGCCCTCAGCTGGCAACTGAGGTCATCTGGTACCCACACTCCATAGGGCTGGGCAGAACACTCTCCCTGGCGAGGGAAGTGGGCGTCACATCTCCATGTCTATCACACAGGCAAAATTATTTAAGGTTTTTATTACTTGCAACTCTTATCTGTGTGGATCAGGAAGATAAGGATGAGGAATCAGATAAGGAATCTGTGTGAATCTCTGCTGGGTAGAGCAGTTCTTGGCTGCAAAAGCAGAAGTCAACCCTGGATGATTTAAGCAGAAGAGGAGTTTGTTAAATGGGCACTAGAATGATGGGGATGGCCGGAGAATCAGGTTGGTGACTAAGCAAGCAAAGGAGAAGCCATACTGGGGACGGCGTAGCCGCCATGGCTCAGTGTTGGGCTACAGTTAGTGGCCGCCATGGCTCAGTGTTGGGCTACAGTTATTGGCCGCCGTTTTGAGCCATAACTGGGGACGGCGTAGCCACCGTGGCTCAGTGTTGGGCTAGTTATTGGCCGCCATTTTTGAGTTAGGTGCTCCATCTTGCAGCCACTGCTCTGGGGCTCAGGGAGTGAGAAGGGGAGGGGACATAAGGGCTCCACTGTCCCTCCAACTCGTATCTCTCTCTCCCATTCAAAGTTTAGCTTGCAGACACCTGATGGGGAGTAGCAGATCTCTTGTCAGCATCCTGCTTGCTAGAGAAGCAAGAACCTGGCATTCAGTTTCCACAGAGGGAGGTGGTCTCTGTCTCCCCTGAGAGGCAGTGAGTGGGGCGCTCCCTAGACATTGGAAGAAGAGTGGGTGACTGAGCAGCCAACGAGAATGACAAGTGTCCACTCAAAGTGTGGACGTACCTTGGGTGCTGAGACCCAGAGGTGGCTCTGATCTCACCGCTACCCCGGGGCGGAAGTTTTCTGCCATCTCTCTGAGGTTCTCTGCTCTAGTCAGCCCTCCTCTTGGCTGTAGTGAGGCAATACCCAAGGTCAGTGATAGGTGCACCCTGACGTACCAGGGACAACGGGATGGATGGCCAGAATTTCTTCTCCGGCAGGTATGTGCAGGGCAGCCCGGAGCGTCGGTAGGAGGGGGCTCCCCACTGTGCAGGAACATGAATTCCCAGGGTAGGTTCCCCGCATGTCTCCACCTGCCCACACATGCATCCCTCAATACCTACCAAGCCCTTACCACGTGTATCCAGCTCTGCAGAGACACCACAGTAGACTGACTTTGCGCTCAGGACGCTCCTGGCCGTGGTTTCAAGTCCCTGCTCCTTGTCCCACCCTTTTCTGGCAGTGCGGAGGCACGCCTAGGTGTCTGCACTTTGCCATCAAAGTGCCCGCGTTAGGGGCGCCCGGGTGGCTCAGTCGGTTGAGCGTCCGGCTTCGGCTCAGGTCATGATCTCACAGCTCGTGAGTTCGAGCCCAGCGTCAGACTCTGTGCTGAAAGCTCAGAGCCTGGAGCCTGCTTCAGATGCTGTGTCTCCCTCTCTCTCTGCCCCTAACCTACTCACATTCTGTCTCTCTCTCAAAAATAAAGATTAAAAAAAAAAAAATTAAAAAAAAAACTTCAAAGTGCCCACGTTTAAAACCCTAACTCTGTTCACTTCTAGATGGAGAACCAAGGCTGATCACTTCCCCTCTCTCAACTTCTCTTTCCTCTTATGTAAGGTGATGTGAGTGGTATCACCTGGGTCCCTGCACTAACACGAGGCCCATGGGGGCCTGGCCTGGATTCTGTTCACCAAATATGAGTTCCACGGTCACCATCAACTGGGAGAGGGAGGGGTGGGGTGGGTGTGACAGATTATTTGTTTCCTGACCCACATGGCGTTGTTCTCACTTCCCGCACCCCACCAGGGACATGCCTCGTTAGGAATGCAGACTCTCAGGTCCCAGGACAGACCCATTTCCCTGACCCGTGCGGAGATGGAAATTTCCAGGCACTTCAGCAATCTGGGAATCCAGGCGGCAGATGAGGGCGGCCTGCCTACAAAGAGATACAGGAGGCAAAGAATGAAGGTGAGAGCGCACACGGCCGTGAAAGGTGGCGGGGGGGGGGGTGCGGGCGGGACATGGGGGTGCAGAGGAAACACAATCATGGCTGCAAGGGGCCAGAACCTTCCACATAGAAGCAAAATGGAAGTGGGGGGTGTCTGGGTGGCTCAGTCAGTTAAGCATCTGACTCTTGATTTCGGCTCAGGTTATGATCTCACAGTTCACGAGATCGAGCCCTGCTTTGGGCTCTGTGCTGCCAGAGCAGAGCCTGCTTGAGATCCCCTTTCCCTCTCGCTCTCTGCTCCTCCCCCCCCCCCTCAAAATAAAGAAACATTAAAAAGTGTTTTAAAAGGAAGCAAAATGGGGGGCGCCTGGGTGGCGCAGTCGGTTAAGCATCTGACTTCAGCCAGGTCACGATCTTGCGGTCTGTGAGTTCGAGCCCCGCGTCAGGCTCTGGGCTGATGGCTCAGAGCCTGGAGCCTGTTTCCGATTCTGTGTCTCCCTCTCTCTCTGCCCCTCCCCCGTTCATGCTCTGTCTCTCTCTGTCCCCAAAATAAATAAAAAATGAAGAAAAAAAAATTAAAA
>NW_024412422.1:9129118-9143843 GCF_014898765.1 Herpailurus yagouaroundi | reverse complement strand
TTCCGATTCTGTGTCTCCCTCTCTCTCTGCCCCTCCCCCGTTCATGCTCTGTCTCTCTCTGTCCCCAAAATAAAAAATGAAGAAAAAAAAAAATTAAAAGGAAGCAAAATGGAAAAGGAGAATACATGTAGCACGGTCCGCTGGTCCATCCAGCTGTAGGCGGCCACGTGTGTTTTCAAGTAACCTGCATTTTCTAAAATAATTGTGCCAGTGACTCCAGGTTGCGGACTCACAGTTACTTAATTACTCCTCCTGCCGGGCCTCCGATGAGAGACACCTTTCCTATACCTACAAGTGCGTCCCGTCACTGCAGGCCAAGAAGAAAGACACAGCATTTGGCTTTCCGCTGCACGCGGGCAGGCGTTCAGGGCTCTCTGGTTCACGGCTGTGTCTCCAGCGTGTGAGACGGTGCCCCATGCGTAGTAGGTGCTCATTAAATATTTGAGAGAATGATAAAGGATGCCTCAAACTCACAAACACTGAGCCGTCGCTGAGAAGTTCTATTCCGTAAGTAAGCCGGGCTCAAGTCAGCCAAGTTGCCGGACGGTCCAAATACTTTATAGCAGCGGTTTGCGACTGCACCTCGTGAACAAAAAAGGTCAGGCTCCCTCAGTTCACACACACACACACACACACACACACGCACACAGAGCAAGAGGCAAGAGTGCGGTCTATGTTAGACACATGGATTTTTTTCTCTAGATGCAGTGGTATTTATTATGGCTGCACTATGATGATAACGGCCAACCCAGTGTCAGAAGTTGCATTTTCTAGTTTCTTGGTTACTTCACATTCTCAACGCTCACACGGTCGGGGAGATGCTTGCAGGGAAAATTGTTAGGGGTGAACCCTGAACCACCCCCTTCTCCCACATGGAATAATCTGTCTGAAGCAGGACAAATCTCGCCAATCCCCAACTGGCTTCATTAGCCTTCAGAAATCAGAGAAACCTGTTCTTTGAGAAAAGCCAGGCTGGCCTGAGCCAGGGAGGCTCTGCAGGGCCTCACCGTGAAGCTCTCGTCTCATCCTGAGAGCTGGGTTGCCCTTTTAACCAGCCCTTCATCTTTGGGGCCTGTAGTGTGGACAGTTGACCTCCCTTTCCGCCAACCCTGCTTCTGCAGGGGCTCAGAGAAGGACGTCCTCTCGGATCTAGTCTAAACTGCGTGAACCTCCTGGTTGACCATGCTGTTTACCAGTCTTCTCTTGTTTACTGTTGTGGAAGGCAGCGTGGAAAGAAAAGGAGAGGGAGGAAATGGAAGGGAGGAGGGGAGGAAGGAAGGAAGGAAGGAAGGAAGGAAGGAAAGAAGGAAGGAAGGAAGGAAGGAAGGAAGGAAGGAAGGACCTCAGATTAATTCACACTCTTTGCTTAATTGGCTCCATAGTTTGGAAAACATTTCCCAAGCTCCTTTGCCCTCTGGGTAGGTTTGGCCAATGGGCAGCCTTAATGGGAAATGGTAGAGAGGGAGGAGAATCCTGGGAACTTCGACCTCTATCTGACTCTGCTGCGGTGGCCCCTCCAGCAGTGACTGGGTCTCTTCTGTGACTCTCTTATCAGACAGCCTCCTCCTCCGTGACCCCGGCTCCTACCAAGCGGCCCTCACTCTGGTTCTAGCTGTTTCCAGATAGTCCTGACTTCTGGTAATCTCCTCTTTTGGCTTCTCCAGACCTACGGGCTCCTCGATACCTCTAGTCTGAGTGACTTCAGCACCTTCTCTATCTACCACGTAACCAATTCCCTGTATTAAGCTCGCTCTCCTGGAAAGTCCTAGGGCGTTTTGCTTTGTTTCATTGTTTTCTTAGCTAGATCCTACCTGCGGAGAATGGTCTCATTAACCCAATTTTTAAAAATTATATCTATGTATCTATCTATTCACACCATCGTGTTGCACACCCTAACCTAATGCAATGTGACATGTCAATGACATTCACTACACCTGGGGGAAATGATAGACAGGAGGTCCGCCTTTATCCTTATTCTCCTTTCTTTTGGCCTCCATCCCCGCCTCCCCTGGGTGCCTCACCTTCTCCCCGCAGCTGCCCAAACTCTGAACCTCCACCAGTTTCCCTTCAAGTGAAACCTGTTCTCAGCTTTACGCCCTTAGCTCATTCTTACTAAAGTGTGACTCGCAAGTGACTCTCCACTTTACCCCTTCCGCTAATCTCTGCATGGAAACTGGGCGCCAACTCTTACCACCAAGGAGCGGAGCTCTTGGGCAAACCCGACAGACAGCCATAGGCAGAAGTTTTTTCTGGTATCTTTCCAGAAAGTTTCGGGGGCAGACGTTCCGGCAGCCATCGGCACAACGATGCCAGACTGCGTTCTGGGGAGGGAGAGCCAGCCGAGGGTGAACGCGGCGGCTCACGAATGAACTTCCCGCAGAATCCGCTGGGCAGTGGGTTGTTATAACACAGATTGCTGGCTCCAGGGCCGGGGTTTCTGGCTCAGTGGGTCTGGGGAGGGGTCTGTCGAGCGAGGCGGAAGCTGCTGGTCTGGCGACCACGCTCGGAGAACCGCTGACCCAAATACTAACGTGTGCTTCCCAAGGACTTATCATAGGACCGCAAACCTTTTAACCCGCTTTCAAATATTACCTCTTTTCACCTCACAACAGCGAAATGTGGAAACTGAGGGACAGAGAGGTTTTAAAACGCCTCTAGTCTTGGAGTCCAGGCTGGAGAAAATGGAGAGGCCGGGGCTCCGGCCCTGGTTCCAGCTGTGTGACGCCGGGCGGGTCCCTGGGCCTGTCCCTGCCGTGGTTCCCCTCCACCTGCAGAAGGGGACCCTGACGGTACCCACCGCACCGTGCCCTCGCCAGGATTTCCCGAGAGAACGAGGCGGACGCAGATTCCTTGCTCGTAACTCCTTCGCCATCTCCCCAGTTCGGCCCCAGTCTGGTGCAGGTTCCCGGGCTTGCTGATGGCAACTCCCTTCCCTGCCGATGGGCTTTCTCCTGCCCTGTTACAGCCTCCGGGGCCCTCTCTGGGGGACGTTCAGAGGTGCCTTCTGCGTGGCTCCTCAGAGGGGCGGCAGGGAGACTGCGTCCCGCTTGTCCAGAGCGGTGACCCACTCCTCACCACACCGCCCGGCCATTGGGGCTGCGCTAACAGAAGGCCACAGACGGGCCGCTTAAATGGCAGGGACTTACTTCCCACAGTCGTGGAAGCTGGAATCCAAGGTCACAGTGCCAATGGATTCTGCGTCTTCCTGGCTCGTAGGTGGCCACCCTCTTGCAGTGTCTTTACACAGACCCTCACAGCTGGGGCTCCCCACCCATGACCTCGTCTCAACCACCCTCCCTCCCCAAAGCCACCTCCTATGCCATCATGGTGGGGGTTAGGGGTTTAGCCTATGAACTTGCGGGGTGGGGGTGGTGGAGACACAGACATTCAGTCCACCCCACACCTCTGCCTTCCTCCTTGCGTCCCTTCCTTCTGCTACATTCTGCTTCCCAGGGTCACCCCCCACACAAACCACCTACACCCACGTCCAGATTTCAAGATTTGCTTGAAAGATTTATCTCACTAAGATAAATGAGGCCTACAGACTGTATAAACTACTTAGCACAGTGCCTGGCATGTCTAATAACTTAAAAAATATATATTGGGGCACCTGGATGGCTCAGGGGGTTGAGCCTCTGACTTCAGCTCGGGTTGTGATCTTGAGGTTCGTGAGTTCGAGCTCCGCCCTGGGCTCGCTGCTGTCAGCTCACAGCTGGATTCGGATCCTCTGCCCCCGCTCTCTCTCTCTCTCTCTCTCTCTCTGCCCTTCCCTTGCTCGTGGTCACTCTCAAAAAATCAGTAAGTAAAACATTTTTTTCAAACGTTAATAGGAGCTCACAGAGCACTTCTTTTTTTTTTTAATTTTTTAACGTTTATTTATTTTTGAGAGAGAGAGAGAGCACTAGCAGGGGAGGGGCAGAGAGAGGCGGGGAGACACAGACTCGGAAGCAGGCTCCAGGCTCCGAGGCATCAGCACAGAGCCCGACGCGGGGCTCGAACTGACAGACCGCGAGATCATGACCTGAGCCCAAGCCGGACGCCCAACCGACGGAGCCACCCAGGCGCCCCCTAGAAACCGTCTTCGATGCAGCTTTAACTACTGAAACGTGTTATTTTTCTTTCCGCGGAGGCAAAATGTCATCCGATTTCCACGGGCTTCCGTAACCCTAGGCTTGCTTCCCTCCTACTGTAGAGAACTTGAAATCTTGCAGCGGTGTCCGGTGGGTCAGCGGGCCCTCCGGGGACCACCGTGAAACTCCACGAGGACAGGAATCACACCTGCCGCTCTCCCGGCGTGGCTCCCAGGGTGGCGAGCACAGCCCCACAGCCGGAACTGGAGCCTGTCCCGGGATCCCCCAGCTGGGCGGTGACTCACCCCCCAAGCTGCAGTGAAGCATCATGGGAAGCTTTATGCAAATACGGCCTCCCGGCCCCGCCCCCAGCCTGGCTGCTTCCTGGAAGGCAAAGCGTGGGGCAGGGCGGCTAAGCGTCACCCTGATGATCCCATCCCTGGGGCCTGACCCCTGGTGTTGAAGAGCGAGCCTCATGCCCTGGGCCTCTGGGGCACGTGCTCTGGGCCTGTTCGGACAAGGACAGAGCTGCTGGACTGACCCTCACCCTCCTTCCCCGCTGAGCCCCAGGCCGACCTGTTGAATGGGGCTTTCATTTCCCTGACCCTGGGGTCATCTGTTTTCAGAACATGAAATATGGCCGCCTGGCCCAGGACAGAAGCCGGGGAGATAAGCGCCGGGGAGGGGCCTGCCGTCCAACAAGCCGTGACTAATGATGATTGGGGCGTGTTTGGCGGGGCAGAATTTATTTGGCTCCCAGTTACCCGGGGTTTAACCCTTTGCGGGATCTTGCGCCCCAGCCCAGAGTCTGTGCCAGGTGTTTGCCCCCACGTGGGCTCCAGATCCTGCTGTCCCAAGCACAGGGCCTGGTGTAGGACAGGCGTTCGGTAGGTGTTTGTGGTCAGGATCCAGTAAGGAGGGAGGAAGGCAGCCGAGGAGGACAGGAAGAAGGAAAGACAGGGCGGGAGGCGGCAAAGAGGAGCACATACGCCAGGTCCTCGAACCTTCCGCATAATAATGCAATGAGCTCCCGTGGCCCACGCGCTTACCCCGTGCCAGGCACCGACGCTGAAGGATCCGCACGCGTGGCCTCATTTTATCCTCCCCAATCTACAAAGCGCATACGAGTACACAAGCCCAGTGACGAAGCAGGGAAGCCGAGCCTCGTGCTTTATCTCATGTGCCCATTTAACGGATGAGGGAGCGGAGGGCAGCGCCATCAAGTGACTTGCCAGAAAGTGGCAGAGCTGGGATCTGAATTGCGACTTGGGCTTTGCGGCTTCCACTCCTAAGTTCTTAGCTGCCCTGCCAAACCGTCTTTCGGGGAAAACGTCGAGAGCGTCGGCCTGTTGCGTTGATGTGGGTCGTTGTATTTTTCTTGGCAGCCGACCACCTCAAACTCCCAGAGGTGGATGGCAAACGTTTATTGTTTTGCCCTAGCGGGTCTGCGGGTTGGCCGTGGCTTGGCCGATCCAGGCCAGGCTCTGTTGGCTCAGGCTGGACTCCAGGCTTTCCATCGGGCCCAGGTTTGGTCTACATGAGTTCTTCTTAGGGGCGGAAGGGGCAGCGGCTACTTGGGGCCGGCCTTCTCCACAGGGCAGGCCAAGGGAACAAGGCGACCAGTCAGACGCATCTGAAGCCTTTGCTCCACCCACCTCCCTGAGCCTCCTGGGGGCCAACGCAAGGCACGCGATCAAAGTCAAGGGGTAGGACGTGTGTTCCTCCCGAAGCCGCGAGGCCAGGGCAAAAGGGAAGACGTAGAACCCCTACAATGTTGAGGGAGTGAAGAATGAGGGAGAAGGCAACCTACACACATAGGATGTGTGAACATGTACAGAATACTAGGTGAGGTGGGAGGTGCAAAATACACCACACGTGATGGTACCCCTGCCTTCCTAACTTCCCAGTCTCTGTTTTTAGGTACAGATGTGTCTCCAACTCACACACAGCAGACACACACACACACGCGCGCACACACACACACACACCAGCAAGCAATTGTACATCCGCTGATCGGCTGACTACTTTAAAGTCATCTACACCGGGGCTGTTTTGCTCCCCTCCCTTCTTGGGGACACTTGGCAATGCCTGGAGACGTTGTTGCTTGTCAACGACGTGGGCAGGGGGCGCTATTGGTGTTGAGTGGGTGGAGACCATCACCCGGCCCCCCTACAACAAAGCATTATCTGTGCCCACCTGTCAATAGAGCCAAGCGTGTGAAATCCTGACCTGGAATAGCCATGAACCCAGCAGGGCGGCCGGGGAGCCTGTTAAAAGTACAGATTCCAGGGGCACCTGGGTGGCTTAGTCGGTTGAGCCTGGGACTTCAGTTCAGGTCACGATCCCACGGTTCATGGGTTCGAGCCCTGCGATGGGCTCCGCGCTGACAGCTCGGAGCCTGGAGCCTGCTCCGGATTCTGTGTCTCCCCCCTCTCTCTGCCCCTCCCCTGCTCACGCTCTGTCTCTCTCCGTCTCTCAGAAACATAATAAAAAATAAAAAATGTCAAACTTTTTTTAAATTAAAAATAAAAATAAAAAAATACAGATTCCAGGGGCCCCAGGGCAGCAGGTTTGATTCAGAAGGGCTGGGGTGTAGCCTTGGAATCTGTATCTCTGACTAGCAATTTAGGAAATTTTGATTCACGAATCAGAGCTTGGGGGGCTGCTGCTTCAGGGTGTGGGATGCCCTCCCAGGAACCCCCAATCAAAGATGCCTCTAGCGTTTGAACAGAACAGTCTTCTCCTGAGCACTTCCAGAAATCTGGAACCCTGCTTCCAAAACCCCACGGCTCCCGGTGTTCGGCCACAGATCGAATCTCTAAACGGCCACGTACAATTTCTCTGACTCCTCTGCCTTTCACTTTTAGAACCAGGAGGAATTTGAGGAAAATGCAACCCATATGGTTCAGAATCATTTGCACTGAGATCATGAAAGCACTGCTGTGGTTTTTAAGAGCTAGTTGATGTCCAAAACACCTTATGAGGATTTTTAAAATAAGCTTTTTAAAGTCTCTTTTTACTTACAGTTGGATCTCGCTCTGGGTAAGTGAATTCAAACGATATGAAGCTGAGGCTTGGAGGGGGTGGGGGGGAGGGGCTGCCGGAAACCCCAAACCATGAACCTGGAGGAAGTTGGACGGTCAACAGATCAGATCTTCTCTTGCGTAAAAGCATCTCCTTGGCATGCACCCATTTCACGCAATAAAGTCGGTTTTATTTTCCCAACAGTTGTGGATTCAGGCGGTCACTCAGGTAGGTCTTTAGACAGCCTCCTTCTCATTTTGCCTCTCCGGGCGCCTCGGGTTCCACATTTAAACCACTTGACTCCTTGTAAACGGAGACCCATTGCCTTCTTCCAGTGGGTTTGCGTCTATCTAAACAGCAACTCGCCGTGCCGCCAACACCACATTTCACTCTTCTCTCTCCACCCCAGGGACACCCAGGTGGGGAGGCCAAATTCTAGAACCGACCATAGACCCGCTTACAGCGCAGGTGGGCCGGCCCGTTTGGAAAAGAGCTTTGGCCAAGTATCTAATCTAAACCACGTTCATCCACAATGAGCCTGCTTTCAAGACTCTAGCCCAAGACTCAAATACATATTCACAGCTAGAAACATTCAGCACCCTTTATAACTGAGAAACACTGAAAACCACGGGCCAGAGTGATAGCAGCAAAGTAACAGGGCACGGGGACCAGGGAAAGGCGTGCCGGCCGGGTGGGCTAACACAAGCCAAAGCAGAGAGGTGAGCACATGTGCAAGGCATCCTGTGCGGTGCGAGCTCAAGTTCCAGGCGGGGAGGAGGGGGCGCTGAGGTTGGAGAAATGGCAGAGGGCGGAGGGCGGAGGGCTTGATGGCTTGGACTTCCACCTGGAGGCAGTGGGGAGCCATTGAAGGTGTTTGAGCAGGGAAGGGACACAGCCAAGGCTGCACTTTTACAAGACGGCTGTGGCCGCAGCACGGAGGATAGACTGGAAAAGCCAGGGAGACCCCCGGGGGGGGGGGGCGACCCAGCTGGAGGCCCCCCCCAAGGGATGCTGGAAGCCCATTGGGCAGGTTGGAATGCATTCATTCAACAATCATTCACTGTGTTATCGAAGGAGGAGGTGCAGCCCCTGGAAGGGGCTGGGGGCAGAACCCCATGGCTGCTGGGACGTGGGGGAGCGAGGGAGGGGAATGGAACAACAGCCCTGGGTTTCTGGTTCGGACCATTGGGTGGATGCTGGCGTCATTGGCTGAGCTAGAGGTGAAGGAGGATGGCGCCTTGGGGTCCCGGAGAGAGACGGTGGGTCCAACTGGGGGCCGAGCGGGCCCGGATGGAGATACCCACCCAGCCGAGGGTTGGGGGGTAAGAGTCTGCAGCCCTGGGGACAGGGACCGGCTGGAGATGGCCTTGGGGGTTGGCGGGATCCTGGCAGCGTTTGAAACCACGTGAGGGAATGAGATCACTGTGGTCGGGGTGGGGGTCACTCTGAGAAGGACAGGGCTAAGGACGTCCTAGGGAAGGTGTGCATTAAAACTTCATAGAAAGTCGTGCGGGCTCACTCGCCAGATGTGTGCGGGGTTAACCGATGAGGACCACGCAGTGGGGAAAAGACAGTAGCAGAGATACGCAAGGGAAGGGTCTAGAAAGACCGTGTGGGCGCGGGTGGCGCGGTGTCCCGGGGAGGGAAGGACCAGGACAGCGGACTGGAGCAGAGAGGCAGCCTCAGAGAGGGGAGGGAGGACACAGAGCACAGAGGAAATAGGGCTTATGGATGAAGTAGCAAGACAAAGAAAGGGGAAGGGGAGGGTCATAAAGAAAGTGAGGGACTAGGAGCTCCTGGGCTCCCCTCTGCCGGGAAGGGTGCGGAGCGGGGCACAAGGTGCAGCCTGGCTCGCTGACCTGGGGTGAGGGGTCTCCTGGAACCCGACAGGAGAGCACTACTCCCGATAGGGGAGTAGCCACCGGCTGACAAGGAACCCCTCCCCCGTTCCCTCCCTCAGATCCCGCACAGCCCCAGCGGGAACTTGTCTGTCTGCCAGGAGCCACCAACACCGGCATGGGGGGCTCGAGGAGAAGCCCCATGGCCTCAGACCTCCAGAAGGGCTGACACGTGGAACACGCCGTGGGCTGACTCCGGATGGCCGGGTCCGCAGGTGGAAATAGAGGGGGCAGCGTGGGGCTCTAAAGAAAAGAATTTTAAAGACGCCCAGTGGAGCCCTGGAAAGGACGGCTTCAACAGGTAGTGAGCGCCTCGTGCCTGGAGGCATCCAAGTTGACACTGGGCAAACGCTGGGGAGAGGGAGTGGCGGAGTGGATTCCAAAGCACCTGAGGGCACGATCTAAACATTTTTTTTTCAACCTGTAGCGTTGTGCTTAGTATGTAGTGAGCGCTCAATAAATACCAGCTATTACTCTCATCGTTATCATCAAGGCGCTCAACCTAAAATGCCCAGTAGGGTCAGTAGATTTCAGAAGGTGTCAGTGGTGGGGACTTACTTCCACGATCCCTTCCCGCCACGCCTTCCGGCTGGCAGAAGGACAAGGCCAAAAGCATTCCGATTTCCCAAGAGAGTCCAGAAACGCAGGCGGCAGGTGAAATTTTCAAAATGATTCAAGGAAACTTTTAACAATGTGCAGACCAGCTCTACCCACGGCCCCCCTTGGTGGCATCCGAGCTAAGGTCATGACTCTAGTCTGTGCTTTTTCCACCCACCAGCTGGGTGACCCTCAGGTAAGTTACTTCACCTCTCTGGGCCTCCATTTCCTTAGCGGCGGAATGGAATACTAACACCTGCCCTGCAGAGTCGTCGGGCGGATTAAATTAGATGATGCGATCGGGGCCCCTGTGTGGTGTCCCACACATGGTAAGACTTAGTAAGCGATCACTGTTGCTGTTCCTGATTTTTTTTTTTTTTTCCTGTGTTCAACTCATGCTTTCTGTCCCAGGCAGAGGGATTTCGTGGCCAGCGGCCCACCTGCACCCCATGCTGAGATCTGGTCTTTTTCCAGCGCGTTTGCCCTGGGATCTCCGCCGGCAGCTTCTTCCCATTACAGGCGTGCCGAGTGATTGCTGGCTTTCTACGTACCTGGTGATAACTGTAACCTGGCTGCTGGGGTTTAGGGCGGGTGACAAATCAGCAAGAAGGAGGCCGTCGGGGAAGAGCTGAGTGCTGAAACCCTAGTCCCGAGAAGGTGGAGACAGGAACAGAGAAAGAGGCCAGCGAGGCTCGGGTGGCTCCCGGGGCTCTGCGTCAGCACGGGTTTGGCTCACGCTAATCTGTGGGATGGGTGGGGGAGGGGCGGGTAATGTCAAGGTCTTTCTGGCCTTGGCATGCGCCTCCGGGCCACCTGGGAATGGGCTTACAAATGGAGCTGCTGATCCCATGGGTCTGGGCTGGGGGCCCAGACTCTGCATTTCTAGAGCTCCCAGGTGCGGCTGCTACTCCCGGGCCGGGGACGGCGCTACCCGCGTCCCAGCCCCTGGTCTAACCCCGAGGGGGCCCCAGGACAAGGTGGGGCCTCAAGAGGCAATGTTCTCTGAGCAAACTAGCTTCCAATAATGGCTCAGAGGCCACGCTGCGGTAGGGGACCCGGGAAGGACCGCCCAAAGGATATACTTACTCACCTCGGTGGGAAACACGAGGAAACCGAAGCTGAGAAAGTTGGGTCACGTGGACAAGGTTACACAACTGGAAAGGAACAGAGCCGGGATCCGAATCCTGTCTCTAAGATCCTGGGACCATGTCCTAAGTGAAAAGTCTTTTTGTTTCTTTTTTCCTTTTTTAATGTGTGTTTATGTATTTTGAGAGAGAGAGAGAGAGCGCGCGAGCATGAGCTGGGGAGGGGCAGAGAGAGAGGGAGAGAGAGAGTCCCAAGCAGGCTCCGAGCTGTCAGCGCAGAGCCCGACGCGAGGCTCGAACCCGCAAACCGCGAGATCATGACCTGAGCCGAAGTCGGACGCTTGACCTACTGAGCCCCCCGCCAGGCGCCCCGGAATTGTTTTTTGCTGCTGCTTCCTCCTGCCTTTCTTCTTCTCCTTCTTCTCTTCTTCCTCTCCCCGCACCCTCCTCCTCCTTCTTCCATAAGGTGGCCACATACACAGCCTTTATTTTAGGAGTTCCTGACCTGGGATCGGTGCGCTCAGAAACCCCTTAAAATCAGAGGCACAATTTTGTACGTGTGTGAGTGTTTTTCCCAAGGAGCAGGCTCCGTAGATTTTGCAGATTCTCGAAGAAACCTATAAATAGGAGAATTGAAAAACCTCTGCGGTGGACCTCTCCTCTCTCTCTCCCCTCCCCACCTTCCTTTCTCTCTGCCCTCTCCCCTCGCCTCTGCAAGGGGCTGGTTTCACCCAGATGCAATAAAGCGAAGCTGGCAGATGGGCCACGGGCGGGGGAGCCCTCCCTGGACGGTGTCCTCTGTTGGGAGCAGCGCCTGCTAGAGCCGGGGTTCCGGATGGGGAAGAGGCATGTTTCTGATGTTCTCTTGGCTTGGCCAGCCACCTGCCTGGACAGCCATGCCGCGTTATCCACGACCCGGCTTCCTCTCCTCGTCTTGTGCTTGGGCAACGAGAAAGCCTAATCTCACTATAAGTGACTCCCCAGGCGTGGGAGGCCAGGGCCGCAGAGGGCTCTGGGGCGCACTCATTTTGGCCCTTGGCTTTGCAGCTGGGGAAACTGAGGCTCGGGCGTGCAAAGGGGTATAGGAGCCAGTAGAGGCAGAGCGGGGTCCGACCCCAGCCTCCCGAGTGGCAGCCCAGGGCTATCCCGACCTCTGCGAAGTCAGTCTTGCTCAAACTTACCCTGACTCCCCTTTGTGACCGGGGATGGGGACAAAGCTGCCAATCCACCGTCCGTCCTGGCTGGAACCCAGATGATCTTAATGTCGTGAGCTGCTTCTAATGTATCCCTTTAAAAATCAGAAAGCCCTAAAGCTCTTTCTCCAGTGTCGCCCAGCGGACGGTCAGCAGACTTTATCTGCCAGCACTTAAAAAAGAAAGAGAGAGAGAGAAAGATACTGCTACTGAAGAAGAATCTGAGGCCCCCGGAATCTTAACAAGGCAGCTCTGTTTCTTATCATCTTCAAAAAGCCTTTATTAAGCCTCTCTGGGCTCATGTGGCCAAGCAGGCACTTTACAGAATCAGATCAATCAGCGGTCCGTCAGCAAACGTGTACAGCGCGCCTACTGCGGGGAGCCGGCGATGTGGGGGGTAGCGGGGCGCGGAGGTGCGACCCTCGACCCCGCATTACGGGTGCCCAGGGTGTGCACTGCCTGAGACGCCCGCTAACCCCGGTTAGGGTGGGACGGTCAGTGAGCACTGTCAGGATGTAGACCACCCCCCCCCCCCCTCCCACCCGCGGGGGGTGGGGCCGGGGGGTGGGAAACACGGAAAGTCCAGTTTCAGGACAGCAAAGCCCCCGCTACCCCGGGCATCCCTCCGGTGGGAGGGACAATGTCTTCAGCGTCTTTGGCTCCCTGGGGCATCTTGGGCAAAAAGTATCCCCAGCATGCAGCAGAAGCCTGGCACTTAGAAACGTCGCCAAAGCAGAAACTCAGACCTTAGTTATCAAAAAGGACTCATTGGGGCGCCTGGGTGGCTCCGTCGGTTAAGCCTCCGACTTCAGCTCAGGTCAGGATGTCACAGCCCGTGGGCTCGAGCCCCAGGTCGGGCTCTGCGCTGACAGCTCAGAGCCTGGAGACTGCTTCAGATTCTATGTCTCCGTCTCTCTGCCCCTCCCCCCCCCCAAAAATAAATAAACATTAAAAAAAAAACTTTAAAATAAAAGGACTCATTGCTGGTGAGCCAGGAAGGCAACTAATTGTGAGAACTGAGTGCAGGGCCTGGGAGTTGTGTCCCTCTATACCCACAGCCCTCGCTCTGTGACTCCGGACAAGTGACTTCGGCGCCGTGAGCCTCCCTTTCCCCATCTGTAAAATGGGGCGTGTTGTGATTCTACATAAGATGTGTAAGGTGCTGAGCACAGTGATCGACACGCACAGCAGGGGCGAGGTAGGTGGTCGCTATTATTACTGTTAGCAGTAGTATCTTTACAACTTTTTTTGATATTTATTTATTTTTGAGTGTGAGCAGGGGAGGGGTGTGGGGGGAGGATGGAGACAGAGGATCCGGGCTCTGCGCTGACAGGCTGACAGCCGCGAGCCTGATGCGGGGCTCGAACTCACCAACTGCGAGATCGTGACCTGAGCCGAAGTCGGACGCTCAACCGACTGAGCCCCCCGGGCGCCCCAGTATTTTTAGAATTGTCAGTGGTAGTTTTCTCTCAGTATCAATTCTACCATGTGCAACAGGAAGTTTGTGGACGCTTGATCGGAGACCGTAGAAGAGAAAGTGGATATTTCATTCAGATGGTCACGCAACAGACTGTTTTTTGAACACCTACTAAGAGCCAGGACCATCTGGGCACTAGCAGCACAGCCCAGACCAGAACAAGATCTTTCCCTTTGGGACATTAACCTCTTCTCTTTGTTGTTGTGGCCCGTCCCCCACGACGGATGTCCCTGGTCTTCTCAGCTGCCCCCAAGGAGGTAGCCCTGGACGGGTCAGGGGGGTCAGGTCAGGACACCCGAGTTTGGGTCCCTCTTTGTCACTTCCTCCCTGTCTGAACTCGGACTCCTTACTCTCTCTCCATCTCACGCGCCCCATCGGTAAAACAAAGTCACGTGGTTGGTGGGCAAGTCTTGTCCTTCCGGACAGCAAAGTTCACTAACAATCACCTCCTTTCCAGGTGTGGGCAAACAATGCCAGTGTTCGGGGGTTGCTTTCTGACTTTTAAACGTCTGGAACTAAACTCAGTGACTGTGGGACCCAGGCTGGGCAAATGCTTCTGTCTCCACCGGAACCCGGCTTAAAGAAAACGAAGAATCAAAAGAAAATAAAGGTTCAAACAAAAAGCAGTTTGAAAAAAGCACAGATCTCGTTTTTTAAAAACGGGGAAAAAGAACTTTCGAAGAAGGTCAGATCTGGGGTTCGAATCTTCTGTCCACTACTCACTGGCTGGCTGCCAGGCACTTTCTCGGTGCTTTGTGTACACAGAGTTATCTAAACTTATCAACGCTGATGTCAGACCTACTGCTGTCCCCATGCTCTCTCTGAAGAAACAGAGGCACAGGAAAGGTCAGTACCTCGCGTGGGACCATCTACTTCCTCAGTGAGAGAACCAAGGTCCAAGCTCAGGTGGTGTAGAAGCTGCCATTGTTGGTGGGTTGGCTGTGGTCCTGGCCTGTCTGCCTCAGGAAGACTCGCTGTAAAAACAAGCTGCAGAATCTGCGAGGCTATGAATGTCCCAGTTCCAGCATGAACTGGATGCGTGACCTCTGACAATCTACTTAGCTTCTCTGTGCCTCAGTTTCCTAGTTTGTGAAATGGGAATAAATCAACCCAAACTCACAGGATCCTTATGAGGATTGAAGACATAGCCATAGCAGAGAATGTACAGGTATGAGGATTCCTTCCTTCTTCTTTCCTTCCTTCCTTCCTTTTTACCTTCTAGCCATTCATCCATTTACCTCTACACCTACCTACCCAACCATCCATCCATCCATTCACCCATCCATCCATCTATCCATCCATCCGCTCATCCATCCACCCATCCATCCATCCACCTGTCCATCCATCTTTCCATCCATATATCCAGCCATTCATTTATCCA
>NW_024412422.1:9124291-9129108 GCF_014898765.1 Herpailurus yagouaroundi | reverse complement strand
TCCATCTTTCCATCCATATATCCAGCCATTCATTTATCCATCCATCCATCCATCCACTCATCCATCCATCCATCTACTCATCCATCCATCCATCCATACATACATACATACCTCCACTCATCCATCCATCCATCCATCCATCCATCCATCTGTCCACCCATCCATCTGTCCATTCATCCATCCACCCACCTATCCATCTATGCATCTCCATCCATCCATCCATCTATCTGTCCATCTGCCCATCCGTCCATTCAGGCATCCATCCTCCTCTCTTCTCCACCTTTGTTCCTGTGTCTATGGTCCTGGCCCCCATACTTTCCTATTTTGGACCCCAAGTTCACCCCAGGAACCTGAGGACACCTGTCCTGACGTAGGTCCCCACAGCCACTCAGAACATGGCTGACTCTATTCCGCCTGTCCTTAATCTGAACACCCTCAGGAACCACCCAGTCCCAATGTCCAGGACCCAGCTCCACTTCCAGGTTGTTGGCTGAGGCTTCCATGGCTTCTGTGGACTCCTTCATTCACTTCTGGGTTCTTCTGCACTTCCTCCACACCTCTGGCCATTCCTTCCCCATTCCCTGTGTGGGACATTTTCTCTGGTCATTCCTTAACTGCTCATGCTCCTCAGGCATCTTTCTCAGCCCTGCAGTCCTTCCCATTGTAGTCACTGGGCCAGGATGATTCCCGCCACTCCCCCTGCCACCTGTCCCATGCTGGAGTATTCCTGTCTGCTCTCTGGGTCCACACTCCACCACGCTCACTTCCCCCTGCGTTGTGCCCCAGAAGCTGGCCAGCGTGGATGCATCGGTGGGCTCCCTCGCCCTCTGGCTTCAGGCTGGGGGGGGGCGGGCAGCAGCAGTTGGCTGAAGACTAGTACTCATTCCCTGCTCCCTCCTTGCTGGGCTGCCGGCTGGCTGCACCCCTCTTCCAAAGGCTCCCGTCAGCGGCCCCTCTTCCTTGGCCACAGCTCTTATCAGATCCTGGCAACCACACCCCCTTTGCCCGTTCCGGCCTCGGGGTGGTGCGATGTCAGCCTGATGGGTCAACTTGACTGGGCCGCAACGACCCGACACCCCATTACTCAATCCTACTCACCTAGGTGTGGCTGAGAAGGTATTGTGCACACGTGGTTAACAAGCCCCTACCATCAGTCACCTTAAATAAAGGAGATGGCCCTCCAGGCCGTGGGTGGGCCTTGTCCAATCCATTGAAAGGCTTTAAAAGCAAAAGCAGGGGCACCTGGGTGGCGCAGTCGGTTGAGCGTCCGACTTCAGCTCAGGTCACGATCTCGCGGTCCGTGAGTTCGAGCCCTGCGTCGGGCTCTGGGCTGACGGCTCAGAGCCTGGAGCCTGTTTCCGATTCCGTGTCTCCCTCTCTCTCTGCCCCTCCCCCATTCATGCTCTGTCTCTCTCTGTCCCAAAAATAAATAAACGTTGAAAAAAAAATTAAAAAAAATAAATAAATAAAAGCAGATTCCCTGAAAAGGAAGATATTCTACCCGAAGACGACAGCATGACTCCTACCCAAGCGTTTCCAGCCTGCCCTATGGGCTTCGTGAGATTAAGAGTGAAAACCAATTAAAAACATACATGCACATATGTGTATGCATTTTATTTTTAATTAATTTTAACAAATACATATGTAGATGTGTGTGCGTATACATATGTTAGTTAAAATCGTGTCTATATATCTGTAACGATATCTACATCACCTACCGGTTCCGTCTCCTTGGAGAGGCTGGTGGTACCGAAGGTGATGCCTCCCTGCTGTTGCCAGCCCCAGGGCCCTCCTCCCCGCCTCTGTGAGGGCCCCTTCCTGGCTGACACTCTTACAAACTGTCCCTAAGGACTTCCTACGCTTGTCTGATACTCCATCCATTTGGGGACAAGCCCCAAGTCTGTACGTCCAGCTCAGAACTCACATCTTCAGCCTTGAACCTGGTGGGTCTCTCCCCTTAAAGGTCCGGCAAAGATCTAGAATGCCAAACATCCCAAATGAAGCCGGTCATTCTCTTCCTGGTGCCCAGTCAGGAACCAAATACCCGCCCCCCCGCTACCCCCCAATCAACCACCACCCGTCCGTGCCCCCTGCCCACCATAACTGTTCATCTAGCACATATTTCCTGAGTGCCTGCTGCGGGCCTGGCACCAGCCAGGTGCCAGGTAATGGACAAGGGATATTGTGCTCAGGGAAACAGGAAATAAACAAGTGAATGTGCAGAGAGCGACAAGGGCTCTAAGTGAAAGAATGAGGCAAAACCAGGGTACAGAAAGGTGTGAGGGGCTACTTTAGGAGGGGCAGCGTGCCAAGGAAGTCTCTGAGGGGGGTGACATTTGACCAGAGCCCTGAAGGAGGTGAGGGAGGGGGGGAGCCACGGTTGTATATAAGGGGAGAACAGTTCTGGGTGGTGGGAACAGCACATGCAAAGGCCCTGAGGTAGGACCAAGCTTTGTGAGCTGGAGGAAGGGTGAGAAGGCCCAGGTGGTGGAGGCAGAGAGGCCATTGAAGAACAGTGCATGCGCCCTCTCCTGGTGACCACTCCCTGGCTCCAGTCCTCACTCTCTCTCTCTCAGATTGCCATTGTGGCTCCCAGCTGACCTCTTTCCCTCCTGCCCCAGTGCGTCCTCCACAAACCAAAGTGATCACTTAGATCGCATCACTGCCCTACTTTAAAACATCCAGTGTCCTCCGAATCAAGTCCAAACTCTGCAGTGAAACTCACAAAGGTCGTCTTGACCCAGGCCCCTGGCCCACCCTCCTGACCTCAGTCGCCCGACAACGCTTCCCCCTTGTTAGCAGTCTCCAGCCACCGAGGGACTTCTCATCCCCCACCCTCACGACACTCCCTCCTGCCTTTACGCTTTTACGTGTTCTGTTCCCTCTGGCCAGAATGCCTCCCCACTGGCTTGCTCCAGACCTCAGCTTGGATGTCCCCTCCTCCAGGAAGCCTTCCCCGACCCCACCCCGGGGTCAGAGGCCCCCACTCTGGGTTTCCACAGCTCCCAGCATTGCCCCACCAGAACCCATTTTCGCCGTGTAGAATGCATGTCGTCTCTTTGAGGACAGTGATTATACCAAGGACGCCTGAACCCCCAGCACTGAACCAGTGCCCGACACCTCGTAGATGCTCAGAACATATTGGTATAATAAAAGGTTAAAGAAAACAGAGCAACAGGCTCAGAGAGATGCAGACAAGACGTGAGAAGAGCCCGTCTTTATCCCAACAATCTAACAGAACGTCTGGGGGGATGAGATTCAGGCACACACGAAACCACACGTTGCGGAAGGCTCGGCTGTGTGGCGAGACAGAAACACGGGGGAGGGACGGCACGCAGAGGGCTGGCACACTCGTGGTTTCTTTTCAGGAGGAGACGAGACAGGGTGGAGGAGAGGGAGAGGCGCTTGGGTGGCACCTCGGGGAACGAGGAGGGTTCGCAGGGGTGTGGACGAGGAGCACCTATAGCCAGTAGTGTGGGCAGAAACGTGGCCCCATCAACGAATGAGGTGAGGTCACGCAGCATCCCTGGTCCAAAGGAAATCTGTCGGAGAACAAAAAGGAAACGCCAGCTGGCCCGATGATGGGGGCTCAAAGAAGTCACGAGAAGTCACAGGTACGAGCAAACTCTCTGGAGTCAGTCCTGGGTTCAAATCCTGCCTCTACCCTTTGGCAACCATTTGACCTTGAGCAAGTTACGTCACCCTCTTGGGTTTTGGTCTTCTCATCTGCAAAATGGAGATCATGAAAGCTAAGCATCAGGGTCTCCTCCCCGTCCCAAGCTCCTTCAGGACACTGGGTGGGGCCCTGGAGACGTCTTCCAGGGTCATATGGCTTGGTAAAAAGGGTCATTTCATACTTTTTTTTTTCTTAAAGAGGGACCCCTAAAAATCTAGACCACCTTCCCCTCTCCCCCACAGCCCACCTGTCTACCTTCCAGGGTTTCCAGGGCATGAAATGGAACCACAGTGCTTTAGCAAGGTGCTTGGCATATAACATAAAGGTGCTCAATAAATGTTAGCCATGGCGATTATCAGTCTCGTCGTCATTGGATTCACCAAGGTGTTGGGAGCCAAACAGTGGAAACCGGGCCCCGCGAACACGGGGGGCAACAGAATTACTGGGAGAATTTCTGGCAACGCCTAGAAGCGGCAGGGAGGCCGGTGAGGCAGGCCCAGGACACGGGCAGCAGCAAAGGACACTATCTGGACAGTGGGAGGGGTCCCGCCTCTCGTCTCCGCAGGCCGCGTCCAACAACATCACTCCCTTTTATGAGTTTACTTTTCCCTCTCTGAAGAGGAGTCTTCCAGTCTCTGTAGATAAGACAAATAGGTCTGCCTTAAATATTTCTATTACTTAAAAGTTCATAAATCTATTGGTTTAAAACTGTCAGCACTATGGGAAAGTCCTGAGACGGAGCCGCTCTTATCGCCAGGCGAGGAATTTGCCCAAAGCGGGGGCAGGACGCTGCATGAAAGATGGTGGCAGTGCCCGAAATGAACGGCCTCCTTGGCCCTACCCAGGACGCTTGCCTTCCCAAGAGACGCTTTGAAATCTGGCCCGAAGAGCCAGGTGTCATACGAGGCAACGATCTAGCCCATGGCCAGCCGCCCTCACCGGTGCCCACGTCCCTTTGACCTGAGTCGACATCGGGGCCGGACGCCCGCCCACCCTCCAAACCAGAGTGACTCTGTGTTTTGCGTAATATGTAGCCTCCGCTCTCCTGCGGGGTGCTCGGACGGGTCTCAGGTGAGAAGCAAAGGGGCCGGGGTTCTAGGCAATGACTTACTAAATATTTAGCAACTACCTCTCTTGGGGG
>NW_024412422.1:9120962-9124191 GCF_014898765.1 Herpailurus yagouaroundi | reverse complement strand
AAGCCCTGATTTGTACCACGCGCCAGTTTCCGCGGTGTCAACCCTCCCACCGTGGCAGGCATCACAGGACGCAGCTGGAAAAGATGTTGCATAGCCCCCCATCGTGTGGGATTTGCACACACAGCTTCAACAGGTATAAAGGACCTCAGGAACGTCCGAGTGCTTGCTACCTTTGTTTAGTAGAATGTATTTAATGGTAGAAATATACACATTTCTTTTTTTATTTTTTATTTTTTTATTTCTTTTTTTATTTTTTTTAATGTTTACTTATTTTTGAGAGAGAGAGAGAGCCAGAGCATGAGTGGGGGAGGAGCAGAGAGAGAACGAGAGAGGGGGAGGCACAGATTTCGAAGCAGGCTCCAGGCTCCGAGCTGTCAGCACAGAGCCCGACGCGGGGCTCGAACCCACGAACCGCGAGATCATGACCTGAGCTGAAGTCGGACGCTCCACCGACTGAGCCACCCAGGCGCCCCTATACGTTTCTTCTTTCAAGTGTATGTGTTTATTTTGAGAGAGAAAGAGAGAGCATGAGCAGGGGAGGGGCAGAGAGAGAGGGAGAGAAGGACGGAATCCCAAGCGGGCTCCGTGCCGTCGGCGCAGAGCCCGGTGTGGGGCTCGAACTCCCGAACCGTGAGGTCATGAGCTGAGTGGGACCCTTCACTGACTGAGCCACCCAGGTACGCCTGACGGCAAAAGTATACAATTTAATCTTTAATAACAGCTACGTTTCACCGCGGGGTCACAAAAGTCCTGGAGACTTAACAGTTGGCTGTTGGCAAGTTGGCGCACACCAGACCGGCCCATCGGTGGTTCCAGGACCCGCTTCGGGAGGCGGGTTTGAACACCAGCACTGCGACTTTCTGGCTGTGGGATCTCGGGCACCTTCACTAGTTACCTGGGAGCTGGCACTCAGACAGAACTTACCGGAAGGCCCTCTGCAAAGCCCCCGATTGACCTTTGCGGGAACCAGATCTCTGCAAAGATCTGTCTGCCTGTAAAATGTGGGTGCTGCTACGGATTTCCCCCGGGGGGAGTCGTGAGGACGTGAGCATTAAATGAGCGACTGCAGGGGACCCACTGGCAGGCCACCTGGCACACGGAAGCCCCAAATTCCTTTAGGGCAGGCTTCCCCGGGGGCGAGGGCCGGGGTCTATCAGAGCCAAGGGGGACAGGCTGGACAGCATAATATCAGCGGGCTGTGAATAGCACCGATAAATCATCAGCTGTCTTTCTATTATTACCCAGGCTTCAGGCACCCAACCTCTTATCTAGATTCACTCGGCGAAAATATGCTCTCTCCCCACAGAGAAACCTCGGTGCGCAGCACCGGCGGCTTCGTAAAGTAAAGCCAAAGTCTGAGACGTCCAGAAGCTTCCAGATCCTGCCATCCGCCCCACTGGGTGTCATACAGTGGACTGTGGCCTCTCGGTGGCCTTCCGAGGTCTGCCTTCCAGAAGAGAGGGCTCATCCCTGCCGTAGTTGCTGCTGCTTGCTGTATGGGGGGGAACAAGCCTGGGCTGCAGAAAGTCTGGGGGGGGGGAGCGCTCCCAACGGCCCCCCCCCCCCATGCAACCTCGGGCTGGAAATTCTGTGTCCTCCGCCTTCCTTCGCCCTGCCTGTGCTCTGAGAGGCTGTGCCCAAGGCCCAGGCCCCTTTGTCCTCTGGCTTCCTGTTGGATTCTGGGAGACGCCAGCAGTGAGGGGAGAGGGAGGAGGGAGGGAAGAGGGAGGAGGGAGGGAGGTGTCTTTCCCCCGGGTCCTTCCTTCCGAGCCAGCCCTCCATGGGTTTGGCGGGGGCAGCGTCCCTCTGCCAAAGGCTGTGGCTCTTTCCAGGCGATGCTCTCGTAAGCTCCTGTTCCCAGCAGGCTCTGGAAACCTCTATATCACCTGCTCCGTCCCCGTTAGCTCCCTGAACCCAGCCTACCCCTCCGTAAATAACCCCCTCACTCCGCTCTCTTTTACCGCTTCTGCGTCCACGTCTCCTTCCTGCCAGCCAGCCCCGAAGACCCTTCTCTGAACCTCAGTTTCTCCATCCGTGAAATGGGCCCTCCCTCTCCCAGTCCACCTTGCAGAGGTGACCTCGAGGGCAAAGCGAAACCGAGATGGGAAAATTCTCCGGGGAAAACAAAAGTTCAAAGTGCCACCCGGGAGCCATTCGTGTTATTAATAAAAGCCAGATAGGTCTCCCCAGTTTGCCTCTGCCTCCCTCCGCGGCATCCCCCTCCCCTCCCACGCCCCCTGACCTCCTGTCCGTGTCCCGGCCTTGACAGCCTCCTCCCCCGCTCCGTGTTCCCACTAAAGCCACGGACCCTTCCCCCACCTGCTCTGCACCTCCGGGTCTGCGCCGGGGATGAAGCGCCCGGCTAATATAAGCGTGTTTACATTAAAATATAAGGACAATTACACCAGCCGATCTAATAGTCGGCTCTGTATATGTTACCAAGTACTTAGGGCTCTCTTTTGGAAAGCCATTATGCCCACGTGATTCCCCTCAAAGCCTTTCTGGAGGATTTTGTTTTGACAGGAGGACATTAAGGGGTTGAAACTGATAGCATAAGCACATCACTTACACACTTTGATCATATCGGCCCATAATTCTGCTAGAGAAAGTCTTGTATATATTAGGAAGGAAATTAATTTTATGGCTGCTGTGGCTTTGCTGGTTAATGGCCCAGCAAGTCGACTGGCCCCAGCAGGCCAGCTACGGGAGGAGGACTCACGGCTCTGCCTCCCAGGCTCACCGTGCACCGCTGGGGAGGACGATCCCGGAGGGGAAGACCAAGCGGGGAGGAGTGGGGGGGGGGACACTAGCCAGCAAGTGTCCCCCCCCTCCGAGGTGCGGGACGCGGTGGCTGCCACCTGTCACCTCTGCCCTAGCCTCTCGCCAGGCTTGTCCCAGCTGAGATGCGCCTGGGGCTCTCCCTGCAGGACGCGGGCTTGCCCCAAGCCCGGAGCACACGTCACAAGCTATTGCCTTGAGCGGAATTCAAATGCCACAGCGCGGGACAGCTGGATGGTGAAACGGTACCCTGCATGTGCGTGCATCAGGAAACCACGCTAGAGAGAAGAAAGGAATTTAAACAGCGGGGGTGACCCTTCCCAGCGGGTTTCTCCATCCGACCACCACTCTGCTCCAGGAGCACTCGCCCCAAAGTTGGCGCCCGGTGCCGGATGGGAACAAGGGCTCCCGGGTTCTTCTTGGCTCCCGTGCACCGAGTAGGATTCCAGGA
>NW_024412422.1:9087814-9120862 GCF_014898765.1 Herpailurus yagouaroundi | reverse complement strand
GACAGAGTTTAGTACAACCTGGCCCTAGCCGGCCACTTCATCTGATCACTTCAAATGAAGAAACACCAAACTGTCCTTAGATCTGAGGGACAATGTGGTGTAAAGGCGTTATTTCAGGGACGTGTGTGGGCTTTGCCTTTCTGGGGGATTTTAGAACTTAACTTTCCCACCAAAGGTCACTCCGTGCACTTTCGACAAATGAATTCAAGTCGATTTTTTTTCAGCCGTGACAACCATCCCCCCCCCAACATCTTCATCAGGGCGGAGGGGTGGGGAGCGGGGGGTTACCGTGGAAGCTGGTGATGGGTGCGTGGGGCTACCTTAAGCCACTCCATTGACTTTTGTGTATGTTTGAAAGCTCTCATCATAAAAACTAAAGAAAAACACGTCAGGCTGATCTTACAGTGACCTCATCTCCATGCTCTCGGCGTTCTAGAATGCTTGCCGGGGACCGGGAGAAAGGGAAGGATGGCTATCTCCCAGCAGGAATCGAGCAGGACTCCTAGTGAGTGTTGAAACGTAAGAATGTCATTCATCACAAGTGTTTTGTCTTTGTTGCTGGTGAACGAAAGGAGGGAGGGCTCTCTGGCATAGAAAGAATGCCAGAAGACAAGTCATGAATTTTGTCGGCAGGTGACCGGCGTTCAGACCCCAGTTCCGTCACGGTGGGCCCCGAGGCCAGTGGCCTGACCTCTCCAGGGCTCTGTTTCTCTACCTGCAAAACAGGAACCATCACGACTGGACACGGTGGCAGCATAACCACCCGGGGAGAACGCCGGGCACACCCCAGGCTAACAGCCGCCACCGTCCACGCGGGTACACGCTTTCCCGCTCAGCGGGGCTTCTGTGTCCGACAACCACACTGCGACTTCCCTCTGGGCAACTGCGCTTGCTCCCACTTCCAGCCCACGTGGCTTGGGTGCTGTGCACTCCGCCCCCCTCGCCCGTGGCCATGGCCATGTGACTCAGGATGACCAATCACCGCCCCCGCCTCCTGCCTTTGGGATTGGCTGGCTGACACCATGTGACCCGATGAGAGCCAATCGGGCTGATGCATTGTAGACCGTCGCCGGATCTTTTAGCGGAGGAGCCCGTTCTCCTGGTGCGTTGCAGGTGAACACCGGCGCCTCGAGTTGCCGTCAGCCGCTTGGGAAAGCCAAGGCGGGGAGTTTGAACGTAGGGAAACAGAAAGAAAGCCCCTAGAGGAAGCCATTCCACAATCCATCAACTTTTTCAGCTACGCCAGCCAATAAATTGCCTTTGGGGCTTAAGTCAGTTTCTGGTTTTCTGTCATTTGCCATGGAAAATCCCATGGGGTGCAAATTGCTGTTGCCTTTATTATTATTATTGGTGAGACTAGCCAATTTCCGTAGCTATTATATGAAACTTCTCCCGGAGCTGGTGCCCTTTGAGATCTGTTATTCCAAGATGATGTTATTCACCCCCAGCTTTGTGATTTGTGGCCCTCGTCACCAGTGTCATTGCTGCATCATGCGTGAGCACAAAGACTCTGGTCTGACACTGCGAAAGCGGGGGAGCAGGGACGGCACCCTGCCAGGCAAATCCCCCGAATGCCCAGTGCCCTAGCAGGACCCCTAGTGTGTGCCTAGTGGGGTTGTGAGCCCAGACATCCCCCAACACACTTTGGGGTAGGCACGGGGGCTGTTTATGCTCCTGGAACTTCAACGAGGCAACAAAAGGGCTAAGAAGCCCTTGACCCGTGTGCACTACAAGGGCCCCGAACCTCATCCGGCCCACATTCCAGTTATCGGTTGCCACATAAGTCATCCCAAAATTAGTGGTGTGAAACGACAATCGTTTCATTTGGCTCACAGATTGCCCGGGTCAGGAATCCAGACCAGGCGCAGTGGGGATGACATCTCTGCTCCCCAATATCTGGGGCTTCGGCTTGGCAGACAAATGGCCACTGGTGACTTGAACAGCTGGAATCGCCTGGAAACATCTCGATCACATGTCTAGTGCTTGGGTTCGGGACTGGAATGCCTGGCTCAGCTGGGACTGTCAGCCAGAGCACCTGCATGCGGCCTCTCCGTGTCGCTCGGGTGTCTCCCAGCATGGTAGTTGGGTTCCAGGAGGGAACAGCTAGGGAAGAGGCATTTCAGGAGAATGAGGTGCAAGCAGTGTGACCTTTTTGGACTTCCGTTAGTTACAAATGGGTCACCGAGGCCATCCAGATCCCCCCTCGGGGAGGATGTAGTGAGGTAAGGATGCAGAAGAGCGTGGCGGACAAGGAATAGGACTACAGGCCTCTTTGGAAAATACCATTGACCGTGGCCCACAAGCGCTACCACCAACGGCCTCGGGTAGACGTTACACCCAGCGCTTCCCGAGAGTTGATTATGTGACAAGTGCTGCGCTCAGCAGTTTATACGTACGGTCGTATTTCATGCTTACCATTCCATGAGGGCAGCTACTGTCTTTATGCTCCTATAACAATGGAGGCAGCCGAGGCTCAGAGAGGGCAAGTGACTTGCCCAAAGTCGCCCAGCCAGAACGTGGAGGAGCTGAGCTCAGACCAGGCGTGTATGAGTCCAGCTCTATTCTTTGTACGATGCAGTTTTGCCTACAACTTCCGTTTGCCTCTTCTGCCCGCCCACCTGTGTCCCCGCTCGGCTTGTTCTCAAGAAATTCTTGTTTTTCTAGAAAGATCCAGCTCTCTCTTTTTGCCTGATTTCATCCAGAGGCATAGAGGTCAAGAGCACCATCTCTACTCTCCCAGGTGGAGGGAGGGGGGGGGGACTACATCCCCATTTAAAAGATGGAAAAACCAAGACCTAGAGAGGGAAAACAACCTGTCAAGGTCACCCCCAAGGTCACCTGGCTCAAATTACCGATCAGTCCATGGATGGCACATCATCGTTGAACAGTACCTAGACTGGGCCTTCTTGGGTTATATGAGGGGAGGGTGCCTGCTGCCCCCCTTTGTCTCACCCTGGCCAGTCTTTCTACCCCTTGTCCCATTGGAAGATTCCCTCTGTCTCCAGTCAGGCTGCTCCCAGAGTTGTCAGGCACATAAATGATGGGCGGCCTCGGCCCCTGTTTCTTCCCATCTCCTCCCAATCTCCTTTTCCTCTAGCCCGCACTGGCCTCAGCCTCCCAAGTTATCTCGTCCCCTCCCCAGGGGGGATTATGGCACATTCAGAGAGTGTCCAGCACTGAGAAATGTTTACACTGGAGATTAGCATTTATCTCTATACTTTCAACCTCTCTTTCCATGCTCAGTGCTGCTGTCTGCATCAGGATGGCCCCCAGAGATGGGAGCCCGCCAGGCTGGGGCCATCTCCCTGGCATCTGGGTCCACTGAACCCCTTTTCCCACCATCTTGGGGGGCGGTGCTCCTATGCTGGTCTCATTCAATCCCTGAAAATCCTGGGGTTCCTTGGGTAAAGGCCAGAGCCTCCCTGAAAATATAGGTCTAGAAAGTGGGTTCTCACCAGACACCGAATCTGCAGGCACCGTGATCTTGGACTTCCCGCCTCCACAACTGTGAGAAATAAATATTTGTTGTTTATAAGCAGCCCAGTTTATGGTATTTCGTTATAGCAGCCCAAACAGACAAAGATGTCGTGATACGTAGTGAGAACTACCCACAGGCCAGGCACTGTGCCAAATGCATTTCCAAACGGTGTCTTTGCAAGCGTCCTGCTGGGGACACTATCATGTTGCCTCTATATAGAGGAAAACACAGAACCCAGTTGCTCAAGGCAACCTACCAAGTTGGTCGTAAGCTTGGCTTTAGAGGCTGGGCCCTCCTGTTCTCCTCACCTGCCAGGCCTGTGGTCAGCTGAGAGCAGCTGTGTGCTAGGCTGGTGACTTCCACAGTGCAGTCTCTGGAGCACTCGGGGAACTTGCTAGAAATGCACATTCCCGGGCCCCTCCCTGCTTGGATGATTCTGCTGATTGGAAGTTTGGGAATCCCTGCTGTAGTCTTGGGAGACCCCAGACTCCTGGAAATCGGTGACCTCAGCGAGAGGTCACAAGGCTGTCCCGGCAATGCTCTGGGTGGGGTTAAGGCACAGAAGACAGAGAGAGGAAAGAAATAGTGAAGACAAGGGGGAGAAGGAAAGGAAGCTTCAGGAAGAAGGTATGAAGCTATTTATTCCAGAAAGTTTCAGGGCTTTCTAGAAAGAGAATAAAGAAGGGCCAGCCAGCATTTTCCTGAGCTCCTGTGCACAAGCACAGAGGTGGGGCTGGATATGAAGCAGGGAACTGGATACAGTTGCTGCTGTAGGGGAAGTCCCAATCAAGTAAGGGACAAGGACTCCAATAACGGAGATTGGGCAGAGGCCATTGCCACCTTACCGATGGAGGCTGGGCACGACCAAAATGATCAACGTAAAGGACCATTTGGGAAGATGCATCCTTCCAACCACAGCCCATGCCATGCATGCAAATGCCCTTGTAGAACCTGTGTCTCAAAGTGTATGTGTGACATCATGAAATGCAGACCACACAGTACAAATCCGTATATGGACTACTTCCTCCATTAACAAGAATATCGTGTTTGGGAGAAGAGAACAAAGCACCTATACGTTCCCTTACGTTATCAATTAGTCTAAGGATTATGAGATGATTGGCCATTTATGTTTTTCAGTTTTGGAGCTCTCCAATATCTTTGCATGGAGTGTGCATGCCGTTAGAAATAAGATTTGTGAGGGGCGCCTGGGCGGCTCAGTCGGTCGGGAGTCCGACTTCGGTTCAGGTCATGACCTCACAGCTCGTGAGTTCGAGCCCCGCGTCGGGCTCTGTGCTGACAGCTCAGAGCCTGGAGCCTGCTTCGGATTCTGTGTCTCCCTCTCTCTCTGCCCCTAACCCACTCGCATTCTGTCTCTGTCTCTGTCTCTCTCAAAAATAAATAAACATTAAAAAAAAAAAAGAAAGAAGATTTGTGAAAACAGAATAAATATTTCTCAGTAACATGGATGGTAAGGAAAGCGTTTAAGCTGTCGGGCAATACAAAGAAGATTGTTTTAAAAGACAGTAATAATCACAACACAGTGTGCCCAGAATGGCCCCATGGCTTAGCGTTTACCTAAGCAGACAGTGCGAGACATGAAGGGGATCTGGCCACACCCCCGGGTCATCCCCTTCTACACACGTGGCCCACCGTCGACAGTTCCTGCTTTTTATCCTTAATGTTGCTATACTTGGCTTACGCAGGGGTCTCATCCCTTAAAGATTTACTTTTCCTGGGAAGCCAAGAAAGCCCGAAAAATTTGTTTCTACTCCTGTTCACAGAGAAAAGGAGAAAAAAAACCCCACAACTTTAGGCTTACGTGATGAGGTAGAAATGGGAGGGTTGTGTCTGAGTCGTCATCAGCTGGAATCAATTGGGGGCAAATATTTTGTGTCCCTCGTTCTGATTTGAGGGTGGAGGGGAGAGCATCATATAGCCGGGTGGAGGGCATCGCAGAGACTCAAGAGCAACATCCGTTCATTTGGCCTCAACGGAGGAAAAAGTGTCTCGGGCAGGCTGCCACCAACACAGCCCACCCCCTTTTCTTTCTGTTGATGTCCCCAGTGTCCCAAGCTCCCCTGGTCACTCAGGGATTCCAAAGCGGGGGGAGCGGGGGAGAGGCTCATGCTCTAACAGCCCCCACCCATCTGATGGGACCCAGCTGCCCAGGGGAGGGGAAGGCACATTAGATAAGACAGTCAAACAAAGGCTGGGCTTTGTATATTTGATTTGTCTGACCCAATTCCCAGGCCCCACAGGGATGGGTTCATAGCTGGGGGATGGGGTGAGGTAAAGGGCATGGTTTCCATCTTTCTTCCAAAGGCTGTCCCAGTCTTTCAGGAACATTGGCCCCCTCACTGGAACCACCCATCCATCTGGTTCCATAGGCCAATGGACCTGAGTGTGAATGCTGATCATGACTCCGTGTGACCCTGCATGTGGGGTCACCTCCTCTGAGACTCAATTTCCTCACTACGTAAAATGGATCCAATAATCATGTCTTAAGGCATATAACACCTTGCAGGCAAGATGTGGTTAACACTGTGTCTAGTGGATTCTTATCTTCCTCTACGCCCCCTTGCCTATGTGGGAGGGAAGTCGAGGTACTTGGAACCAAGCCAAGCTGACAATTCACTGTGTCCTGTGGCCTCTTCCCCTGATTGCCCAAAAGCATGTCAGGGGGTCAGATTTAGCCTGACCCATGCAGGAGTGAAGACCACTGCCCAGGTCCTGTGGGCTCCCTCCCTCAAAACTATCGGCTTCTGCCCAAGACTGGTAAAACAATACAACCGCATGGGTATGAGAGGGAGAAATTGCAAGAAAAACTCAAAAACATGAGAACATGAGTACGTTTTGTCAGACCTGAAATTCAACCAAAGGAACTCAGAAAACACAAATATCTTTCATTGTGAGGAAGGCCTTTTCGTGGAGTATAACATGACCCTTGTTCTTACAAAATTAACTCACAATGGCTTTGAAGTTAAGTTTTACTTTGATATTTAAACATTGTTAGCAAGCTCCTACACGGACAAATGGTATTCAGAGCAAGTAGGTGCATCATTTGTATCATTTGTACCAAAAGAGGTTAACAAACATTGAACTCACGAAAGAACTAGAAACCTATGAACATTTGAACGCCAGGGTCCGAATCTCAGAAACTTAAAAGTTACGTAAACGCAGTATTATAATCGTTTTCTTTTTAAAAATTGTATTCACGACACTTATCAATTTTTTTTTTTTTTAAGTCCCCCTCCTTCCTAGAATGCCAAGTGTGAGGGGGACAGATTCCTGGTCTGTTTCATTCACCTCTCTATCCCCAGCACCTTGGACAGCGCTTGGCACAATGCAGTTACTCAATAAATATTGGTTGTATGAAAACTAAGTCATCTGCTTCTGAACCCCTTTCGTCTAGAGATGTGTTGCCCTCCTATATTTCTGCCAACTCACAGATTGAAGAGGTGTGGTGTAGCGGTTCATCTTTGAGCCTTGGGAATCAGGGATCCTACCACATACCAGCGGTGTGACTTGAGGTCATTGACGTCACCTCTCCGAGCTTCAGGTTTTTCCAGCTTATTTTGAAATATATGATCGCTTCTAAAGAGCATAACAAATATATATGAGCACCTTACAGAGCGATGAGAAAAGGAACACCGGGGAAACAGCATTAGCAATAATAACAAAAATAATAATTAGCATTTAGTTCCCAGTGCCCGCCCTTCATTGCATCCCTCTTCCTCCCCACCTCCACTGAAAAGTAACCTCTACCTGGACTATTCTGGGGGGAGGGGAATTGTTATCTTGCTTTTATTTACTGTTTTGTCATATCTCTGCATCTCTAAACAACACATTGTCTGCGTTTTTACCAATGTTTGCATTTTCTAGGTATAGACATGAGCTGGTTATGATTCTCTGTGAGTTGTTTTAGATCAAAATTATGTCTTTCGGAGTCGTCCATTTTGAAGTATGCAGCTGAAACTTATCTATTTGTCACTGTTGATTGGCCTTCCGGAATGTGGGTGTACCACACTTTACTTACCCATTCGGCTTATGAGGGACCTTGGGGTTGACTCCAGCTCATCGCCTCACACACGATGCTCCTGTGAGCACTGTCACATGTGTCTCCCAGAACACAGCTACAGGATTGTGTCCAAGGCATGGCCAAACATGGAATGGCTGGTCCACAGGGTGTGTCCAGCATCAACTCCAGGAGGTAAGGCTACACTGTTTTCCAAAGAGGATTGTACTGGTTTATACTCCCATCAACACTGGAGGAGCCATGCTTGTTGCCGTGCGTTCTCATTTTAACATGTGTAATTGGAACTATAGTTACCCATAAATTGGGTGCATTGCCTCCTGCCTCAAAACTTTCCTATAATAATTCCATGCCATAGTATCTATCAAGGCTTATTTATATAGTCGGTCTGTCTTGGGCCCAAGATACTTTTTCAGGGGCAGCAAGGGAAGCCTTCACGGTTGGCCCACGCTGCCTAAATGTCGGAGAACTGTCCATAGAGTCAATTAGGAACAGTGCGCCCAGCCAGGCCCTCCATAGATGTTGACTGAATCAATGAGGGAGGACTGAACGGACAGAGGTTCTCAACTGGAGGACCCATAGGTAGCACTAGGTAACATTTCTCAAGCACTTAAATTAGTATAAGCTTTATAAATATTGCCTCATTGATCCTTTTGAAGCCCTACAAGGCAGGTACCACCATGATACCTATTTGGCAGATGAGGAAACCAAGACAGAAATGATGTAACTCATCCAGGGCCATGTGGCAAATAGGGTTACTCTCGAACACATTGCACCACCTTTCTCCCCATCAGAACAGAAGACTGACTCTCAGGCCAAGACAAAAATGGAGAGTTGTGAACTCAAAAAACCATGCAGGCTATCACCGGGAAATGGCTCCTTCAACCGCTCCGTTCGGTGAGTGTCCACCCCAGTGCATGGGTGAGATGCTCCATGCATCAGCTGGTGTCCTTGCAGGAACCAATGCAAACCCAAGAGCTAAGTGAAGGGAGCTGGGAAGAGGGGTGGGCAGGGTTAAGGGAAGCAACAGGGAGGTGATGCACCCTGGGGACCGTCACTAGCCCCAGCCTGCGGGGCACGAAGGGAGGCACTGCAAACTGCAGCACCAGGGAGGGAAGACAAGGACCAAACACCTCCTCCCTTCTCACCCTCCAGGCTCCTGGTGACTGACTCCCCTTGGACAAATTTAACCGGGGCCAGAGGGTGAGCGAGCCCAGCTTACCCAGGACTGTAGCCATCAAACAACCTTTGGGAGCACACAGCAGGGTGGGGAAGAGTCAGGAATGGGTCTGGCGACCCACCTGACATCTGTGCCCCTCTCCTTTCCCCTGAGGCTCCCCTCACACACGCCCCTCGCCAATTGGGGTACGACACTAAAGTTTAAAGACTTTCATCGTAATACCACCTGGCAAGCCGATGGCTTCACCAATGTTCGCACAAATAGCAATCTGCTCTGGCATTGAGGAGCAAATGCCCTGTTAGACCTGACTGAGAGATAGTCCGCTGGTCATCAAATTGGCACCGTCCGAGGGATTTTCACGAGTCAGTCTGACTTTGGAAAGTCCCCACCGCATTAGAAGAGACTCTGCCGCGTGGGTGCTCCGCGGGGAGAAAGGTTAGCGGAAAGGGAGGGATGGATTCGCAGGGGTTACTCTGGAATAGTCCGAGATGACACAACACATTCAGTCGCATCCCAAGGAAGCTGGGAGGATGAACGCCGGACAAATGCACCTCAAGGTCTCACAGGCCAACCAGAAACAGGAACAAACCATCTGTGGCTGCCCAGCTGGGGAACGAGTTTATGGAAGAGGCTGTCCCATGAAGCAATCGTCAAGGTTGGCCTGCAGCTGACACACGCCATGCTCGGTGTGACTGTGGTGCAGTTCATTCTGAGGAATGTGGTGGGGGAGCACTGCCCCATCAGAGTCGAAGCCTTGGCCCTGCCGCTTGCTATGGTGATGCCGTGACACCCGCAGATGCAGCAGGGGGGTGGGGAGGGGTGGGGATGGGGTGGCGGGGAGGTGTTGTCTGCAAAAAGTCTGCAGCTGTCTTCCCTCCAGGGATGCCATCACTTGCCAAGACCTGCATGGCATATTGGCCACACTTTTCTGGGAGGGGCCCACGTCCACCGGCCGATGGGGGCAGGAGTGCAAAGGCCTGGCTATCTTGGCCCTCCCTGAGACAACTTTAAAGGGTCATTCTAGGAGCACCTGGGTGGCTCAGTCGGTTGAGCATCCGACTTCAGCTCAGGTCATGATCTCCCAGTTCATGAGTTCAAGCCTCACGTCGGGCTCTGTGCTGACAGCTCTGTGGAGCCTGCTTTGGATTCTGGGCCTCCCTCTCTCTCTGTCCCTCCCCCCACTTGTCCTCTCTCTCTCTCTCTCTCTCTCTCTCTCAAAAATAAATAAAACATTAAAAAAAATTAAATAATGAAGGGTCATTCTAGTTCCAGAGATTTCCACGCCATCAACAAAAATTCGAAGCCTCAGTCACAGCTCAGCCTTTCCCTCCGTCCACCCCTGCATTCATCCCCTCCCTTCCGTGGGTGCTGATTAAGAGCACCCCCTAATAAACCCCTGCACGCGCAACTCCACGTCAGAGCCTGGTTCCCAGGGAGTTCTGAACAGTGACGTTTGCCAATGGTGTTGACCTCGGACAGCTTAATCTCTTTAGGCCTCGGTTTCTTTTCTGACAAATGGGGTCTCATCAGTTGGTCGTGGACACTGAATAAGACAACGTGGGGAAAATGTGTGGTGCAGTGTTTAGCATGCAGAAAGCACTCCATAATTGTCACCTGTTACTGCCTGAACTCGTTTTCCACCCCCGAACATAATGTCATGTTAGGAGGGGCTCTGTTGAATGATGGTCGTTTCTCGGAGCTCTAATTATATCTGGACATTGCTCAAACCTACTTGTGGTGGCGATGTCCCAGGTACCCTGGGCCCACCCCCCTGCCTCTGAGTCTGGGAGGGGGCCTGCGTGGATTGCCCCAGTGGGCCCCAACGCTCACCAGCTTCCAGTTGGGTTCAGCCAGTGGTCACGGTGCTAACCCCGGGATATTTCGCCTTGGGCTGGACGTGACCTCAACCAAGAATCACAGCTTCTCTCGAAGCAGCTGACTCCACAGGGGTGTCTCCTTCTGAGTTCCAGTAACTGCTGCTTCCCCCTTAAGTCTAGGAACCCTCCCCCCAATTCACTACTGCTATTCACAAAACACTCCCTAGCCCTTAGGTATCCCTCCATCCTGCCCACACCTCCACAGTCTCCTTCTTTAACTTCCCTCTAATCACGCCCATGTTGCCAGCCAAACAATGTATCGGACAGCTTCAGGAGCCGAAATCAACTCAGTCTTTAAAAGTGACAGCAAAGATGGGCCCCAGATCCCTGGGGGCCCGAGAAAGAAAAACGAGTTCCTGGCAAGATTGGACCCCCGATGGTTCACTTCACAATGAGACCCTAATGAGCTACCCACATTCTGCTTCTTTCAAAGGCGTTTCCTAGGGGTGCTGGGGGAACAGGGGTGATCCTGTTCTTGGCTTTCTCCACCAAGCACTGCGCAGAATTTAGAAGTTGAAACCCAGTCAACATAAATTGTAGCTCCAATTATTTTTATAGGGCCAGCTGTTCTTTCCCCATAAATGAGGATTGGAGAGGAAGAGGGTAATGCTGAAGCCAAAGTTATTCATTTCTTGCCGGTGGAATGTTAGGCAGTATAACCCTTGGGTTGGAAAAGCATTTTGTGGTAGTGCAGCCTTCCTGCATAATACCACTTCCCGCTGCACTTGACCGACACCCAGGAGGGGCCAGGGCCCCAGAATGGCCAAGTAGGAGAGGCAAATCCTCAGCCTGTTTGTTCCGAAGCATGACATTTACTAATCCCAGCGGAAGAGGAACCAACCTAATCCACCCCTGAAAGGGCCCAAATCAACCCACTCTTTTCCCCTTGGGGAAAACCTGTCCCTTATCCAAGTTCCAACTTCCTTCCTGCAAAGCGCGAAGTTGAGATGGAAACAGTCAGCCCTGTTTATTTTGCCTGTAATATATCCCCGGCCGGAGGAATGCGCACAGGACACGAGGCTGTGTTCCAAACGCAGCCGCTCTGAGGTCTGGATGTGGGGTCTGAGAATGTGGCTGCCTTCACTCCGTGAAAGCTGACGGCACCCGGAAAGTTTGGGGTGTCCGTTCCCTCGCCTTGCAAGGCACCTTCCAAAGGCTAATCAGCCCCCAGTGCCATTCTACCAGCCTCTCGCTACGTCCGTCTCAGGAAAACAAAACAAAAAACCGTAATAATCGGGAGGAGTGATGGTGGTGAGAAGGTTATTAGTAAGGGTAAAGGTTCAGGCACTAAAGCAAAGGCCAAAATAAACGGGGCTTTAAAAAGATATGTTTATTTCTCCCCTCTGTCATAGCCTGAGCATAAGTGACAGAGGGCTGTTGGGGTTTGTGCTGGGTTTCTCTGCATCGTCAACATAAGGTTTCCCCACCGTGGCCTGAGAAGGTGGGGAAAGGGGTAAGGGGATCAGAGGAAGTGGAGAACAGGGCCCAGCTCTTTGATGGCACGACCAGGAAATTGTACCTGGGATTCGTCCTCTCATCCCATTGGCCAGAATTCGCTCACGTGGCTGTGAGCGGCTGCAAGGGAGCCTGGGAAATGTAGTTTTTCGCTGGGTGACCATGTCCCCGGGCTGCAACTTGGGATTCTAGAAATAATGCTTTGCCAGCGGAGCAATCTAACACAGTCGCTAAAAGAATAGATTTCGAAGTCAGGCAGTGCAGGGGTTTGATTCCCAGCTCCCCACATATCTTCCTGGGGTCGATGGATACCGAGACAGAAATAGCTTCGGGGAGCTACATGGCCAGAAGAGAGAATGTGTGGATCAGGGGAGGATATCGGAGAGATGGGGATCTGGAGTCCTGTGGGCACTGGGGAGCCATCGTAAGTGTTGGAGCAGAAGAGTAATGTAATCAAAGCATAATTGGAAAAGGGTAGTTCTGATGAACGTTTCCTGGATTGGGTGGCGGCCCATGAGAGAGCCTTGTGACTCCTCCTGACAGCTTTGCGGACACTGAGCAAACAGCTTAGGCTCACAGCTGGCCAGGAGTGCCCCCCACGGTATAGGGCAGGGTCAGCTTTCCTGGTCAAGGGCCAGAGAGTCAATATTTGAAGTATTGCACACTTCAACTCTGCCATTGTAGTGTGACACAACCATAGACAATACGCGAACAAATGAACACAGCCATGTTCCAATAAAACTTTATTTACTAAAATAGGCAGAAGGCCACATTTGGTCCACAGGCTGTGATTCACCAATTTCTGGGACAGAGGATTCTTTAAATATCACCGCCTTGTGCTGTAAAGCGAAACCTCTAGTCAATAAAATGCTTGAGGACGTGTCCTACTGTCTTCCATAGCACTGCGCCTGCCCCGTTACCGGGGGGCCTGAAGATTACACTATTCAGGGCGTTCATTTAAGGAAAATACAACAAAAGTACAGTGGACAAGCAAATATGAAAGAGAACATCTATTTAGCCTGAGACAAGAGATCGCAAGAAATTTTCAAAAGCTGTTAAGTATCAGAAATGGCACAAAATCCATTACGAAGGCGTAATACTTTTTATTAACAAACTGCCTAACACCCTGCATAATATTTTCCCTACATTTGGGGGGGGGGGGGTAGTGCATAGTCCATCTGTTTATGTAAACAGTTAATTTTTAAAATACCATTCACGCTAGACAATTCAATCTTGCCTCCCGCAAGGTTTTTCCTCCGCTCTCCACATATTTCTGGGGCCAGGTGGCTTCAGACAGGTTCTTGCCACAGCCTGGGTGGTAGGCATATTCCTAGAAGCCGCTAAGAAAGCCTAGCAATAACCATACACAGAATAACTGCAAACCGCAGAAAAATATACCACTAAATCCAAACTAAACACATTACCAACTCAACTTCCCTTCAGATGAGTCCCAAAAATGCCTGAGGCCACAACCACAGTACGGAAAGCATGAGAGAGGAGGAGGGGGCACCTGGGTGGCTCAGTCGGTGAAGCGTCCGACTTCGGCTCAGGTCATGATCTCGCGGTTCGAGCCCCCTCCCCGCCCCCAACGTGGGGCTCTGTGCTGACAGCTCAGAGCCTGGAGCCTCCTTGGGATTCTGTGTCTCCCTCTCTCTGCTCCTCTCGCGCTCTGTCTCTCTCTCTCTCTCACACACACACACACAAATAAAGCTAAAAAAATTTTTTTTAATTAAAAAAAAAAGAGGAGGAATCTGGAATAGAAAGAGAAAGGGGTTTTAAGCCTTCCTTTTTGTGCATCTGATGGAACTTACAGCCACGTGTGTATTTGCGCTAAAACACCGGCTCAGGAGTCGGCGACTCCCAGATGCCTTTGCGACAGCTGTGTGCTCCACCCCCGGAATGGCAGGTATTTTCCACGATAGACCCCGTTTCCCCAAAGAAACCACGTCTGAGCAGCCCACACTTTGTAACAAAACCAAGGTTCTGCAAAGCAGCTGATTCTGCTTTGGCGACCAGTAGTCCCTGCGGGAAATAGATGTGTGTCTATGTTTGAAGGCAAGAAAACAACCCATTCTTTCCGCTTTGACTTACGCGTTGCCACACCTCGCTGCAAGGCTGGCTGGGAAATGTAATCTTTAGTCTAACTGGTCAAGTGTCTAGCTAAAATTTGGAGGCATGCAGGAAGGAAGGGGGGGGGTATTGAGAAATAGGTAATGGTCTCTGCCAGGGGAGTCAAATGGGGGTATCTTTTCTATGTACTCATCAGCCCCACCAACCAATAATTCGGAGCTCGCTCTCCCCGCTCCCCAGGCATGGTCTTGTGATTCATTTGTTTAATACATTTTTGAGTGCCTGCCACATCCCAGATGCTATTTTGCAGCAAAGTCCTCGCTCTTGCTGAGGGTGTGTCCTAATGGGAGGACTGTAAGGATAAACAAAGACATGAATAAGGATTTCAAAGAAGGATGAGTGCTGTTAGCATAATATAACAAGGTGTCGATGTAGGGATGATTGTCACAGGGAGGATATTAGACTCTGCAGTCCCGGAAGGCCTCCCTGAGGAGGGGACATTTAAGGAGAGACCTGTACCCTATAAAAGAGCCAGCTGGGGCGCCTGGGTGACTCAGTCGGTTCAGCATCCTACTCTTGATTTCCGCTCAGGTCACGACTTCACAGTTTGTGGGTTCGAGCCCCGCATCAGGCTGCACGCTGACAGTGTGGAACCTGCTTGGGATTCTCTCTCTTCCCCTCTCTCTCTGCCCTTCCCCCAACTCACCTTTCTCCCCACCACCCTGTCTCTTTTTCTCAAAAATAAACTTAAAAAAATTTTTTTCAGGGGCGCCTGGGTGGCACAGTCGGTTAAGTGTCCCACTCTTGGTATCAGCTCAGGTCATGATCTCACAGTTCGTGAGTTTGAGCCCTGCATCACGCTGTGCGCTGATGACACGGAGCCTACCTGGGATTCTGTCTCTCCTTCTCTCTGCCCCTCCCCCGGTTGCGTGCACGCCTGTGCACATGCGTGTACTCTCTCTCTCTCCCTCAAAATAAATAAACTTCAAAAAAAATTTTTTTATTTTATAAAAGAGCCAGTCGTGTGAAGATATGGGAGCAGAGGGTTCTAGGCAGAGGAAACAGCTAGAGCTACAGGTCAGATGTGGGAATGAACAGAGATTGGTCAAGGAACAGAACGAAGGCCATGGTGGCTGGAGTGAGCACAGGGAAGAAGTATGAGAGGGGAGGCTGAAGGTGGCCAAGGACAGATCACAGGGAGCCTGGAAGGGCATCGTAAAGAGCTTTCTATGACTCTGATCCTTAAAGTAGAGCCTGGCTAAGCTGACTTTGCGGAAGTTGCTATGACCCAGAAAAAGAAGGGGCTAAGTAAGATGTGTTGGGTTATGAATTCCCGATTGGGTTTCACCAAGATGTCTGTCCACTTTGTAGAGTGTTCTATCCCCTGAGAAAACATTTCCAGCCTGTCTTGTCAGACCTTTCCCATCAGAGCTCTCAGAAGAAATGGGAGCAGCTGGCGGGATCCCCCCTTGACAAATCAACATGGCACACCGCAGAAAGGCTAAGTGGCTATCCCAGGATCACCACTAACAAGAGCTAGAAGACTGGAAACTTCTCTTCAATTTCGAGGCAGTCTATCTCCTATCTGCTCCCCAAAGAAATCAAGCGAGAAGAGAAACAAACAAAAATAATGACTTCGCTTGGACAAGATGTGTACATTTTCTCATAGAAATGCATACACACACACACACATACACACACACACACAGAGATGATAGATAGATAGATAGATAGATAGATGAATGGATGGGCAGGTGGGTGGATGGATGGATAGATAGATAGATGGATTGATGGATGGATGGATGGATAGATGGATGGATGGATGGATAGATGGATGGATGGATGGGCAGGTGGGTGGATGGGTGGATAGATAGATACATAGATAGATAGATAGATAGACGATAGATAAATATGGACAGACACAGACATATTACAAAAGTGTTTGTTTTGAAATTTTCTTTTTAATGTTCATTTATCTTCGAGAGAGAGTGAGAAACAGAGTGCAGAGAGACAGGGAGGGGCAAAGAGAGAGGGAGAGAATCCGAAGCAGGCTCCAGGCTCTGAGCTGTCAGCACAGAGCACGACGCGGGGTTGGAACCATGAGATCATGACCTGAGCCCAAGTCGGACGCTTAACCGACTAAGCCACCCAGGTGTCCCAAGGTTTTTGTGATTCCACTTTCCTGAGAGAGAACACAGACCGATAACACCACTGTTGCTATAGCCCTGAGGTTTTATACCCTGTCCAAATCTTGTAAATAGTTTATATATTAAACTTGCTTTAAGTACTTGTTTGAGCGTGCCATGTCTTTCCTACTGGGACCTGACTGATGCAAACTGTCGGGGGGGTGGGGATCACACCAAAATATCATGTGTGACTCTCTGTGTGGTAGTGAATGTACAAGGGATTCAAATACACACACACACACACACACACACACACACACACACACACACAGTGTGTTGTATAAAAATAAATGTCTGGGGCGCCTGGGTGGCGCAGTCGGTTAAGCGTCCGACTTCAGCCAGGTCACGATCTCGCGGTCCGTGAGTTCGAGCCCCGCGTCAGGCTCTGGGCTGATGGCTCGGAGCCTGGAGCCTGTTTCCGATTCTGTGTCTCCCTCTCTCTCTGCCCCTCCCCCGTTCATGCCCTGTCTCTCTCTGTCCCAAAAATAAAAAAATAAACGTTGAAAAAAAAAATAAAAAAAAAAAATAAATGTCAGTGACAGCAATTTGATTACTTGTGAAAGAAACTGCTTTGTCTCCCACTATCTGTCCTCCCCTTCTTTCTTTAGTAAGGGATTCCCCCAAATTTTAGCTCCTATATGGTCATCCAGCTAAAGACTACATTTCCCAGCCTCCCTTGCAGTTAGTTATGGTCGTGTGACTAAGTTCAGACCAATGGGATGTGAACAGAGAGAAGAAGCCTAAGCACATGACATCCGCCACCACAGAGCTGCCATTTCAGCCCTGGACGGCTAATACTTGGATGGTAGGAAACAGAGAAACTGTGTCATTCAGTTATTATCAATTTCGGCGCTGGTGTTCGCAATTGCACCTGTATCTTGATTTCTTCAGATGTCAGACTAAGTCGGGATGTTTGTGCTGAGAACGATGAAGGAATGCTCTCAAAGCATCTGTGTGTGGAGAGTGGCAAGCGCGGGAGGAAGGGACATCAGCTTCCATTTCTGTTTCTTCCATCCTGGGGTCCCTTGGCTCACGTTTCTGCCCCCGTTGTTGCTCATTCTATCCCTCTGTAAAATGCGGGAATCTTCCTGCCGTCAGGGTGGGCTTGGCAGAACAGTCATCCACATCACTCGGGGGCAAGCACTGTAGTCCCGAGATGCGTTGTCATGGGTACCAGCAAGACACAGCTTGGGCTCTGAAGTCAGACAACTTGTGTTCGAGTCCTGGCTCAGTCACGTACTAGCTTTTAAAGGAGATTAGTGGCATCTGTTTGATCCTAATTGAAAAAATGATCGGAGAGCCAAAGAAGAAAGTGCTTTCAAATTCTGAAAGCAGGTTAAATGACACAGATCTGTCTCATGGCGGGGGATGATGGGGTGCGTGAACAGTCCTTGGGGGAGGTGGTCAGAGCCATCAACACCTTCTCCACCATTCTATTGATTGACTTCCTCTAGTATCAAGTGAGTAAAGAAGGATGGAATTACTCCAAGATTTGAATCAGCCCCAGCGTCAAGTCCTGCCTTTTGTTAAAGGGGTAGCCTTGCTCCCTGGATACGCTAAGGCAATGATTCAAAGCAGACATGTCTGGGAGATGGCAGGACAGAGGGGAAAGTGGTCTCAGCCAGAGCTCTGGGGAGAGTAAATAGAGAGGGAATTTCTGCCCCATCAGAAAGAAGAAACTTCAGTGAGTCATCCTTGCCAAGATTGCAGGGAAGGGTTAAACAGGAGGAGGCAATCAGAATCAGGCTCATCACGGAGCTCAGGGACCAAGGGAAAAGTATTGATTTCCTCCGAGCCACTTTGGGCTGACCCATTAGTTCAGGCTCACTGAGAAGGTGGAAAATATACAAGTTGCACTTGGCTGCGTTTTCAATGCTCCCTTACTGGGACAATCCAATGTCTTCCAAGTGAATGCATGGGGGAGGGGTGCAGAGTGGAGGATAGTAGTGAGAAGTGGTCCAGGCTCAAAAGAGATTCTGACAGATGTGTCTGTGACATGCCTCTCCCAAGCCCTGGGGACCTAGTGGACACTCACCGAGGGTTGATCAACTCTTGAACTGAATACTGCACAGGAAGGAAGAGGCTGGCAATTCTTAGCCATGCTGTAGCTCTGAGCTGGTAGTCTAGGAGCCAACCCTCAGGTCCTTATGTCTAACGCCCAGAGTGACGCTGGATTCACAACCTTTTCATCTGGCCTGAAATCGTGTTCATTACCAAAGTTGAGAGTCATACTGCATGGGTTAGAATTCCATTTCTACTGCTTGCTAGCAATACGTCCTTGAGCAGATGATCCAAACACTTCCAGACTTCATTTTTCCTATCTCTGCGATAGAGATAATCGTAACACTACCTTATGGTTTGGTTTTACTTTTCAGATTAAATGATATCGCCCTTGGGAAGTATCTGGCGTAGAGACTGGTTTGCAGAAATGCTCAATATACTTTAACAACTTTATGATGTTTTATATCTATCGTAGGGTAAAGTTCGTATATTTTACTAGAGCTAAATTAGCACTGATCTGGAGGAGACTGTGATAAATTGGAACCCTGAGACCCGCCGCTAAGAAAATAACTCAAAAAATTTAGTGAAAGTGTCAACAGAGGAATTAAAATGGTACACTAAAAAAAAAATTAACACAAAAGAAGGCAGTAATGGATGAACAGCTCATCTTATGTGCCGCTCCTCACGGATCATCGGTGTCTTGTTCAACAGCGGCCTGCTGTCCTTGAAGGGATCAGTTGGGGGCTTATGGGTCACATGATCCAAGCAGGCGTAGCATAATTCAATCGGCTGGTCCAATCAGCTATGGTTAAGGAATCACACAATCGGATCAGTGGTCCTTTGGAAAGAAACCATGTGGTTCATTGACCGCCTGGACCAGCTGTGGATGGGATGCTTCCGGAAGGAGGCAGGAGCTCAGCATCTGAATACATCTGAAGAAGTGGCCGGATACTCTACGATAAAGATGGTGCTTCAGTAAAGAACCATGACACCATGCCAGAGAGAGAGGAAAACGCACAGAAAATTGGGCCCTGCAAGGTTCAGTGAGGGAGAGAAATCTCCAGGTCGATCTGATTGCCTGGGCCCTTGATCGCTCCAATAGTAAGATCCGTCCATCCAGTGGAAGGGAAGACCGGGGTCTGGGACCTAAGGCTGGGATTGCCAGGCAACCTCTCGGACCAGCCTGGAAGCATGGGTCTTGGGAAGTCGGTTGGCCTGAGTGTTATGTGGCCATTGGCCACCTCTGCTCACCCTGGCTATAGGCCGTAGCCCTGCCCATAAAGCCTATTGTCTGACAAACCACATTTTTACCACATGATGCTAACCTCATGACTTCTGCTGATTAGACACAGTTGGGCCATAGGCATGTGTCTGGATCCGATATGTCTTAGTTGAGGAGGCTTCGTCGGTAGCTGGGGCCCTGGAGTACAGCTTCTAGAACGCTTTGCTTACTTCTCCCTTAGAGATCTGACTCTCTTGCCTCCTAACTTCTGCTCACAATATTCCCGCTTGGGAGAACACATTTCCTCCCCTTTATCTGGTGGTCCCCCGCCCCCAACACACACACACACACACACACACCCTTCGGGCCTCAGATGAAATGGAGGGCAATAACTCTAGCACCAGAAAGAATTGAGGTCCAATCTCAGCACAGCCTCTGACCTTGGCTCGTGGGCAAGTTAGGTGACCTCACTGGGTCTCAGTGTATTTGTCTATAAAATAAATATAGCAATATCCTGCAAGGTTACTTTGGGAACTACATTTCCAACGTGTGTAGAATTGGACCTGGTCTGATAAACAAAGAAAGATCTCGGTAAATTACCTTTCTTTTTTTTTTTAATTTTTTTTAATGTTTATTTATTTTTTGAGACAGAGACAGAGCGTGAGCAGGGGAGGGACAGAGAGAGAGAGGCAGACACAGAATCCGAAGCAGGCTCCAGGTTCCGAGCTGTCAGCACAGAGCCGGACGCGGGGCTCGAACCCATGAACCACGAGATCATGACCTGAGCTGAAGTCGGACACCTAACCGACTGAGCCACCCAGGCGCCCCAGTAAATTACCATTCTGAGCACAATGATGGTAAAGGTGAAGATGATGATGGGTATCACATGTCACCTCTTCTGGGAAGCTTTCCCTGGCTGTGGCAAAGATGTCCTCCTCAGTGCTGCCCTGGTCCCCTGAGCACTCCCCTATCATAACACTGATCGTACGGCATTGCCATTGACTGCTGACTCACATCTCCAGTAGGCAATAAATTCTTTGTGGGCAGCAACTGTGTCCTCTTCGCCATGACGGCTCCAGTACCCAGCCTAGGGGTTGACAGAGACTGGGTGCAAGGGCGTCCGCCCAAAGACTTGGCCTCCCGAAGCGATTCCCTTGAGTCTCCCATGGATTGTCAAGAACACGGGCTTGGGAATTACGTGGACCTGTGTGTGCGTCTCGGATCTGCCACACGCAGGCTGTGTGACCTAGGTCAAGTTACTTAACCTCTCTGTGTTTCATTCCTCTCCCCTATGAAACGGGGGTTAATAACAATTCCTCCCCTCTGAGGCTGTTGTGAACATCCAGTAATGGAATAAATACGCAAAGGTCAGCCTATTCATCAAGTATTTACTGAGTACCAACTATGTGAAAGACGATATTCTAGAAGCCAGGGAAGGAACAGCACAGAGAAAGTTGCTGCCCTCACGAGGGAAGGCAGACCACAAACAAAGAAATAGCCGAAACCATCGAAGGGTTGGGAAGGAAACTCTAGATGGATAATGGGGCAGAGTCGGGGATAGCACTCAATAAATATTTATCATTGTCACTCACATCCTAGCAGGGAAAACAGAGAAGCAACCAAGCCTGGGGACCCTGGAGAGGTTCGGTCCCAGGCTCTTTCTCCAGTTCTGGCTCCCATGCCCGTGGGGCCGATTCTACCACCAAAGCCTGCCTCCTCCTGGGGGGGGGGGGGGGAAGGAGCAAAAGCCCACTTTTCATGACACCTGTAGTAATCCTTGGTGGAATGGATCTGAAAAGACGCAGAAGAAATTCTTAAAATATATCTCCGTCCAACCACAATATATTCCATATGCTTGGAAACTGTCGGGGAGGGAGCCTGGTGTGCTCAGTTACCTCTGGTAAATGTTTCTCTCCCACACTAGGGAAATCCTTATCAGGGGGCTCTCCTACCTGACAGCTGGAAGGAATTTAGGAGAAAATGCAAAGTGCTCTTGCGAAAGAGGAATCAAAACCACAAGACGATCTGAGAGCTTCTCTCAAAGTGAAAGGGTTTAAGGCTTCGGGCTGCTGAGCTTGGGGGAGAAAGCAAGTTCTGGGAGGGGGTGCGGAGAGACCCTCCCCCACAAGGACCCCCTGCGCCCCCTTGGGAAGTTCACTGGCCTCCCGTGAGCCTCGGTTTCCCCGTTTGTTAAAGGGCTGTGAGCTCTACGTTTAGAATTCTGTTAACCACAGAGGATCCATTTATGAATCCATGGTTTTCTGTGGGTTTTTCCTACGGACGCCAGGCTGTGAGCCCTCCAGCGTCGGTCTGTTAACGGCTGTGACTACAGGGGCCGGAGGCCTCCGCTCCCTCCATAAGTCAGCCACCGGGCACACCTGGCCTTAAGGGACCCCTCCCCCCACTGCCCCCGGGGCAGGAAGTGACCTGTGACAGCATGCTAAATGGCACCTTCTATTGTCAACCCTGAAAGTCAGAAGGAGGAGATTGACCATGAAAATGAGTAGTAATAGCACCAAGCATTCTCATTCTCTGTTGGTGGACTTGTCGACTGGTAGAACCTTCCTGAAGGGCAAGCTGATAGCAGGGATTTTACAGATAGCCCAGCTAGTCCATTCTTAGGAGTTAACCCAGGGAAATAATTAAGAAGGCTATATAATTAAGAAGGCTATTTTGCGATGATTAAAGAATGATATGTATGTGTCATTATTTTTTTAAGTTTATTTATTTATTTTGACAGAGACAGAGACAGAGACAGAGAGAGAGAGAGAGAGATAATCCCAAGCAGGCTCCATGCTGCGAGTCCAGAGTCCGACGCAGGGCTCGATCCCAAGAACCATGAGATCATGAACTGAGCTGAAATCAAGAGTTGGATGCTCAACCGACTAAGCCTCCCAGGCGTACCTGTATGTATAATCATTAACATGGAAGGATTTCAAAATATATTGTTCAATTGTGAAAAGCTAGTGACACGCCTGCGGGTCCTTCACAAGAGCTAATTTTTAGATTGGTATCTGGATGTAGATACTTGTTAGCATACACAGATACAGATAGATGGAGATAGGTGGGTGGACGGATGGATGGACGGATGAACAGATGGATAGGTAGATAGGTAGATAAATAGCATGATGGTTCAGTTTGTTTTGGTAAGACCTTTAATTCATAGACACATAAGAAGCAGCTATAGGACCCCAGAAGAGAGCATCTCTCTGGGGAGGCTTATTCAAACATTGGCTGAGTGAGGTTAAACAACTTGCCTGAAGACACACAGTTAGGATAGAATCAGAATTTGAACCAGCTAAGTCAGTTTCCCAGACCCCAGAGTGTTAACACCTTCGTCAGTTTGTTTTCTCCTAAGGAGTCGCTTTGACCATGAATGACACGTTAGAATCTGGGGTCTCCTTCACAGGAACCAAATCAACCTTAAAATGTAATGCTAGCCTCAGTCAACCCAAACACCCCCTACCCCTGTAAGCTTCTCTGCTGTCTCTACTCAACATCGGCCTGTTAGGAAAGACCCCTGTGGGCACTAAGAAAATGGGTCCATTGGGCTGATTTGATCAGTGGATGCTGGGATGTCTTGGGATGCTGGGATGTCTGGCCCTTGTGTGTCCTCCCAGAGCTTCTGGACCACCATTTCTGGGATGGAGGGAGGAACCTGGGGAAATGCCCTGAAAGGGGGCCTCCCCCCTCCCCCACCCTGGGGGTGCCAAGGGAGGAAGTGAGAAATGTTGGTGCAGAGACTCATGCCCCCCTGGGCAGAGCACCTGTTAGCCTTTGCTCTGGGTGTTAAGCCAAGAGCAGGAACGTTCTGAGACTTCAAGGCTTTTATCCCTGATTAAGGATTCGGCATCGTCGTGCTCTATCTGCACAAGGCCGCTTCTAGAAGGACCATGAGCCGGCCCTTTCACGGTAGAATTCACTCGGAGTCCAGAAATCAGATGCACCTCTCAGTGCCACCGAAACCCAGCCGAGTTCTCGATTCTGCCACGCTTCCTTAGCGACCGTGGACGACCTAAACTTGCGGTCGAATTGTCAATTCTTAAAAAACTCCAAGCCGGGAACACTTGGCCTTTGAGACCACTGGGGTCAAAGACCCCTCAAAGACAATAAAGTAAAAATTAAAACAACCTGCTGGGGGCTTGGGCATTTACAAAGCACGTCAAATCCGGAGAGCCTCGTATTAATATTTCCATTTGGCAAAGGAGGAAACTGAGGCGACGGGAGGTTAAGGGTCACACGGCGGCAAGCAGCTGAGCCCTGACCTGAACCCAGGAGTCTAACGGCCCCCACCGGATAAATTTGACCCAAGGGCAGAAGAGAGAAATTAAATTGCTCTGGGCGCGCCTGTTCAGGGTGCGGGTTACGCTCCAAGTGGCGCAGAGTTCTTCGCCTCCCCGCCCCCCTCCGCGCCGATGGTGAATCGTAGAGGTCCCCGCATCTCGCCCCTACAGGTGGTCGTTCTGAAATAGTCCTCCGAGAATAAACACCCTCTGCTCCTTCCACTGACTTCAGGAAGCTCTTAGTGCGTGGAGGACACAGGAAAGGAGATGAGAGGTGTCACTGGGAGACCCAAGCAGGGCCAGATCAGCCCCCCTCTGGAGGGTCCGCGAATAATGGAACTCAGAGGCAAACAGTGCAAGGGACCGAACGGAGGCCCCAGCGCTCTGAGCTCGGGTCCTCTCCTCTCTAGAATGGAAATGATCGCAGAAATGGTGAGGTAACGGACTCGTGAGGCTGAAAGGCGAACGGTGCGCCAATCTTCAGTGCCTAGGAGGCGCTCAATAAATGCTTCTTTCTGCGCACGCCCTTCCTCCGATGGGAGAAGGGCCGTGATCATACTTACCGCGAAGCAGATCATTCAAGTAGTTTCTGACTTCAATCCCAAATGCCTTGAGGCCAAAGTCTGGGTTGGGGGGAGCCAGATCTTTTAGGATATATTGGGGTGAGGGAAGCAAGCGGGCTGACCTTTCCCCAGCAAGAATGCCAATTCCTGTGCCTTGTTCTCCCATCCGCGGGGACTGCCTCTGCTCCCGAAGTAATAGAAGAAACACGTGGCGTGTATATGGAGCGCATACTGCCTCTTGGAATAAAAGCAAAAAAAAGATACCTTATGGCTTTGATTTGTCCATGTCTCATTATTTCATTAGCCTTGAGAACACAAGTGCAAATGAATCAGAATTCAAGAAGGTGTTCGCGTCTCCTGCTCAGATTTTGAACGGAGTACGATCTATAAGCACAATTTTCCACGATGCACGTCGGTAAGTGCCAGGAGGCTCTTAAAATATGACTCGTCGCTACCCTTACCTGTAACCCTACAGTAGGAAACTGGTTTCTCGGGGGTGCCGTGCTCTCTCCCAGCCCCCAGCCCCCCACGTAGGCTGTTCCCTCTGCCCAAGACATCTGGTCTGTCCAACACCCCCATCTCCGTCCCCTCCGCCTTCAGATAACTCAACCCAATTGTCACTGCTTCCCAAAGCCTCCCCCGACCCTTCAGACGAGGTTAAAATCATTACATGCTCCCATATCACCCAGTATAGCCTCCAAAATACTTTGCACCCTTGACGTCATTAAATTGTATTCTGCACTCACTCATCATATCCGTAATAACAGGGACCCTGCCTGCCTGTGCACGAATCTGTCCTCAGCACACAGCAGAATGTTTGGCATAAATTGTTGTTCAATTAATATACATTTCCAGCCCCACCTGTATGAATTTACTGCGGTAAAAATGAAACCCCAAGGGGAAAGGTGATGGTTCCAAATCTCTAAAAAAAAAAAAAAAATCATAAGTTTCTCAAAATGAGCAAAGTGGGAAAAACATTTTTAACAAGAATGTTTCGACAGATACCTCTTAAGTTTGCATTTTCCAACACGTCCTTCCCTTGCCTGGATCCCCTTTCACTAGCTCCCCGGTTCCCATTCTAATACCCAAACCAGGGAAAGGTCATAATTCACAGGAGTGATATTTGCAGATTAAAATAAAAACAGCCACATTCTGCAAGTAACGTTGACATTTGGCAAAACGTCTGGGCCAGAAAAAATATGTGAATGTCGGATGCTTCGCAGGACATGGCCAGATTCCTTTTATTCTCCCAGAAATACAAAAGGGCAGTCCACATCCTGGTTTGGATGCATTCCCACTTTCTGGAGTAAGGGAAAATACAATAAAAACCTGAACGATGATCTCATGGCCTCCTTGATTTGTCAAGATGCATCTCTTCTAAGTTTAAGTGGCTTTTTTATTTTATTATTTTTTTTGTAAGGCTTGAGATGCTTCCAAAATATTTATAAAAAGCAGGAGTCTCTTCAAAGTTCGGAGGCAGTCACAGACCTCCAAGAAAGGAGAGAGGCATGGCTGTTTTGTGACCTCCAGGGAGGGGAGGGTACAGGGGGGGAAGGGGGGGGAGAGGGGAGATGGGGGGGGGGGGGGGATGGGGGAAGGGGCGTGGGTCTGAGCCCTGGAGGGAAATCGGAAGCTTAGGTGCACTGATTCCTGGCACCTGGAATCGTTGCTACTAAGTTTGACATTTGCTTTGGGACCTTATTAACGTAGCTGGGAATGAGGTCTAACGTAGGAGGATCAGCAAACAGGACCTATCGGTGCCCAAACCATTTTCTTCTAAATCTTCCTTCCCTCTTGATGGCATAGGTTCAAGGGGAGACATTATCAGATGTAAGGAAGAAAATTTTAACATATTGCTTAGTACCTTATGACCCCAAAGTAATTTCTGTTAACATTTTAATATATGCCTTCCCTGTTATGCCTAGATATGTACACGCACACACATATTTATACTTATTTTTACAAGAATTAGATATTATTACATGTACTCTTTGGCCGGCTGGCTTGTTGGTTTTATTCTCTCTCTCTCTTTTTCTTTTTCTGTTTCGTTTAACACCGATAAGCCTGTGTTCTGAATCTGCCTGCCTTCCACCCTGTGTGAATTTGGACACCTCACTTTCACACCCTGAGCTTCAACTTTCTCCTCTGTGAAATGGGGATAAAAATAGCACCCGCTTCCCAAGGATATTGGAGGAGGGGCTCACATAATACCTGGCAACTGCTTAGCACGTGGGGAGAACCGTGTGCTTGCATGTGCGTATGTGTGTGTATGTGTGTGTGTGTGTGTGTGTGTGTGTGTGTGTTTTCGTAGAATTAAGCTATTCCCCACCCCACCCCCAACCCCATCATTTAAAAAGTTCTACATGGGGCGCCTGGGTGGCGCAGTCGGTTAAGCGTCCGACTTCAGCCAGGTCACGATCTCGCGGTCCGTGAGTTCGAGCCCCGCATCAGGCTCTGGGCTGATGGCTCAGACCTGGAGCCTGTTTCAGATTCTGTGTCTCCCTCTCTCTCTGCCCCTCCCCCGTTCATGCTCTGTCTCTCTCTGTCCCAAAAATAAATAAACGTTGAAAAAAAAAATTAAAAAAAAAAAATAAAATAAAAAGTTCTACATACAGGCACCTGGGTGGCTCAGTCGGTTAATAGACTTCGGCTCAGATCGTGATCTCGCGGTTCATGAGTTCGAGCCCCACATTGGGCTCTGTGCTGACAGCTCAGAGCCTGGAGCCTGCTTCAGATTCTGTGTCTCCCTCTCTCTCTGCCCCTCCCCTACTTGCATTCTGTCGGTCTCTCTCTCTCTCTCTCTCTCTCGCAAAAATAAATAAACATTAAAAAATTATAAAAATAAAGCATTCAAAAACTTCTACATAAAATTCTATTATCTGCATGAGTGATTTAGTAAACCACCCTTTTCCATCAGACATAGGCTCATTTCAACATGTTTTAAAGCCCTTGATGTATTTATCCTCATTTTATTCATAATACCCCTAGAGAATTGTTCTGAGTCATGTAAATGCCAAGAGCTAATATTCTACATAAAGATGGGTGAACGTTTTTTTGGTAAAGGGCTAGAAGGCAAATATTTTTGGCTTTGCAGGCCATACGGACTCTGTCCCCAACTACTCCATTCATCTCGTGCCACATGAAGGCAGCCACAGGGGCGTCTGGGTGCTCTCAGGTGGCTCAGTCAGTTAAGCATCAGACTCCTGACTTTGGCTCAGGTCACCATCTCACGGTTCATGGGATGGAGCCCCGCGCAGGGCTCTGCGCTGACAGCCCGGAGCCTGCTTGGGATTCTCTCTCTGCCTCTCTCTCTCTCTCTCCTCTGCCCTCCCCTGCTGGCACAAGAGTGCTCTCTCTTGAAATAAATAAACACTAAAAAAAAAAAAAAATTTTTTTAAAAGTACTTTGTGGAGAAAAAAAAGATCTCGAGGGAGAGAAAACAAAAAAAGTGGGTGTGGCTGTGTTCCGGTAAAATGTTATTTACCAAAACAGGCTGTGGGCAGATTTGGCCTTCGAGCCAGTTTGCAGATCCCAGTCTCCTGAATGCCCCGCACTATTCTGAGAGGGTTTGTTCTGAGAGCATTGCCGGGATAAGCTGATTGTATTCACACAATGCCTCTGGGGTCGGTGAACGTGCATATCGTTCCCATTTTGCTGACGGGAAGACTCTCCAAGGTTACAGAGCAGATGCACGGCTGGGCCAGTGCTCAAACTCCCCTCTCCCAACCCCCAAGTCCCGCCTGTTCCTTTTCCTGCTCTGCTCCCTGCCTCTGGAACCCTTTCTCCAAATTGAATCCCAGTTCTTGAAACAGCTGGGATGAGCTGTCCCCATTCTCCGTGTCTAAGGACAGCAGCAGGAACAGGCGAGGCCCTCTGATGCCCTGCTCGCAGGGTGACTGCACGCAGGGTTTCCGAGAAGCCCCTGGAAGCAGTGCTGGGAAATCACGAGCCCCGTCTCTGTGTGTTCAGCCTGTCTCTTATCCATTCCAGCAATAAATTCCAAGTGTGCGCCTGCCACAGACCCGGGCATGACAACATTTTGCGCTTTTCTGTGAAGCTCTGGTCTCAGAGATCAAAGCGAGAGGCACCTCCCCTGGGGATCCGGCAGAGAGCTTCTAGAAAGATTCATCCACTTCCAGTAGGAACTTTCGGCAACCCCAGCGCACCCTCCGCTCTCAACCAACAGCCACTGAGCACTTGGACGTGCAGCGGGGGAAAGCCCCCGTGCCTTCTTAATTTATTGCCCCAAGAGGCAAGGTTAGAACGTCGAACAGGATTTCTTGCATGAAGCCCATCCGAGGGTCTCAAAGTTCCGAGCGGGGTCAAGCGGCAGCTTTGGCTTATGGGACGCTTTGCAAACTGCAACCCCCCATGTGTTTTGCTCATGGAAAGAAAAAAAGACACCACAGGATGGCTGCTTCTCAAGAAGTCAGCTTGTCTGACCGTGATGACAGGAAGGGACGGCCAAGTGTAGGTGTCACAATTAAATCCTGTCCAGATGAAGAAACTAGTCAGGGAACAGTAGGTCTAACCTTTAGTCTTGTAACTATTCAATTAGGTGGCCTCTTAAGAGTCGGGCATAAATCTTTGGGCCAAGCATCTATGCAGGACTTCCCGGTTTGGTGTGGGGTTTTTTTTCCCTCTCTCCTAAGTTTTTACACTGGTGACCACCTTTAACTTTGCTTTGTGTTGATATCAGAATATCAACGTGAACACATTATGCACAGATCTGTGGGTTAACAGGCATTGTGGAATAGAACCGAAGTGGTTGTGACGTCTTGCAAACAAAAGAGGAAAGACCAAAATAAACAGAGTGTCCACAGTCAAGTGAGTTTGAGAAATGCTGCATTGTCTTGACCCTCCCTGAAACTCACTGAGCACATTAGCATAATAAAGGCTCTGAGCTGTCCCGCAGGCAAAGGCAACTGTCCGTCTTTGTGTAACTCCGTATCTTGCATGGAATAGGCACATGGTAAATATCTGTATCCCCCACAAAACCCACTTGAAGAAATCTCATTTCAGAACAAAGCTCTCCGATCTGTAAAAAGAATCAGCCATCATCGGGACGGGCGTGGTCATCTCAGGAGTGGAGAGAAAGGTTCTCACTGGTCTAGTTTCCAGTCCTGGTTGGCCCCATCTGTGTCTGGTGGCTCACGTTCACAGGAAGCCGGGCAAGGTCTTAGAGGAGCGCGGTAGTTTGGGGAATGGGTCAAGAGCAACCGCGTCAGGGGAGGGAAGCGCTGCTCCAAGTTCATGACCGTGTCGAGCGCTAACCTCATTTACCTGGAATCCTGCCTTGGCCACGTTTTGCCCCTGCAACCTCTGCTCTCTAGAACCAAGCCAGCCAGACAGAAGTCAGTCAAAGCCACACTGATTAAGGGTGTTGCAGTCTCTTCGCAGACCCTAAAAGAGGAGAACCAAAGACCTTCCTTCACCTCGTTTACTGCTGGACCTCAGCGCCCGCTACAAAAAACACATTGGAGAAATACGTGTTGGAGAGATGTTCTCCTTCAATATCCGTGGGCCTGTTCAGCGGAAGGAACTTGGCAATGCCTAGAAGGAACCCCTCAAACACTAAGAAAAGGCACTGGGATTCAGCGTTGGGACCGGTCGGTTCTGTGGTCCCCAACTGTCCGCCACTTTGGGCCGCGGCCATCCCTTTCCCTCCGAGCCCTAAACGCCAGCAGGATGTTGAGGTCTTGCCCTCGTGAAGCTTCTCTGCTCTCCATCCACGTTGGGTACCACTCATCCGCTCTGCTAAGCTAGCACAGTGACGGACACAGAGAGAAACATGTGTGTGTGTCTTTCCCGGCACAGAGAAGAGAAGTCTGAGATCTCTTGATTTCCATCATCTAGCCATCAAAACTATTCAGTTGCTGCTTTCATAGGTGACTACATACCTCCAGGAGGCCCTCCGATCTATTCCTCCTAACGCGGGTAAGAGTGAGCCAAAGTGGATGATGGCGTGATAGCATTCCAGAGGGCTTCAGGAATCCTGCCCTTGAAGAGCAATTTCTTTCTGGAGGGATCTTTGGAGGGAGTCAACTGATGATTAATTAGTAGTGATGAAAGTGCCTACTAGGCGCTTATCACTGAAGGGGAATTTTGAGGGAAAGGTACGTATGGTCCCAGCCCACAGGAAGCTCACTCTTGGCCAATGGGCACGCGCTGGCTGGTTGTTAAGGAGTGACGATAGACAGATAATTGTCTGATGGCGGACAGTCGCAACATGCACGCGTCTTTCACACGGGAGCGTACACTGTATTTTGAAAAATATTCCAACTCACCAGGAAATCAAAGATCCCCAAACGAAAACAACTATGGAATTACTAATTCCTTTTAAGGATAGTATTAAGTAACGGTGACATTGTGGAAAACTTACAGCCTGTTCTCTGTGGGTCTCATGTAAAATGATACAACCTATCTGGAAAACAACTATATACCAGGACCTTCGGGAGTCTTCCTTCAGAAGCAGACACAGGCAAACGTTGGCATATTGCCTACTGGTAGTGGGGTTACAAATGGGGTTTATTTGGCATATGCCAAATTTGACCCACAAAACATGAATTTCTTTTACAATCCAGAGGGGGGGAAAAAAACAATAAATAGATAGATGCTCATAGCCGTTCAACTCAGAACCCATTAATAAGGGGAAAATCTGAAAAAATCTGCTTTCCCACAAAGCAATTTTACACATAAAAATATTCATCTTTGGGGCACTTACATTATTAAAACATGTAAAACCCCATGTATACCCATGCAATGAAATATTATTGTCATTTAAAAAGGCAATATCAGGGGCGCCTGGGTAGCTCAGTCCATTAAGCGTCGGACTTCCGCTCAGGTCATGATCTCACGGTTTGTGAGTTCAAGCCCCGCGTCGGGCTCTGTGCTGACGGCTCAGAGCCTGGAGCCTGCTTCAGATTCTGTGTCTCCCGCTCTCTCTGCTCCTCCCTCCCCTGCGCTCTGTCTCTCTCTCAAAAATAAACATTGCAAAAATTTTTTAAGGCAATGTCAGAATTATTAATGACATAAAAATATTTATAGTATAATGCTAAGCGAAAAATCATGGTAGAGAATTATGTATTTTTCTCAATTATGTAAAGAAACTATGTGTCCCCAAGAGAAAGCAAAAGGCAATATCGGATATTGAGATGATCTCTAACTAGATGAATTATGGTTTATTTCATGATTTTCGATCTTCTATGGTAAGCATAAATTTAGGGGAAAAAACTTCAACTTTGCAATTTACGATTGGTGGTTTCATCCCACAAGGAGGGAAAAAAATTCCTGTATGCCAGATAAAAGGAATTATGCAATAGTATTACTGTATCACCAAGCATTACACTGTGGTTGGCCAAGCAGAGGGAGGTCAGGGATGAGGGAATCTTTAAAGCAGAGGGAGGTCAGGGACTAGGTCAGGGACTAGGTTTAGCAAATAAAAATATGAGCCCCTCTATTAAATTAGAATTTTAGATCGATGATTTTTTTTTTTTTGGTGTAAGTATATCCCATGCAATATTTGGGATATACTTATACTAAGAAAAATGTTGTTTATCTAAAATTCAAATTTGACAGAGCATCCTATTTCTTACTTGGTGACCCTATGGGTGGGTGCAGGCTGACCGTTCTGGGAGAACGGCATCCCAAGTGCGCACTCAGAGTCTCAGGTGGGCACCCAGAGTGATTTTTGAGTCCTTCCTATTTTTTACCCCACCAAGGCGGGTATAGGCTGGGTTTAATTGGTAGAGTATGAGTTCTACCTGGGAAAGCAAGGCTCTTTTTGTGACTAGGGATCTTAACCTCTTGTCCATGAATTCAGTCAACAAACCCTGTGGGCACTATTCTGCGCTTGACACAGCGATGGGTGCTGGGGAGGGAGCATGGGTGTGACAAATAGAGTAGTTGATGTGTTTACATGAATTTGACCGCTTCAGGGTCTAGTCAACCTTTCAGTACCTGTTGGTGCCTCCTTCCTATCAGGAGGCTCCCACCGTCCCATTCTTGCCCAGACACCCAAAGAAGGAGAGAGACAATACCAGGGAATACGTTTCTCCTCCGACCACCCCCGCCCCATGTTCATTTCCACCACTGCACCTGTTACCTGGCCGTGCCTTCCGCCCTGACGCCTTCCCTTCTCTTCTCCAACCCATGCCAATCCCGCTTCGCCCAAAGTCATATTTCCCTGCTCTCAATTCCCAAGTCATGTACCTCCAAACACATCAAATGTAACTAATAATATCTATCCCATTTCTCCAGCATTTCCGCGGGGCACCCCATTAGAAGCCTGATTCATACTATTGCAAATCTTCCCAGAAACCATGTCCCATTTTACAGGCAAAGTGCAAAGCATGGGGCACCTGGGGACCGGCGGATCACCTGAGTGGTGTGTTAAAAGCCTTGAGTGACTCTGTGTCCCAAGAAATAAATAAATGTTGAAAAAAAAAATTAAAAAAAAAAAAAAAAAGGGGCGCCTGGGTGGCGCAGTTGGTTGAGCGTCCGACTTCAGCCAGGTCACGATCTCGCGGTCCGTGAGTTCGAGCCCCGCATCGGGCTCTGGGCTGATGGCTCAGAGCCTGGAGCCTGTTTCCGATTCTGTGTCTCCCTCTCTCTCTGCCCCTCCCCCGTTCATGCTCTGTCTCTCTCTGTCCCAAAAAATAAATAAATGTTGAAAAAAAAATTAAAAAAAAAAAAAAAGCC
>NW_024412422.1:9035528-9087714 GCF_014898765.1 Herpailurus yagouaroundi | reverse complement strand
GTTGAAAAAAAAATTAAAAAAAAAAAAAAAAGCCTTGAGTGATGCTTAGTATAGAGTAAGTACCCAATGCCTGGTGCTAATCTATTTTCTTTTAAAGAGACAGACACCCTCCCTCTCTCTCTGCCCCTCCCCCGTTCATGCTCTGTCTCTCTCTGTCCCCAAAATAAATAAACATTGAAAAAAAAAATTAAAAAAAAAAAGGGAGGCGCCTGGGTGGCGCAGTCGGTTAAGCATCCGACTTCAGCCAGGTCACGATCTTGCGGTCCGTGAGTTCGAGCCCCGCGTCGGGCTCTGGGCTGATGGCTCAGAGCCTGGAGCCTATTTCCGATTCTGTGTCTCCCTCTCTCTCTGCCCCTCCCCCGTTCATGCTCTGTCTCTCTCTGTCCCAAAAATAAATAAACGTTGAAAAAAAACAATTTAAAGAGACAGACACCTAGAGATGAAAACATAGAGCAAACAAAAATCATAGCAAGAACCCCCGGGGCGCCTGGGTGGCTTAGTCGGTTGAGCAGCTGACTCCAGCTCAGGTCACCATCTCATGGTTTGTGAGTTTGAGCCCCACATCCGGCCCTGTGCTGACAGCTCGGAGCCTGGAGCCTGCTTCGGATTCTGTGTCTCCGTCTCTTTCTGTCCCTCCCCCATTCGTGCTCTCTCTCTCTCTCTCTCTCTCTCAAAAATACATAAATTTTTTAAAAAATTAAACATAATGATAGCAAGAACACCCACATTTACTGAGACCCATATTTTACTATTATACATATTCTGCTCTATACATATTCACTCTAAGGAATGTGGTCTTCTCATTTTATTTTTTATTTATTTTTTTTTTAATTTTTTTTTTCAATGTTTATTTATTTTTGGGACAGAGAGAGACAGAGCATGAACGGGGAAGGGGCAGAGAGAGAGGGAGACACAGAATCGGAAACAGGCTCCAGGCTCTGAGCCATCAGCCCAGAGCCCGTCGCGGGGCTCGAACTCACGGAGCGCGAGATCGTGACCTGGCTGAAGTCGGACGCTTAACCGACTGCGCCACCCAGGCGCCCCAAGGGTCTTCTCATTTTAAAGATAAAGAAACTCAAGCTACTGAGGGCTGGAGCCAACATTTGATGGGGCCAGTGCATGAAAGAGGACTAGGTCCCTGAACTTGAACTTGGGCAGCATGTTAGAAGGGGGGTGGAAGATGTTCTGGCAAATGTCACGCACGTTGCAACTATATTTCCGTTGTGTCCTGAACTGGGCCGTGGGCCCTTCTCCGCTACGACCCCGGGGACAGGGGGTCCCGTGGTTACGGGGTCCGGAGGCCGGGGAGAGCGGACCCTAGGCAACACCTCCAGCCCGACAGAGAAGGGGGTGGAGGAGGGGGCAACCCAGCATGGCTGTCACGGGGCTCTTGGACAAGGACAAGCTCCCAGCCAGCCCAGGACCCTTCTACAAAGTGAAACGGATTAGCGGCTTGCTTTCCATCAGGCTGAGTTACGAGCTCAGCGATTGGTGGGACATTTACACGAACCAGAAGATGTGTTATCTGATGAAAATTGCTTAATTTAATATCCTAGCTCGACAGGCAGAGCGATGTGCCTCTCGAGGAGAATCTGCCAGGGCGGACGATTTTGAAAAGTCCCTGGGCATGCTGAAGAAACACCATCACTATCCTCTCCTTACGCATCAGGGAACAAAACTGCGTTCTTGGGTCCAGTGGGCAATCTGCCATCGGACTGTGAGCCCAGGGAGGCCTCAAAATATCCACTTTTGCTGCAAGACCCAAAGACAGCGAGGCTCACCCTCTACCTGGGACACGAGCGGTCTGGTTTTAGGCGGTTAGAGAGGAAGCCCACTCTAGCTCCTGTGGGCTAGAGGCCTGGCTGTGGATGAATTATGACTCGGCACGGAGTTAAAACCTTTTTTTTTTTTTTAATTTTTTATTTCTTAACGTTTATTTATTTTTGAGACAGAGAGAGACAGAGCATGAACGGGGGAGGGGCAGAGAGAGAGGGAGACACAGAACCGGAAGCAGGCTCTGAGCCATCAGCCCAGAGCCCGACGCGGGGCTCGAACTCACGGACCGAGATCGTGACCTGAGCTGAAGTCGGACGCTCAACCGACTGAGCCACCCAGGCGCCCCAAAACCTTTTTAAAGATACGAAAACAGAGGCCACCATGAAAGTACTCAGTCTTGGGGTGCCTGGGTGGCGCAGTCGGTTAAGCGTCCGACTTCAGCCAGGTCACCATCTCGCGGTCCGTGAGTTCGAGCCCCGCGTCGGGCTCTGGGCTGATGGCTCGGAGCCTGGAGCCTGTGTCCGATTCTGTGTCTCCCTCTCTCTCTGCCCCTCCCCCGTTCATGCTCTGTCTCTCTCTGTCCCAAAAATAAATAAACGTTGAAAAAAAAATTTTTTTTTTAAAAAAAGAAAGTACTCAGTCTCTCTAGCTTTGTATTCACTAATTCAACGCAAAGCTACGGAGGGCTTAGCATATGGTTCTCAAGTTCCGCATGCATCAGAATCACCTGGAAGGTTTGTAAATCTCGGCTCTCAGGGCGCCACCTCCAGAGTTTCTGACTCGGTAGGTTTGGGATGGGGACCAAGAATTTGCACTTCTAGCAAGTTCCTAAGTGCCGCTGCTGCCGTTACTGTGGCTGGTGTAGCAACCACACGTGGAGAGCCACTGGGCCAGGCACGTGGTAAATAGCCCGCACCAGGATCTCCTTGCCCGTAAGTTCTATACGAGATGGCTCCAAACCCCCATTCCATGCCTTAGGCTCTGCTCCAGATATCAGCAACTTCCAGACGACTTACGATTTTTTTTTTAATATTTTATTTTTTTTAAGTAATCTCTACACCCAACATGGAGCTCGAACTCATGACCCCGAGGTCCAGAGGCGCAACTCCACTGACTGAGCCAGCCAGGCGCCCCCAGAGGACATAGGATCTCATTGTCATCCTTCGCCTTGAGGGTCAGGCTTGCCGAAATCGTTGTTTGTTGATCACTCGGCTGCCCCCTTTGTCACACCGTCAGCCCCAGCCCGGTTGTGAATACGGCTCTTTTTTCCTTTTCCACTCAAGCAAGGAATAAAAGCAAAACCAGTCTCCTAAGATTTCTGGCTACGTCAGAGCTTCTATACTTAAGACGAAAAGATACCAGACGGGGGGGGGGGGGGTGAGGGTTAGTTATAACGCAAAAAGATTTTTCAAAATTCAAGTTAATAATAGACTTGGTGCGGGGGATTCGTTTCCTGGCCGCTCACTGTATGCGGCAGCCTGGCCCCATGGCTGGTCTTCCGTCCCTCTGTCTGTGTGTTCCCTTCTCTCTCTCTTTTTTTTAATGTTTTATTTATTTTTGACAGAGAGAGAGAGACAGAGCATGAGCAGGGGAGGGGCACAGAGAGAGGGAGACACAGCATCCGAAGCAGGCTCCAGGCTCCGAGCCGTCAGCACAGAGCCCGTCGCGGGGCTCGAACCCACAGACCGCGAGATCGTGACCTGAGCCGAAGTCGGACGCTCAACCGACGGAGCCACCCAGGCGCCCCTCCTTCTGTCTCTTCTTCTCATCCCTCCGCCACCCCACCTCTACACTCCACCTCCCTGAGCTCCGAATTCTCCATGCCCCATTTTGCAGAGGGATTTTCACTGTCTCCCAAACTCAGCTCTCAGCCTCTGTCTGCATATCCAAACCCGTGAAATGTATACGAAGACAAAAGATCTCTCCTTTAGCGGGAAAACAGAGCCACGTAAATTCCACCCCACGCCCGACTTCCAGGGTACAGAGGGGAACAGCACAGGTCCGTGCCAGGTCGGCACCGTTAGTCTCAGAGAGAGAAGACATGTCATACCAGTACACTATTAGTGTGTATCTTCAAGCACTATAACCCACATAAACATGAAGGGCTCTGAAAAGAAGGCCAGGGGATAGGAGCAAGAGCTCTAGATGTGGGAGCCATGGGAAGCTCCCTAGAGGGCAACACCACAGCTGTTTTACAGGAAGAAAGGGGAAGGAGAGTCCTGGGAGAGAGGACAGCCGAAACAGAAAGGCACGGCATGTAACAACTCTCTCCAGTGTCCCCCCCCCCCCCACCACCACCACGTTCCTCCCCTTCTGATGGGTGATAAGAACCAGGGTTGCAGCTCCTGCCTCTTGTCCTGCAAAGTGGGTCCAGCCCCTTTCTTTGAAGTTTGGCTCACATTCCAAGATAGCAAAGGCTTTATTTTTAATCCCATTATGCTAGTGAGCAATTATGGAGCGCCTACTGTTTAAGAATCTACGCATACGGAGCATTGTAGGGGACCCATATTTGAGACGTAACACCTACCCTAGGGGTCTGAAAAATAACTGAGGGGTCAAGGGGTGAGTGCTTCAAACAGCGCTGTGCCATGTGCCATCTGTGTCCTGGAGAGAGACTGAGTGCGTTTAGAGATAGAAAAAGGAAGAAGATGCTAAAACATCTGTGTATTTTTTCAGGACCCTTTCAGTTACATAACAGAACGACTACCCCCCTCCCCACACATACATATTGTCCGAAGAGGAAATCAGGCATGGATGGATCAAGGTGACCATGTGCTAACTGAATAGTGGTCGTCTATCTAGACCCTCTATTTCTAGCATCTGGTTTTGTTGTTGTTGTTGTTTCTGTTTTCGTTTCATGCTTGATGGGGCTCATGCCTTGGATCAATCCACAATGTTGACATTTACTTCTTAGCAACCCCAGCAGAAAGGAGACTTTCTCGTTCCCGGCAGCTCCATCCAAAGTCCCCCGACCAACCCTCACAGGCACTCGATCGGTCTTGCTTGGACTGTGTACCCGCCTCTAAAGCCAACTTCTGTGGCCAGGGGACTGCCGGCTCTCATTGGCCAGGTCTAGAATACCACCTGCGTAGACGGTGGGTGCAGCCGGTCTGAACAATCGGGCCTGAAATGGGGCTGGGGGGCGCTTACGGAGGTGGTTCACACAGGAAAGGACATCGGACGGGCAAAACCAACAGGCATCTACCCGAACGTGTAAAATATGAATGTTCAAAACCAAGCGTGACACGCTATCATGGGCTCCACAGAGAATTGTGACTAGATCACCCCCCACCAGGGCCCCTGCCAGGCAGCACGCGCTTCCGGTCAGGAGCAGGGCCACCGATCTGACTCCAGAGTTCATGTCCCAGCTCCCTCACGTAGCACCTGAGCAACCTTGAATACACAGGCAACCTAAGGGTATTGACCTCCGGAGCTTTTCCCAAGGATTAAGGAAGCAAAGTAAGTCCTTGGAAGAGTGCCTCTCCTGTTTCAAGTCTGACTCGTTGCCGTTATTCAAACCGTACGCACAAATGTTATCCTTCCTGATTAAGGGATTTCTATCTTTTACCAGGTTTTCCAAGGGATTTGGGATGAAAACAAAAAAAGAATCCCTGCTCGTTCGAGACAACGGTTCCCTAACTCGGACCTGTCGCGATCACGTGGATAGGGAGCTATTGTCGTTCGCAGACGGGCCTCGTCCCTCCGAGGGTTTTGCGGGCCGGTGAGATCTCAGGGCTTGTTAGCAGGGAGGCCTGACAGCGCGGATCCCGGCTTCCACACAAGCCTTTAGGTGTTTCTCAGGGCCGTCCGGGCACCCGTCCCCCTTCGCTCTTCTCAGGCTCGGGCAACACAAGACTGGCGTGTTGGATGAATCTTCAATTCCAGGGCTTAAGCAAGAGACTGGCTCCAGACCTCTGAAGAAATAGCTTCACTGGGCATCAATCACTTTGTCAGATTCCTGGGAACGTGAAGAACCACGCATACTTTGTGGTCGCCCACATTTGAGAGCAGACTGTGTAGGCACACAGCTAAACAGGTCTTCAATTTCAATTAGACACCACGTCCAGATAACTCGGGCAGAGGGAGGGAGAAGCAGGGCACTATTAGGTGGGCGTGCGGAGGGGGTGGTTGATGAAGCCACGGGGTCTCGGAAATCTCCCCCCCTCACCCCGCCCTCCACCCCTCTATCCCTGCCTCCCCCAGCTCCTCTGACTTCTTCCTCCTGCCTCGAGACTGGCCCCCTCCCGCCGCACACTGGAAGACAGGCCCGGGGAGGGAGAGCCCCGACGCAGAGAGGCCACTGGGTGGATGGAAGGTCCGGTGCGGGAAAACCCCGGGAAAGGCAGGCTGTGGGCTGGTTGACCCCATGCTGTCTGCTCCCAACACGGCGCTTCGCCGAGAATTGCCCAAAACACCGCGGTCTCTTTGGATCGCTGCACCCAGTCCTTTTGCCTCTCCCAGAATTCGAACCGTAGGGCGCTGCCCGCTGCTTTGTGGTTTTGTGAAGTCTCTGCTATCCTCCCGGTGTGCGGAGCTGTGCCTGGGACACAGTAGGTTCGCATGATACCTTTGCTGGATGAATGCAAGGGTACAGACGCGCGCCCCCATACACGAGGAAATAGCATTCCTTATTTCGAGCCGGACGGCTAGTAAACAGAGACAAATCCGGGTCTGCCTGACTTCAAAGCCTATGATCATCCAATCATGTCACATGATTGTCGGTGTATCTATGTCACCAGAATCCTGTCCCTCAAGCCAGGGGCCAACAGAGGGCTGGGTGCGTGCACGATCCACGGGGATGCAGAAAGAAAACAGTGACCACTCTAGATAAGCTCATCTTTGAACATGGGTACGCGTGTCTGCATATGTTTCACAACGTCCGAAGTTTACCGGGACCACGGCGACGCGTGTGAAATGCGCAGCGCATGCTCAAAGAAATAAATGGGGATGTGCTCATAGGACGGCAGGGCGTGAAGATGAATCCACGCCACCGCCCTCATTCTGCATCTCAAGCACGCCGCAAAGCGAACGAGACCCGACACAAAATAGGACGCGCCCTATGATTCCATTTGCACGAAGTACAAAAAGGAGCCAAATTAAATTGCGGTCTTAGAAGTCAGGATGATGGTTACCTCTGGGTAGGAGGCTGGTCGGAGACTGGGAAGGCAGTGCCTGGGTAGGGAGGGCGTTGGAAGGGCTGGGATAGTTTTATGTCTTCGTCTCGATGGGAAATACGTGTGTCCGCCTTGTGGTGGTTCGTTGAGCCGAACACTGGTCGCGTGCGGACTTTTCTTCGTGGAAATGCGTGTTAGACATGGGTGGAGCGGGTGTGGTTGGCGGGAGACGGCTGCCCATCTCTTGGCGCTTGCCCTCGGATCTGCGCTTGCCTCAGCGTGGCAGCTGGGGTCTTTAGATGGTGAGATGGCATTGGGAGTGCAAGAGCGTCTTCGGGGAGAAGCAAAGCCTCCCTGGAAGGTGGGGGGGGGGGGATGGAAGCTGAGCTGGGCAGGGACAGCCTTACCCCACCGTCCAGATCCGTCGTCTTGGGCCACCCCACGTGGAGCTCCACAGAAAGTGTCGCTCATTCGTGGAGTGTGGCCCTGGGGAGACATGGCCGGGCCCTGGAGCCCCCACCATGCTCAGTCCCCAGCTGGAGGCCCTGTTGCCTGGGATTCCGCAGCAACCCCTAAAACGTGCCGCAGCCGAATGACAAATTCTCAGGGAGGTGCAAGATACCCTCCTCGGTGGCGGCTACACTTAGGACCTTAGCTGACTCTCTGGAATCTTCGAGGCTGAATTCTAAGAATCCTCCCGGCTTCTCCCTGGACCTCTTGGAACACGGACCCTTGGAGGCCCGGACCTCCATGGAGGAAGTCTGGCCACCTTGAGACGGCCATGCTGTGAGGAACCCCAGCAGAGTTGGGGCGGGAAGAAGACATCTTGGGTTTTCCGGCCCCAACAGACGCCATGTGGGATAGAAACAAAGAACCAAGCTGATGACCAGAACCGAGGCCCCAGACACACGGCTCCAGACAAGCCATCCCGGCCAGACCTCGGCCATCGTGGACCTCTTTACTCGGCCGCGACTGTATATCCGGCCTACAAAATCATGGCACTGTTGTTTTACTCGACCAGACGTGGGGGTAGTTTTTTGTTTGGTTTTAGTTTCATGCAGCAATAGATACCTAGAACCATTTACTTAAAAGGAAGAAATAAAAAGCTTGGCGACTTTGCCAGCCTACGCCACGCGGGCAGCTCATTGCGGGGAGGGATGGCGTTCTCATTAGCTCATCCGAACCCCTGGTGCGTAAGGTTTAGAAAAACCGCTCACGATGCCGAACGACAGCACAGCCCATCTGTGCTGCCTCCCAGCTGTGTGGCCCGGAGCATGTGGCTTCACTTTCCCGGGCCACCGCGAACTCATTAGTAAAACAGGAAAAAATGGATGGGCTGGAATGAGACCCGAGCATCGGAAGCACTTAGCATGTTGCCCGGCACGTAAGAAATGCTCGGCAAACATTAGTTACCAGCGCAGACCTCGAGGTCCCCAGCTTTCCTGTCCGACGAAAGGAAACGATAATGCCCGTTCCACCCACCCGTCAGAATGGAAGGGATCAGATAGCGATCAGAGGGGTTCAGGGCACACAAGCAGCCCCCACCCCCGCCCCACAGCCCGTGCCTCCACTCAGAGTTGCAGCCTCTTTGTCCCCGATCCCCAGCCCCAAAGGTGCTGTCGGAGAAGAGAGGTTTGTGCCGAGCTGCGGGCTTAAGCGAAGCGACGAAAGAGTTGGGGAAGATCGGGAATCTGGGGCAGGATCTTCAGAGTTGGCACATTTTCCAAGGTGAGCCCGAGAGCCTTGGCTGCTGGAAACCTGTACCCCCACCTCCCCCAGCCCCAGCCCCGGTCAGGCCCCGGTCTGGAGCTGGCGGGCGTGGCTCCGAGCTGAGGTGTCCATCAGAAACACATCCCCATGCGCCCGAGCCACAGAGCCGGGCTCGGAAGGCCTCCAGGCACAGGCTTCTCTGGCCGATCACCCGCCCTTTAGTGCCCAGAAACCCTTCAAATGTGGCTGGTGGTACGAGTGCCCAGTCTGGGTCTTTTACCGTTGAGATGTGTCCGGGGCGGGGGGGGGAGAAAAAGAAAGACTGGGCCCCAAAAGCGGTTGTCGACGCTGATCCTTCCTGTCGGTCTCCCCTCTCAGGGGCACCAAGAGGTTAAATACGGCACTCGGCTGCTATTTATTTCGTCTTGGTCTTCTGGGTTATGGGGCGCCTGGGGGGGCTCAGCGGGTCGAGCGTCCGACTCCAGCTCAGGTCACGATCTCACGGTCCGTGCATTCGAGCCCCGCGTCGGGCTCTGTGCTGATGGCTCAGAGCCTGGAGCCTGCTTCCGATTCTGTGTCTCCCTCTCTCTCTCCGCCCCTCCCCCACTCATGCTCTGTCTCTCTCTGTCTCAAAATTAAAGAAAAACATGAAAAAGAACTTAAGAAGGTAGGTGTCTTCGTTGGTGCTTGACGCAGGAGGAAATGGGATTGGAAACGGCTGTCCGTAGCTCCTCACACGATTACAGGTCACGGTCTGTCGTTCTCACTTCTTGCCTCAGGAATTTCCAGAGGATGGAAGGAAACAAAATAGCTCCAATTGCCAACGGGGGTGGGAATAACCATAACAATAATAGTAATAATAACAATAATAATTGAGGAAGCCAGCTCTTGTGAAGTCAGTGACGCCATAAGCCTTCCCAAAGCCCCGTGACAGACAGTCTAATGAGTCCCATTTTACAGAGGAGGAAACCGAGGCTGCGGGAGGGGAAGTGATTTGCCCACGGTCACACAGCAAGTAGCCGACAGAGTCTGGATTTGAATCCAGGTCCCAGACCCCAAAGTCCCCAGGTAAATATTCTACTGACGGCTTTACATTTCTAGCTACAATCTGGGCCACATACAATGAAAAAGAGGGTTGTTTTTTTTTTTCACTTTAGCATACAAGACACTGATGGACAAAGGTGGACGCCAAAGGGTTGGTATTTGTAGAACACGCCGATGGTCTATGATGACGGTAGGGCAGAAACCTTGAAACTGACCCACTCGCACCTAGGTTATATGGTAGCAGGTGGTCTGTCTGCAGGCATGGACGCTTTTATCTGCTCCTCTGTTCCTCTGCAATGTGACCTTTCGGCTCTTCCCAGGAGAAGGCAGATCCTGTTCTGTACCCCGTGAATGCAAGGTGGCCATGTGACTTGCTCTAGCCAATAGAATTTTAGCCAATAGAATGTAGGAGAAGCAATTCAATGCTGGTCGAAGCCAAGGCCCCAAGATGCATTGCAGCTTCCCCTTTTCCTCTGAGAACCGTGCTCCCCTCCCCCACCCCCCCATCCCCGCCCCGGCCAGTGTGGGAATGAGCCCCACCGAGCTGGCTGGAGAGATACTACGCGGGCACAGAGACACCAGCAGGAGGGATTGGAGACCAGCCCTAACCGACCCACTGCTGACACCGGATGCCCGAGTGAGCCCGGGGAGACCAGAAAGCCGCCTGGCTGAGCCCCCCCACCCCCCCCCCCCCCGCCTACCGCCTTGCAGAATCACAAGCTCCGCCAACGGCTGTCTTAAACCTCCAAGTTAGCAGGTCCAGTGACAACACCTTTGAGTCACTATTCATGACATTTGCACAGACCCTTCTGTCCTGTGTTCTGTGGTCAAAGGACGCCATGATTCTCATCACCATGGTGGGACTCAAGCGGGTGGGAGCTCTGGGATCTTGCATAACATAACGCAAAAGGCAGTCACTTACAAAATACCTATCATGTGCCAGCTCTTGTCCTACGAATGCTCTGGTGCTAACTCATCCAACCCTCTCGACGCCCCTCTGTGGTTCGGACATATTACCAACCCCATTTTACAAACGAGAACCTGAGGAACAGAGAGGCTAAATCACTTGTGCACAGCAGGTAGGCATCGTCCAGCTGGGAGTCAAACCGGGGCCATCTGGCTCGAGAGACTGTGCTTTTAAAAGCCAGACCACGCTATGCTGCTCCGAGTAAGCCTGCTGCTTGCTCCAACTCGCTCCATGGCTCATCAGGAACGTGGCAAGTCAGTTAATTTCTCTGAGACGAAATTTCCCCACGTGTACAATGGGGATGATTGTGGCTCCCTTACCAGGTTATTGGGAGACGAAATGAGACAGTGCAAGCACCCAGCGGCGTGCAGTAAATATCAGCTATAATAACAATTAATCGCTTTGTATTTATGCAAGTGTTTAATTATAGAAATATTGCAGTAATAGGGGCACCTCGGTGGCTCTGTCGGTTAAGTGTCGGACTCCAGCTCAGGTCATGAACTCGCAGTTCGTGGGTTCAAGCCCCGCGTCGGGCTCTGTGCTGACAGCTCAGAGCCCGGAACCCGCTTCAGATTCTGTGTGTGTGTGTCTCTCTCTCTGCCCCTCCCTTACTCATGCTCTGTCTCCCTCTCTCTCTCAAGAATAAATAAACGTTAAGAGGTCATTTTAAAAAGGGAAATATTGCAGTAATAAATCACTATTTTATACATCGGTACATGATAATTACTGGTCATGCTGTTATTTGAAGCCATCAAATTCTGACTCACGTAATGACCATCCCCACCATTTCCACTGGCCTCAGTTTTGACTCTGACTCTGCCTCTGTTGCTGATTTCTCTTCAGATGTTCCAAAAATTCACGGAGTCCACAAAGTATGCTGACATCCTTCGACATCTTAAGGAAGCCAAAAGGCAGAACCTAGCAGGACCTCAGCCTGACTTCTCTGTAGACCCGGAGCCTGTGTTCCTTCAGGGGTCCCTGAAGTCCTTGGGTTCTGGGGAGCCTTTGGCTCCCCCAGAAACAGGCTGTCTTTGTAAACCTTACTTGGCCAACGATTGGCCTCCCGTGTTTTCAGATGTTAGGGTTTGAAGGACAAAAACCTCAAAAGCATCCATTTCCAGCTTTTGGGCCACGAGGCCAGTGAAGAGCTCCTAGGATTCCCAGTGAAGCTCTGTGGTGACTGACCAGCCTGAGGGTCTCTGCAGAGGTGACGGCCACCATCAGCAGCCACACGAGGACGTGTTGTAGGGCATTCTTGATGGCCAGACGAGACTTGGGCAGTGAGACACAGGTATCCCCCTCCAGGGCTGGGGGACTCAGACAGGAGGGCAGGGAGTCTGCTAAACTAATGGTTTGCCCCCCTCCGGCAGGCTTGGTCAGCACAGAGATGTGCCTTCTGGATCCTTCTTCAAGGAAGGACTTGCCGTCCAGCTGCAGGGAGGGAGGTCAGTAGGTGGCCCCCAGCAGCCAGCCCCTTCAGGTCTCTCTCAGCTGCAGAGAGCCACTGGCCCAAGGTCATGCCCTTCCAGGGGCCCAGGATGGAGGACTAAATGCCCAGCCAGTATGGCCCTGACGCAGGACAACTGTGCCGCAATATTCGCTCCCGGCCTCCTCGTCAAGCCAGCCGATGTTCTCCAGGTCTGCACTGAAGACCGTCCTTCCTTCTGTCCAGGGATGCTTCCACCTCTTCCTTCATGGGTGTCGATCCTTCATAAACACCTCGCACCCCAAACTCTGCCTCAGTGTCTGCTTCGAGAAAACCCAACCTGAGACACAGATGCATAACTTCTTCCAGTCTCCAACCTACCCCGCTTCCGCCTACACCAGGTCTTACCAAACAAGGTATTGGCGTTTCTTCTGACATCAGCACGCACCCCCTATCTCCTTACCTGGGAGCTTACCTCCATTTTGCACACGCAATGAAGATTGTCCTCGTCATGAGTCAGTCATCACTTCCTTGGGTAATTTGGGCTAAGAATGGAAATGCTAGCAAGGCTCTTTTCACCCACCACCTTGACCTCCCTGGGTGGTCCTCCAGCAAGATGAGATCGTCTCCATTCTACAGAAGAAGAAACTGAGGCTCGGAGAGGTGGGACAAATGAATTGCCCATTAGGAATTTTAAGTCTAGTTTTCTACCTCCAAAGACAAAGCTGAGTAACTTGTGTTGTCCATGAACATTTCTTCCAGAAGATCCACTTGCTAGATACTTTTGGGCTCAGCATCTTGGGAAAGTGAGGTAGAGAAAGGCAGTGTAACTTGGTGGCTAAAGGTCATGGGCTGGCGGGAGATGGTCTGCTTCCAAACCCCATTTCCGTGACACATGAGCTCTGTGACATTGGTCTGTGATCTAACCCTTCTGAGCCTCTGTCTTCTTGTCTATAGAATGGGGATGGTGGTAGTTCCTCCCTCAAAGTACAGTCGTGAGGGTTAGCAAGTCCATATTTGCTCGCTACTCAAAACAGTGCCAGCCACATCAAAAGCCTTCAGTAAATGTTGGATGCAATTATTAAAGAATAACTCGTGGAGACAAACCACGCCTGCAAATTCTCTGCCCAAAGGTGCTGTGAATCCCAGTTTATGCGTCAGTAAGAGGGACTCCCTCACAGGCTTCTTATAAAGGTTAAGAAATGGTACGTGCAGAAGGTCTCAGGCAAAATGGCTGCTCAATGAAAAGTAGTGAGTAGAACAATGGGAGTGGTTGGTCCTCCATGATCTTAGAAGGTACCAACACTGAGCCTCAACTTTTGTTCTTTATTTCCAGTGCACGGACAGAATTGTTCCTTTAGCAGTGACTTGGCTTTGCAGATGAACAGAAATGTGTTTATTTCATTTTTGGCCAGAGCGTTTACAACTCATCACAAAAGTGTTGATTGTCCAGGGGTCGATCCTTAGATTGATCGTTGGATCTGAGTTAGAGGGGACCCAGCCCCAGCCCCCCCACCCCTTGAAATTTTCTACGTCCCCTCTGATGCCTGGGATCAGACAGCTCTGCTGTCTAAGCAGAGTGCTCTGAGTCTGGATGGGACCCATATGGGTCCTGGTCCATGTTACTCCCCTTTGTGGTTCTCTGACCCCCTGACCCACACGTGAGACCAACCAGACGCCTTGAGGAGGTCCAGGACTTGTACCTCTGGGGCTGTCACAGGGCCCCATGGCCAGCCCTACTTGCAGGATACAGATCACTTCCGCAGGCCTGCGTGGGATTTCTTTCACAGACCCGTGCCACCCAAATGGTCCTCACATGCCGATTTCAGGCAACTCAAATCATTTACATAGACAGGGCTCTGCAAAAAATATATGTCTGGGGCCTCATATGCATTCCGGGTGCAGCCCCACCTGTGGCAGTCAGAATTTGCGTCTGTCAGTTGTATGTTTCTTTTTACATAAAGACGCTTGTCTTTACTAAGATTACTGGGGAAGAAAAATAAGTTTTTTGAAGGAGTGCTGGTTGCTGGAGAAACCATTTCAAAACGTGAAATAGACACAACGGAAGTAGAATAAAAGAAATGGATTTTGGAAGTGAGCTGTGTGGGGGCCTCTGATCTAGCACGAGCCTTTGCAGTGCAGATGGGGAAACTGAGCCCTGGAGGGTAGATCTTAATTGCACAGAGTCACCACGGTTATCTGGCCACATTCTAGGCTTCTCGGAAGCTTGAGACTTGCTGACAAGCACGAGTAATTGATTGATAATAAAAGCAGTCACCCATGGCCTGAGACCGAGTTTACAACCCTGATGCTAATGGACCCCAGAGAGGCAGAGGGTGCTGGTAACCACTTTCCCCTCATCTCCTAGGGCTAATGGCTTTATGGAGGTCATAAACTACTGAGTATTCCAATGATGAGACTGACCTCCCTTGGCCAAATGACCCACCCTACCTTGATTGACATGCAGCCTGGCATTCCTTAGATGGGTAAGAACCAGCCTTTCTCTGGGCCGATGGCCTGAACCACCAGGCTCCACTGGGAATTTCCCAGATGTCTTAAAGGGTTGTCAGCCTTTGCTTGCCCATCCTGACTCAAGGCAAGAATAGTTCAGACCAGCAGCTTCTACAGCACATACACAGCTTAGTCCAAACTCAGTTCTTGGATAATTATCCCATCTCTACACAGAACGGCTTATAAGACATAGGGAGCGCCATTAGCCCCTTCCAGTTCTGAGGCTATCATTCATTCACTCAATCATTCACTCAGCTCATTTTAGTAAATGTGTTGGCCAGCCTCCCGGATGGTCCCCAATGACCCCTGCTGTCTAGACTCAATGCCCTTGCAGAAGACCCTCCCACACTGAAAGGGGCTGACCTAGGTCGCCAAGAAAATGTTGTAGAGATAACAGAGTGTGACTTTTGAGGCTAGTTCATAAAAGATACTTCAGCTTCCACCTTGCCCCCTCCTTTGGATCACCTGTCTGGGGGAGGCCAGCCACCATGTGGCGAGAACACCCAAGCAGCCTTGTAGGAAATCCACATCACAAGGAATTGAGGCCTCTGCCTGCCAGAAGCAAGCATGACTTCAGCCATGTGCGGGAAACACCTCGGAAATGGAGCCTCCAGCCCCAGCCAAGCCTTCGGATGAGACCGCAATCTCATGAGAGTCCCTGAGCCAGACCCGCCCAGCCACTTCCAGATTTCTGACCCACAGAAACTGAGATCACAAATGTGTATTGCTTTCAACTGCTGAATTCGGGGGTAATTAGTTCCACACCTACTAATGACTGATACAACAAATGTCCGTTGTATGCCAGGCCCTGAAATAGGGACTAGGGTGCAAAAGTGGACAAAGCAAATGTAGCCTCTGCCCTCCCAGAGCTTATAGTCCAGAAGCAAATTTTACAAAGAGGGTGCAGTTCGCCTGTGAGGATCGAGACTGGATAGAAATTGGGATCCGAGACCAGTGCAGTCAAAATGTAATTTTCTCTAGGAAGGAAAATTAAAGCAATGACTTTCACTTTATTGTTCTCTGTTGTTTGATTGCCTTTTCACAAACACATGCTGCTTTTAAAGTAATTTCTATCAGGGCGTCTTCTCATAAATACTTCTCGTGAGCATTTAATTGATACACATTTGTTGAAAGTCTTCTTGGCAGCATTTATCCAAAACTATCATAAAAATGTGCATACCCTTTGGCTCAGCCATTCCACTTAAATTAATTTATTATAAAGAAATATGCACAGCCCTTGTGGCTCCCCCAGCAGCACCATGGTGGTTGGCAAGAACAAGTACCTTACGAAAGGCAGCAAGAAAGGAGCAAAGAAGAAAGTGGTGGATCCATTTTTTTCTTTTTTGGTTTATTTATTTTTGAGAGAGAGAGAGAGAGAGAGAGCATGATTGGGGGACGGGCAGAGAGAGAGGAAGACACAGAATCTGAAGCAGGTTCCAGGCTCCGAACTGTCAGCACAGAGCCCGACAAGGGGCTCGAACTTGTGAACCACGAGATCATGACCCAAGCCGAAGTCGGTCGCTCAACCGACTGAACCACTCAGGCGCCCCTGATCCATTTTCTAAGAAAGTGGTGCGATGTGAAAACACCGGCTATGTTCAATGTAAGAAATATTAGGAAAACACTAGACACGAGAACTCAAAGAACCAAAATCGCACCTGATGGCCTCAAGGGTCATGTTTTTGAGGTGAGCCTTGCTGATCTGCAGAATGATGAAGTCGTATTTAGAAAACCCAAGTGAATTATTGAGGAGGCTCAGGGCAAAAGCTGCCTGACTAATTTCCATGGCATCGATCTTACCCGTGACAAAATGCGCTCTCTGGTCAAAACACGGCAGACCATGACTGAAGCTCATGTCGATGTCAAGACTACCGATGGGTATTTGCTTTGTCTGTTTTGTGTTGGTTTTACTACAAAACTCAACAATCAGATTGGGAAGCCCTCTTATGCTCAGCACCAAAGGGTCCACCAGATTCAGGAAAAGATGAGGGATACCATGACCCAAGAGGTGCAAATGAGTTGGAAGAAGCAGTCAATAATTTGATTCCAGACGGCATCGAAAAGACACGGAAAAGTCTTGCCAGCCTATTTATCCACTCCATGATGTCTTTGTTAGAAAAGTAAAAATGCTCAAGAAGGCCAAGTTTGAAGAAGGACAGCTCACGGAACTGCGCGGTGAAGGGAGTAGTTCTGAAAAGCTGCTGGGGATGAGACCGGTGCCAACGTTGAACGAGCTCATGGTTATGAGCCACCAATCCAAGAATCTGTTTAAAATTCAGACATCACATTTGTGATGGCTTTAAAAAATATGCAGAAATATACGAAAGGACAGACATGAAAAGATGCCCACTGCACCGCTATTCAAGAGTGCAAAAACTTGGAAATGGCTTAAATGTCAGCAGTAGCAGGTGGGTTAAATTACTATTTCATTACGGGCCATCCATCTATTGGAATCTTATGTAACAATCAAAAATGATGATGTAGCTCTACCCTTATTTTCCAGGCAGGCCCTACAACGGAATATATTGTACAACTCCATTTTAATAAAAAGCATATATATTTATGCATAAAATTATTGGGAGGCTAAACCACAACATATTAATGATGTTATGTCTAGGTAGAGGGATTATACGTATATATATTTTTTGTTTCTTTTGGCTTGCCTGTGTTCTTTCATTTTCATTTTAGAAACATGGATTTCTACAGGAATATATAGAGGTACAAATATATTTTTGTCAAGGTCTTTTGAATACTCATTAATTACGCTCCCTTCCACTGTTCTTAGGCTCTTTGTCTTTCGCCAGCCCGCCGGGACAGACCAGCCCCCCGGAGCACTGACCGGCCTGTCTTCTCTCCCCTTGACCAACTAACAAGTGGGGACTGGAGATACCCCCTGGGTCCCAGACTCAAATAGAGAATGTGACTCAAGTGTTCTCAGTATACCCCTCGAGCTGCTTCCTGATGGCCCCTCTGCTCTCTTCAGGGAAGATCCACTCTCCAGAAAGTCATTGGCCCGTTCACCATCTCTGGCAAGCAACTCCTGTCTCTGGCTCCAAGAACAGAGTGAATCAAAGACACTGATTTATCGCCCACCAAGGGCCCGCACAGAGAGCAAGCCAGTGATGTTCCCCATTCGGGGTGGCCCTTGAAGGATTTGTGGCTCCAGCAGAGAAGCTTTTAAAAGGCCATAAAGCAAGTTAAGTGATCAGGAATTTTATCCTACTGAAATGAAAGTAGGTGGGGAAGAAGCTATACCTTCAAACTTGGCCAAGGTCTACCTCACAAAAAGAGGAGTGAGACAGGCAGGCTGGTGTTCTGCTGCTAACCTCAAGCAAGAGATGTCCACCTGGACCGTTTCCAACTCTGAAGTTCACCAACCTGGCCCCGGCTCTGGCTAAGTTGGCTCCCATGACTGGTATGCCCTCAACCCACATCTCAGTGGCTATTCTCACCCTCCCCTTCACCCCCCTTTCGACGGATCCATTCATCCATTTGCCAACAAGAAGTCCGCAGAAACACACTGCATGTTTGGGCTTCATTCTGAACACCAGGAGGACTTCAGTTATTCCTTCTAGAGGACTGAGTGCCTCCTACGGGATGTGGATGTGGCTTGCCCTGGACCAAGCACTCGGTGTGCAGCCATGAGCAAGATCCCCTGGTCCTAGAGTTGTAGAGTTCACCTCTGAGGCAGGTCAGAGATGCTAAACCAGTAAATAAATCGCGAAGACAATTTCTGATGGTGGTAAGCGGGAAGAAATAGGCTCGTAAGTTGGTGAATACGTGAGACTTTGGTCCAAAGTCAGGGAAGACCTTTCTGGAGAGTGACATTTGAGCCAAGACCTAAATGAAGCTAGAAGCTCATAGACCAGGGGAATCTTTTCACCCACCCAGCTCGGGGGCAGACTCATGCTGGTCCCATTCAGCCTCACCCACACAGAGTACGTGGGGGGGCTCTCTGATCCTCTGGACCACCACACATCACGGTGATGCTCGGGGCCCCCATCGTCCATCTTACAGGTGCGTGAGATAATGAACGGAAGGGGAGGTTGTTCCGAGGGGAAAAACACACCAGGACCCAGCAAAGTCTCGGGTAGTCTCGCGTCCTGCAGACTGGCCGCAGCACTCTGGCTGTGGTTGAAATGAGGTCCCGGCTGGACAACACCAGGAAGGACAGCCGGTGTAGTTCCCAGGACTCACTGGGGCAGGGCTGGACAATTTCGTGCCGCTCAGATCCCACCTGGTTCGTGGATGTACCTTCAGGAAGGGGCTGATCCAGGCCCTGGCATCTGTTTAGCCTCTCAGCCTGGACCTCTCCCTTAGGCCCCCTTCCCTCTTTCCGTCCTCAAATTTTCTCCATCTTTTCCGTCCCTCTCAGCCTGGGCATTGTTTTCTAACTTGGGATATGAACGCTCATTCTGATTCGTAATCAAGACCAAATATACTGTCTATGACCCGAGTTCCCCACTAAAGGTGGCAGGAGTTTGAATTTGAAAAGCCAGGATGAGACTCTGTATTCTTTCATTTTCTGCCGTCTCAACTTCTCTCTGAAGCAATGGGTACCAAGGACCTTGCTCAAATGGGGGTAGGGCGTGCCCAGATGGGGGAGCAGGAGTAATCGGAAGCCCGACACCACACACCAAAGTTAATTTATTTAGGGGCGCCTGGGTGGCTCAGTCGGTTAAGCGTCCAACTTGGGCTCAGGTCATGATCTCACGGTCCGTGGGTTCGAGCCCCATGTCGGGCTCTGCGCTGACAGCTCAGAGCCTGGAGCCTGCTTCACATTCTGTGCCTCCCTCTCTCTCTGCCCCTCTCCCACTCCCTCTCTCTCTCTCTCAAAAAACAAATAAATAAAGTTTACAGGGGAGATTGGGTGGCTCAGTGGGTTAAGCCAACGACTCTTGATTTCACTTCAGGTCATGATCTCATGGTTCCTGAGTTCGGGCCCCACATCGGCCCCTGCACTGGAGAGTGTGGAGCCTGCTTGGGATTCTCTGTCTCTGTCTCTCTTTCTCTGCCCCTCCCCTGTTCTCTCACACACACACTCTGTCTCTCTGTCTCTCTCTCTCTCTCTCTCTCTCAAAGTAAATACATAAGTGTAAAAAACTTAAAAAAATATTACCCCATCACAAATAGAGAGCATCTACCAGAGGCACAGAGCTCAGAACTAGAAACACAACAGGCAGGCGGACGATGCTCTCATTAGTCTGGGGAAAAGGAAAGAGGAGGGGACAGAATGGCCTCCGGCGACAGTCTCGGTCAACAGAAGGGGCCCTCCGGAGTAGAGATCGCTGGCCCAACATGGCCAGGCCCTAGCACCTGTCTGAAGCCAAGGCGGGTCTTGAAGGCCCCGCGGGGAGGCTGTGTGGGTGAGGGCACCGCCCACCTCTTGGGTCACCTCTGTGACTCTCTCGGGGCAAATAAATGGTCCTAAAGAGATGAGAGGAGCACCAAGCCGCCTGGCTCTTAAGGCTCACAGAGCATCCCGGGCCAGAAAATCTAGGTAGAGGCCAGAAGGCACTCTGAGAGTCAGGGAAGGGTACAGCGCGGGGGTCAAGTGCACAGGACCTGGGCCGGGCCGGGCCCCCCCGGTTTCTGAGCAGCTGAGGGCGGAGGGGATGGGTCGCTTCAGCTTCACTTTCAGCAGATCGGGGATAATAATAGTACCGACCCTATAGCTTTATTGGAAGGACTATAGAGAAGTTAGCGTTTTAGAAAACACTCAGAGAACACCTGGCCGGGAAACACTATTAGGTAAGTGTTAGTTAAGTGTCCTGGTAAAAAATCAGGAGAAAGAGCTCTCCGGGCAGGAGGCACAGGCTGGGTAAGGGCCCGGAGGACAGGATCAGAATAGCACACAACGTAACCCACATCAATGGGCTGAAGCCAGTCAAACGGCTGGTTAATCAAATTCAACTCAAGCGGAATTTAATTTATTTTTCAGGCACGGCTTTTAAGGGAAATCACATTCTCCGGTCTTGCCAAACAGCCCACCAAGATGGGCTGTGTGATTTTTTTTTTTTTTCCCTCTAAAATCCACCCGAATCTTACCCAGATGAACTCAGAGCTGCAAACCAACGGATGTCACCCTCCCCGCCGCCCGCTGTCGCCAAAGCGGCGATTTCTTCCCAAACGACAATTTCTTCCCAAACGACAGATGTTGACGCGCGTTCTCGCCGCCCCCACCCCAGCCCCGTAAGAAAGCTCGGGTGCCCTCCCGCAATGCCCCCCTCCTCGCCCAGGACTCCGAGCCTCTTGCTTACCCGGCCACGGCTACAGGGGCTGCGGACCCCACCCACTCTTTCCTGCCCGCCCCCGCCCCCGCCCAGCCAACCCATGTGGAACGAGTTGCCCCATTTCTACTCCTTATCGGACATGGAAATATTTCCCTCGCGTCTTTGTGGCGTCTTTCTGCGTCTGTGAGTCGGACGAGGCTTAACTCTTACAGCTCCAGAGCACCGCCGGCTGTCTGAACTCCCGGACCCAAACCACCGGGTTCAGGATCATCAAATCGCAAGAGGGGAAGGGAGGGGGACCGTAGAGGGAGGGGTGGGTCAAGGGGATGCGTAAAGTCCCAATAACTCGCGCCCAGGAGAATTCAGCCGCTGCCTTCTGTAGCTTTAAAAAGGGGTCGTTGAGGCAGCCTCTCTTCCATTTGGTGAACCTTGAACCTGTCCTTGTAAGATAACCGTGATAATAAGCAGCAGGCCTTAGGTGCTTGGGCTGGACACATTTAACCCTTCCAGCAACCCACCGAAATAGACGTTCTCATTATCGCCCCCTTCGGCAAACGAGGCCCAGAGAGGTAAAGTAACTCTCCCAAGGCCACACAGCCGTGAAGTGAGAGCAGACCCTTCTTTCTTTCTTTTTCTTTTTTTTTATTGTTTATTTTTGAGGGCGACAGAGTGCGAGCAGGGGAGGAGCAGAGAGAGAGAGGGAGACACAGAATCGGAAACAGGCTCCAGGCTCCGAGCCGTCAGCCCAGAGCCCGACGCGGGGCTCGAACTCACGGACCGCGAGATCGTGACCCGGCTGAAGTCGGACGCTCAACCGGCTGCGCCACCCAGGCGCCCCTCCCACATTCTTCTTTAAGGAGATGGGAGCTGACGCCTGGTTATCCCCGAAGGAGAGAGGATGACATTCTGCAGCTCAGAGGCTTCGTTGCGGACGCAGGCAGAGCCAGCCTGGAATCCTGATGTCGCCAGCTACACGCCGTGTGACCGGGGACTAGCGGCCTCAACTCTCTGAGCTTCAAGTTCCTCCGCTGTAAGGGGGGGGGGGCGGGGGTGGGTCCCAATAAGATCCAGCTTACAGGATCGTGGTGGGGGTGGCCGAAGGCTGCAAAGGCTTCAGTAAATACGAACTGCCAATATACTGGCATTAACAGCCGGGGCTGGGTTGAACTCTCAAGGCGTCCAACAGGATATGCGCGGTGCACAAGGACGGGGAGTCCACCGGGCCCAGGGCCGGTGGGGGTTCAAAGAAGAATCTCAGTTCTCAAGGAGCCTCGTGCAGGAAACGGGACTCCGCGTGTGGCAAGGTCGGTGGCGGTTCCAGGGCTGCGATGGGCCGCGTGAGGCTTTCTCGTCACGGGTAGCGGATGCGCGACGCCTATTCTGTCTCTCTCACGGTGTCATGAGCGGCTCCAGGCCAGGGTTATGAGCCCAGAGCACCTTCGCGGCACGCTGTCAGTTCGTCCCGGAATCTATCCGCTGTTCATCTACGTCTCTGCATTTCTGTCACCTAAGCCAGGCCCTTCTCTTGCCTGGTCGACGACCACAGGCTTCCCAGAAGCCCCCGGGGACCCCCTATGATCCGGAATGATGTTGAACGTACAAGTCACCTTCTTTCGCTCCTTACCTTAGATTCCCCCAGTGGCTCGCCCTTGCATTAAGAATAAAATCTGGGGGCGCCTGGGTGGCTCCGTCGGTTACGTGTCTGACTCTTGACCGCAGCTCAGGTCGTGATCTCACGGCGCGTGGGTTCGAGTCTCACATCAGGCTCTGTGCTGACCGGGTGGAGGGGGCTTGGGATTCTCTCTCTCTCCCTCCCTCTCTCTCTACCCCTCTCCCTCTCTCGCTTTCCCTCTTTCTCTCTCTCTCTCAAAATAAATAAACAAACTTAAAGAATTTTAAAAGAATAAAATCTATATACTCTGGCCACCGGGACCCCTGCGATCCAGCCCTGCCCACCGCTCCGACATCGTCTCCTACCCTCTCCATCGTATTCACTTTGCTCCGGTCCACTGCCCTTCTTGCTATTAGCCCAAACGCACCAGTTTCATTCCTGCCTCAGGGCCTTTGCACGTGCTGTTTCCTCTGCCTAGGACAGGCATCCCCAGATCTATCCATGAATGGTCCTTCTCATCATTTACATCTTAGCTCAAATGCTGGCTCCTCAGGGAAGCCTTCTGTGATGACCATTTCTTTTTTTTTTTTAATGTCTATTTATTTTTGAGAGAGAGAAAGAGAGAGACAGAGCATGAACAGGGGGTGGGGCAGAGAGAGAGAGAGGGAGAGAGAGAGGGAGACACAGAATCCGAAGCAGGCTCCAGGCCCTGAGCTGTCAGCACAGAGCCCGACATGGGGCTCGAACCCACAGACCACAAGATCACGACCTGAGCCAAAGTCAGATGCTTAACTGACTGAGCCACCCAGGTGCCCCTATTTTATTTTATTTGAGAGAGAGAGAGAGAGAGAGAGCATGAGTGGGGGAGAAGGGCAGAGGGAGAGGGAGAGAGAGAGAGAGAGAGAGAGAATCTCAAGCAGGCTCCATGCTGAGCATGGCTGGATGCGGGGCTGGATCCCATGACCCTGAGATCATGACCTGAGCCACAATCCCGAGCTGGATGCTCAATGGACTGAGCCACTCAGGCGCCCCTGGGAAATATATTTTTATGCTGATTTGCCATGTATCCAGCTGAAGATGCTCTGACTATCGTGAAATGGAGGAATTAAATAATTAAGACTCTCCACAAGTAGCAATAAATTTTAAAATAATAATAATAATAATAATAACTAACATTCATTGAGTGTTCAGTCCTGTCCTTACAACACTCCCCTTGTGATGGAACCCATTGTCATCCCCGGTCGACAGGAAAGGGAACTGAGGCTCAGAAAAACACGGGCGACTCACCCACAGTCGCACGGCCGGAAAGTGGTCGAAGCAGAACCGGCCTGATTTGGTAAAGAAGCTGGATGGAACGTCATCACCCCCTAAGCACGGGAGAGCCATCGAAGATTTAGAGCGAGGGAAAGACCTGGGAATAACCGTCCCAGAGCTAAGGGCCGTGCGTACATTTTCTCATTTCAACCTCGGTGCTATTAATCTCCCACTCTGGCGGCGTCTCTTTTGTTTCCTGCTGTGTTTCCAGCGCCCAGAATGCTGTCTAGAACCTGCAGCTGCTTCCAGAGACATTTGCTGATTGTGGAAAAATTGCATGTGCTATTAAGTTACTTCGCGTGTCGTGAGGGTGTCATTGTAGACTGTCTCCCTCACTAGACGGCAGATTCCATTTAGGGATCGCATCGAGGACGGGGCACGAGTCATACCCATGCTGATAGCACACCTGCCGTTGTAGCTCAGCGCTTGGAACATAGTAAGTGCTCACTAAACGCCTGTTGAGTGAATGAGCGATCACCTCGTCTCAGAGAGCAGCGAGGCCGAGTACAGCCTCTTTAAGATACTGTCAGGGACTAATCCTTTTCTCAAGCTGGAAACAAAGTAAAAAAATAAAAATGCAGAATTCAGCTGCCGATGATTCACAAAGCTTCTGACTGCCGGGCTCCCAACTCACCCCGGATCCTGTTCAGAACTGACGGAACACCACCGGCCGGGGAGGCTGCATAGATCGTGAGGTTTCTTGGGTACCAAACGATGTTGTGTGGATTCTGAAACCAAACAAATCTGTTTTGATGAGGTGGGTGCGACTGAATCTCAACGGCACGAATTAAAAGCCTCTAGGACATTGGGGCATCTGGGTGGCTCAGTTGTTTAAGCGTCCGACTTCAGCTCAGGTCACCATCTCATGGTTGGTAAGTTCGAGCCCCGCGTCGGGCTCTGTGCTGACAGTTCGGAGCCTGGAGCCTGCTTCGGATTCTGTGTCTCCCTCCCTCTCTACCCCTCTCCCGCTTGCACTCTGTCTCTCTCTTTCTCGCTCAAAGATAAATAAACATTAAAAAATTAAAAAAAAAAAAAACCCTACGGAACACGAACCGGCTTTGGAATGGAAGGCTCTGCACCGGGCAATATAAAGTTTTCAAGTAGATTTCGTGACTCAGTCAAGCTGGGACATGACGACTCCGTGATGAGAATACTAGAAACCAGCCGAGTGACCACCAGCATCGATGGTCCGCTACTCACACCTCCATCCTGTAATTCTTCCAGATACAAAAAATAATTATGGGCAATAAAATACCTCCCCCCGCCCCCCCCCCCGGGGGTCAGCACCTGCTGCCCCCACCAGACTTGCATGCTTACATTTCTTTCCTTGAATCCAAGAAAGCCTTTCTAGCCCCGAACTCTTAGCATCCCCTGTTCCTTCGGCCACCAATGCTTTTCCCTCCCAGTTTGCACAAAACCTGAGACTTCTTCAGGTCTCCGCCCAAATGCCACTTCACCCCAGGAGGACTTCCCTCCACCCTCTCCCTGCCCGATTCTGATGTTTTCCACCTTGGCATTCACCAGGATTTACAATGATACACTTCTCCTTCTCACTTGCTTAATACCTCACTCTCTCGCTCACACGTAAGCTCCTTGGGGAGGCAGCTTGCGTGTTTTATTCATTCCTGTAGACCCTTCTGCCTCACCCATTCACTCTCCACTTAGAAGCCCAGACTCCGCCAGCCAGAGAGGCTGGGATTCAGAGGCTCCCGTGGACGACACAGAGACCCAGGCGGTGCCAATGGAGCCAAGAGCCATCCATCACTCTCCCACCCGCGACAGCTGGAGAGATTAATAATCCTGGTTGGCCTGAAACTAACAGGTAGACCCCGTCTGGCTCAAGCTCTCCCTCTGCCTACGAACTCCCGTGGTGGCACGGAGGGCAAATCCCGTCTATGCCCAACACCGGAAATGGATCAGGCATGGGCCTGAGTGCCCCGCCAACCTTGCCTTGAATTCTTCCTTAAATCTCTTTTTCTCTAGCGCTCCATACCCATTTGTTCCTTCACCTTCCAACCTTCACCCGTTCTCTGCCTGAGGGATCCGACCTAAAACATATCTCCTCAAAACCTCGGTGGCCTCCAGCTCGCTCAGAGTGACAATCCAGCAGTCTAACACGGACGTCATTCGAAGGGAAATCGAGGCGCTCCTAGCTGAAGAAGAAGGTAGAAGCTCAAGTCCAGGGTACATTCAGGGTACTCTGGGTTTACGGTTCCATCCCGGATGCCCTATTGCTACATTAAGTAAGGGAACTGCTATGGACTGAATAGCACCCCCACCCCAACCAAATTGCCCTGTTCTCTAACCCGAGCTCCTTTCCCCGATGTTTGCAGTTTGGGTGGGACTGTCAGTCACGGTGCCCTGGGCTTTCCCGTCAACTCGTGGCCTCAGGACCCGGGCCACAGGAGCCCCTCTCTCCCAAAGACTGAACCACGAGTGTAGGCAAACCTCAGGCATACCGTCGGTTCCGTTCCGGGCCACCGGAATAAAGCAGGTATCACAATAAAGTGGGTCAAGTGAATGTTTCTGTTTCCCAGTGCCTATCGGAGTCATGTTTCTACCGTCGCCTGATTAAGTGTGCGATAGGGTCGTGCCTAAAAAACACCGGGGGCACAGCTGTAATCAAAAAATGCTTTCTGGCTGAAAAACGTTGAGCGTCATCCGAGCCTTCAGCGAGTGGTAATCACCGATCGCCGATCACCACACCGACAATAATAAGGAAAAACGTTGAAACTGTGGCAAGAATTATCAAAATGCGACACAGAGACACGAAGTGAGCAAATGCTGTTGGAAAAATGGTGCCATAGGCTCGCTGGATGCAAGGTCACCATAAGCCCTTAATTTGTGACCATCGCAGTGTCTGCAAAACTCAATAAAGCAAATGTATGCCCGGGGCACCTGGGTGGCTCAGTCGGTTGAGTGTCTGACTCTTGATTTCGGCTCAGGTCACAATCCAGTGGTTCATGACATCTAGTCCCCAATCAGGCTCTGCACTGACAGTGCAGAGCCTGCTTGGGATTCTCTGTCTCCCTCTCTCTCTGCCCCTCCTCTGCTCTCTCTCTCTCTCAAAATACATTTTTAAAAAAATTGAAAATCATTTAAAAAAACAACAACAAAAACAAGGTTATGCCTGCGCCACAAGACGTGGAGAGAAAGCAGTTGGAACCGGTTCATCTCGAAAGCTGTATCCTAAGGAGGCTGCCTTATTAGTTCTTGTTATCTAGATATTGGAAGCTCTCTGCTTTCTATTTGTTCTTGGTCTGTTGTTCAGTGTTTTTCTTCCAAATCCCTGGAATGACCTGCGTCTTTGTGATACATCGTTTAAGTATTGACTGACGGAACGAGTTATTGACTGTCGCAACGCTCCCCAAGTACTTGTTCATCTGAGCTCATTCAAGCTGCTCCTTCAGACCCTAAACATTTGTTGGTCGGTCTCTAGTCTGACCACCCAGCCAGGTAGTCCGAGAGAAAGGGTTCAACATAGGTCATTAGGTACAAAGATGTTGGAGGAGCTTCAAGGGCACACAGGCATGGGACACGGCTCAGAGATCAGCAAGAGTGGGAAGCCGGGAGAGACCAAGGGAGGAGGTGATGTCACCAGAGTCCAGTAGCCGGGGCTACCCCCCTTGAAGGGACAACGAAAAAGCTAGAGCCATTCAGGAAATAGAGCCACCTCCCAGAGAGGCCCCTCAAGTCAGAGAGAGCGTGGAGTACGGGAGGATGACCTCAGCATCTCCCCTTCACTGTATCCGCGATCCCCCAGTGGAGGCTCCCATTGGCTAATCCTAGCCAGACGCAAAGGACACTGGGAATTATAGTTTGCAGCAGTCAGCCATCTGCCATCACAAGCTACTGGCGCCAAAGGGATGAGTGGTCCCTCTGCACGATCTGTCCCCCGTAACGCCCTTGTTGGTTTCCAACACGGCGTCCGAGGGGGCAAACTCAGTGGAGGAGGAAAAACAGACACGCCCTGCCATTGTACCGCCCAGCACATCCTGCCTTCCACCAGGGACTCACCATGTGGCTCTTTTTACAGTCTTCGGCCCAGGCCGACGGCCTGGCCACCGCTCCCCTCCTTCCGCTCTCAGAAAGTCCACCAGGCCTGCTGGTAACCAAAGGCCTGGCTTTGGCCGGGACCCGAATAGCGGGCATAGACTCCACTCCACTCAGACTCCGGGCAGCGTCGGGGCGGCAGACTCCAAGGCCAGTTCCTGTCTAGCGTCTGATGAATTCTCTAACAGTTACTTCTACCCTCAGAATTAAAACATAATGTTTGTGCAGCCCTGCCCGTTAGCGTGCTTGCCCGGTGACGGAGCCCCCCCCCCCTCCGCCCCTCTGCCGCGGGCCTGCCTTTCCCGGGCTCCAGCCAGAGCTCTTGCTAACATGCTCTCTGAAAGTCATTTCTGGACCTGAAATGAGGAAGTGGGGCCAAAGCTCACTTTGTGGAAAGATTTTATTTCCATCTGAGTCCACTTCAAGGCACGGCCAGGGATTAGTTTTGTTAGCTTTTTACCTCCAAAAAAAAAAAAAAAATCGCGGGGCCTTCTCAAAGCAGATTTATGGAATTGCCCGGCAATTACATTTCAAACTATGGAGACCAGGAGCCCTGTCTTTGGGGATGACTCCAAATTGGCTGGCACCGCTGAATATAGGCTAAATGGAAACTATTCAGCAAGCCTGGCTTGGGGCATTCTATTCCGAGGCAGATCCGCGGGACCTGGTGCAGAACCCCGGGGGCCCAGCTACTTCCCCGGACGTCGACGGAAGCCGTTCAACCTCAGGTGGTGAGAAGGTACGAGACAGAGAAGGAAAGTGAAAATCGAGGGCTTTCCCCCCGGTTACGTTCCTGAGACCAGCGGCTCCCAAACTGGAAGGTACATTCTAGTCCCCTCAGCGCCCTGTTAAAAGGCAGATCCTGCCTCAGCGGGTGCGGGTCCGAGGTGAGCTGTGACATTCATTCCCTGTCTCTCATAAGCCCTACGTGGATCCCGGAAGCACACTTTGAATAATAGAAGGACCTAGACTTTGTGGAATACAAAGTGGGGGCGCCTAGAATCATTCTTTGGGATTTGGGACAACACATCAGAACGTCTCTCAATACTCGTTGTGGGGGCGCCTGGGTGGCTCGGTCGGTTGAGCCTCCAACAGACAGAGGGGAACGCATAATCGCAAAAGTCCGCAGATGTCTGACCAAGTCCACGAAGAGCGTACTTCTCCCGACTTCCAGAGAGAATCTTCATAATACCCAAACGCCTTCTCCAGGCGTCTCCTGGGACCCAAAGCCGCTTTTATACGACCGGGACCCACCCCTGGAGCACCTATTCCGTGACAGACACCGTGCTATCACCCTGTCCGGCAAAGAGCGTGACGCCCATTTTACAGGTGAGGAAACTGAGGCACAGAGGGGGCAGGTAACCCAGCTGGGTGCCCTCATCTCACTGCCATTCGAGCAATTCGGATGCAAACCGTCTGAACGGAGATTCACACGGGCCAAACGCGAGCTGAGGGAAGGCGCCGGGGTTCCGGAACCGGCCAAGGCTGAGCAGGGTGGGGGGCGGGTACGAGATCCTGAAACGTGGTGTCTGAGCACCTTACCCGCTTCCCTCCGTCATCCCAGTTAACCGGCTGGTGGGATCCATCCTTCCCACGCCCACAGCCGCCTCGCGGGGACCCGCCGGCAGCATTCACGAAGCAACGGTGCACGGAGACGTGTCGCTTCTCGTTGCTGTCTCTAGGCCTCGGGGACGTGAAAGCCATGTGGGGCCCGCGCTTAGGATTCCGAGTTCCTCTCTCGTCTGTCCTCTTTGAGAGATAACTTCCCCCTGCCCCTGAGAACGAGCCTTGTGGCAGACACTGGGACCCACTTTTCACGGGCACTATCTCGGTGACTTCCCACAGAAACCGCGAGAAGCTGCTATTACGACCTCCCCGCCCCCTCCCGCCCGTGAACTGACCAGGAAATTGAGGCTTTCACGGGCCAATGGCCTGCCAAGGGGAGCCAACGTCAGGGCCAGAGTTGATTCTAGGCAGATCTGACTCAAAGCCCGGGTTTGGAAGCAACACGTGGTCTGCTTGCCCTTGGTTTGGATTCTGAGCCCCCTCTTAGCCCCACCCCGTATTGTGCATGTTAACAGGTTCATTACTCTGACGCCCAGCCGGCTTTGAGGAAAGAGAAGGGACCTGCTACCCCTCAGCCCTGCCGACCCGGGACCCACGCAGGTGCCAGCCAAGGCCCCAGACGCGGCAGTTCCGGCGAAACACCCCGGGGGGACGTCTCCATTGGCCTCTCTGTCGGCAGAGCAGGTGTTCTGGCCTCCCTGGGCCCCCGGTGACATTTTCTTTGGAACCCGTCACATGTGAACTTCGGGGAGACTGGTGGAGCCGAGGCGCCTAAAGCTGGTGAGGTTATTTTTAAGTCGTAAGTCAAAAAGGGCCTGGAGCAGAAATCCAGTCCTCACCTGCCGCAGAATCAAGCTCGGGCGTCTTCCCCCCCGCCCAGGATGCCCGGGGAGGTTCTGGGGCCGCGCGCACACGGAGAGGCGTGCACGAGTGCGTGGGCGCGTGAGTGCGTGTGTGCCTGGATGAACGCATGTGGGTGTGTGTGTGAACCCGTGTGGGTGTGCGTACGAGAGTGTGTGAGAGTGTTTGTGCCTAAAGGTGTTTGTTGGCAGATCTGTAGTCCCACCTGGGGGTGAAAGAGAGGCCAGGCCCCCTCTGCACCCTTAGGAAACGCTGTTGGTCCCCTCTGCACCCTGGCCCGTGTGACACCCTCGCCTGGGAATGTCCTAAGGTGTATGAGCCAAGCATGACAGCTGTGGTCGTGGTTACATTTACGTTCAAGCCAGAGACAAGACAGCGTCGCGTGGAGCATTCAGACCAGGTCAGAGTTGGATACTCCGGGGTTCGAAGCCCAGCTATCCCACTCCCTCGCCCGTGTGGCCGTGGGTAAGTCACTTGCCCCCGGCACGTGGAACTAGGCGAAGGACGTATGCAGTCGCATGGCACTCCGCTGCACGTCAGAGACACATGGAATGAGCAAGACAGACATTTCTTACCTTCTCTCGTGGAAAAATACTGGGGGGGGAGGGGCCAGCGAGGGCGACCATGTCACGTGACCGCAGAGAACACCATTCACAGCGGAAAGTGTGAGTGGCGCCCCCTGGAGCTGAGCAACCAGGGCTGAGAGGTGACCCCGTGATGTCGCCGGCACCGCAGGTGGCTCGTGTCTTTCTGCGCCACGGTCCTCACGGCTGGCTGTCCCCATGATCACAGGCGGCCGCTGGAGCCCCAGCCGTCCTGCCGGGGAAGGGTAAGGAAAGAAAGCAGGGCCAGAGCTCTCTGGTGCTCCACCTGCTCATTGCTGCTTAGATCTGTCTTCTTTAACATTCCTACCTGCACGGCGTCTTGCAGACTAAGTTCTTTTTGACTCAGAAGAATCCTGCTTCCGGCCACACGGGGGACTTTCACCAGAGAGTAGAGAGAAAGTGGTTATTTTATTGGTTCTTCCTCGGTTAAGTACTGACTCGTGGGGCATGGGGCGCCGGGGTGGCTCGGTCGGTTGAGCGTCCGACTTCGGCTCAGGTCACGATCTCACGGTTCGTGAGTTCGAGTCCCGCGTCGGGCTCTGTGCTGACGGCTCGGAGCCCGGAGCCCGCTTCGGATTCTGTGTCTCCCTCTCTCTCTGCCCTTCCCCTGCTCGTGCTCTGTCTCTTTCAAAAATAAACATTAAAAAAAAAAAAAGAGAGAGAGAGAGAGAGAGAGACAGAAGGCCCAGGTTCTCGTCTCCACTTTGACCCTAGTTGGCTAGGTGACCTTGGGCAACACACCGTTGATCCTCTGGCTCCCACGACACCTTCCTTCCCCGCGCCCATCTAGCTCATGCCCGACTACTTCCAGGTCCTGGCACATGCCTGGAAAGTTTAGTTCTGTGACTGTCCACCCCCTTGGTGTGGCGGGGATGGGACAAAGAGAATGAAGCATTCTCCTTCTGCCTTCTCTGTCAGCACGCAGTGTGCTCGAAGGCTTGCAGCCAGTTAGCATCGGACAGGTTTGCATCTGCCTGCCGACGCCACCCTTATCAGCTGGGTCACCTTTGGCGAGTCTGTTCGATTCCTCTGAACCTCAGTTTCCTCCTCTGTCACGGGAGGCGAACAAAATTCTTGCCTTGTGGAGCTCTGGGAGAATGGAACGCGTAAAATGCCTAGTACACGACGAGAACGTGTGAAATGATAGCTCTGAGTGTTAGAGAGCATCCCCGCTCCCCACCAGGAGCACGTGTGGCTGCCAGATCCTCAGCCTGCGAACAGCCGTGAGGAAGAAGGTGCTCCCCTCGCTGGCCAACAGGATGCTGGAAAGTGTGAGCAGCTGCTGTAGCCGGTAGGCTCTGAGGCTTCTCGGATCCCATCAGACAAGGGATGGGGAGTAACCAATTCCTGAGCTGGAACATGAAGCCTGCGTGTCCCAAATGTCCCCAAATGCTTTAAACTACATAAAGGCGTGTCTATTACAGAAAAATTTCCAATGTTTAAAAAACTACGGGACTTGTCAGAGCCTTTAATATGCTAATGATATTTCTAAATCTTCCGTGGGGGGGGGGGGTATCACATACAGTGTGCCCGGATGCATTTGCCTAACAACCCCTCTTTCTAATAGTAACAATAAGAACAATGACAGTAATAGCAATACAACGTGTTAGGTCTTATGCCAAATGGTACACGTTGTGTAACAGTCAGCTAATATTGGGATAATGCTGCAGAATGAACAGCCCCCCCACCCAAATCTCCCCGGCATACACAAATAACATCCTTTCTCAGTCGTTGGCCTGTGATTCGCTCATATGCCTCTGCTTCTGGCTGTGGGTCGATTCGATGCTGCTCTATAGTGTCTAGAACTCTGGGACCCCAGTTAAAGCCTCATCAACCACCCAGGGATTGCTCTTCTCATGGTTCCGGAACGATATATAAGCACATTTAGAGTCTCCGATGGAATACGTGTTACATCTACTCCCATCCATTGGCCAAAGTAAGCCACGTGGCCAAGCCGACAGTCAATGGAACGGGCACGTATATCCCCGAGGCAGAAAGCCACAGCAAGGATGGAGGAGAAAGGATTCCAAGCAAATAATACAGTTGCTAGCTACCGCCTCTGTGCCCTCCCTCATTTATTTCTCACGACAGCTGTGCGCAGTATTTATATCATTGGACAGGTTAAAAAAAAAAATCAAGACGAGCACCCATTGGACGAGGGGGAATAAAGACAAAAACTAAAGCTCAAAGGTTAAGCAAGTCGCTGGAGGTCATAGTCAGAGGTGGGACTTGAACTCTGTGAGTCCCGACCCCGGCTCTTAAACTTGGGGCTAGCTACGGAAGTCCCATTTGACCTCGATGTTCCTTCACCTCACGTTCCCCGTGGTAGCTTCTGCCACGTTCACACATATGTATTTTCGACGCAGTGACATGTTTTATGACGCTTTGGCCCAGAAGCTCGCCTCTAAGCCCGCCGCATTTATGTAAATACTTATATTATAAATATTACATGAGCCCTGTTCTTAATTTACTGCAAAACCCAAGGTTGTCATCTTTAGAACTTGGTCTCCCGCGGGGAGAAAGCGCACTCGGCGATGAAACCAGGAAATGTGAATTTATGGATGCAGTAGATACCGCGGGGAGTTCACCCCTATGCTCCGAGCATGCATCCTTCCTATGCACCTTGATGGATTCCTGGTGCCAATGTTTGCAACTGCACCTGAGAGGTGCCCTTGGCCTTAGCCCCCGGGGTAGACCAGCAGTCCTGGGGAGCTGGAGCCTCCCACGGTAGCCCTGGAGTCACGGGCGGTGACAGACCGGATTTGGACGATACAGACTCCAGCTTTTGTCCCCCGGTGGACAACCCCACAGCATGTTCTGTATTGTCTCTCAGAGGTCCCCAGCGGGACTGAGCCTCAGTTTCCTCCAGCAGTAACCTGCTCACAAACACATTCTGTTTTTCCTTTTAATTTTTTAAAATGTTTATTTATTTTTGAGAGACGGGGGGGGGGGGAGAGCAGGGGAGGAGCAGAGGGGAGAAGGGGACACAGAATCCGAAGCAGGCTCCAGGCTCCGAGCTGCCAGCCCAGAGCCCGACACGGGGCTCGAACCCACAAACCGTGAGATCCTGACCTGAGCTGAAGTCGGAGGCTCCACCGACCGGACCACCCGGCCGCCCCCGTCACATTCTGTACGGGCTGCTCTCCTTCAAATTCCTCTGCACCCTTCCGGGTGCTTACTGGGACCACCTCCAGAAGCAGAACAAAGCAAAAGTTACAGGCACCCAGATTCTCCTCTGTTTCTAGGGGAATCGCTACCATAGAATATTGGTAACAAAAAAAAAATAGTTGGCATTCTTTACCTACTTGGTAACTACTTGCATTTTTTGACACATTTATTATGAAAGATGTTCCTCTTTCCAGGGAGGGATCACAGAGGCTCTGATACAGGCTATGGATGCTCCCAAGCGCAAAATGCACATTGACGCCCGGCGCACCTTCCAGAACTCTGTGGGCCCCAGGTGGATGCATTGGACACGGAGGCAGGGAGAGGGGAAGCCACGCGTGAGCCAACCTCCGGGCGGCAGAGCCCAGAGCCCCAGCTCTGCAGAAAGCCGGTGGGAACAAAATGCTGAGCTCGTGCTCCTTTGGTCTCTGGCTTAGCTGAGTCTGGGAACATCATCCTTCAAAGCTCCAAAAACTAGACTAAGCAAAACCCAGGCAAGGACCCGCTGTCGGAAATCCCTCATTCTGTGACGGGGAGGGCGCTCGTGATTGTTTAGGTTGCTTATCTGCTGGCCCCGTGTTCACCTCTTCCTCAGTCCCCGACGCCTTGCTTTCCACGGCGTCACCGGTCACTTCAAAGGCTTCTCCACCCTTCGAAGGGACCCGGGGTTGGGGGGCGAGGGGGGGGGCGCGCAGGAGGTGGGAGCAAGCAGGGCTCCGGCCTCTGGCTCTTGGCAAGGAAGGAGGGCTGTTGCAGGGACCAGAATTTCCCCAGCTAGCAAGGATGAGCCCCGCACGCACCAGCCTCCAGGCCTCCCTTTCCTCGGCGTGGATCCCCGCACCCCACATCCGTTACCCTGGTTTGGCAGTTTGATAACAAGGGGGCGAACGGGCTTTGAGAGCAGCCAGCCAGGCTTGAACTGGAATCCAGGGCTTAGTAGAGCATGTCTCTGCTTCGCTAGGCCTGACTTTGCCCATTTTTAAAGTAAAAAAAAAAAAAAAAAAATCACTCTCTTTCCAACCAGGATGTTTTAAGGAGCAAATGGGAAAAGGGAAAATCAAGCGCCCGTGAGCGCAGAGCACATAGTAGGGGCTGCACGACTGCAAACCTCTGGCCTGCTCCTGTTACGAACGCGTAACCTTGGCCGATTTCCCGCGCTGACCTTGATCCCGTTTTTATGTTTTCCTCTCCTTTCTTTGCAAACCAGGGTAGGTAATTGATCCAGCTCCCTCCCAAATCCTCCCTCGCTTGGAATATTCTCCTGGGGTCTTCCCAGAGTGCTGCCACCCCCGGAATGATCCCCGTGGCCCCTACGTGAGGCAGTGAGATCTTTCTTTATGAAAAAGACAGCCCCGCACGAAACCCGTGGAAGCGTTTTAGATGCTCAGTTCACCCCGAACAATATTCTTCTATTGAGGCTGCGTCGTAAATATCTTACTGGCTGATCCTCAGCTAGGAAATTGTCTCCAGAGCCGAGTGATTGCTTTCTGCCCCCTTATTTATGGGGAAGACCTTTAAAAGTCCCACTCTTTGGGTCTGCAAAGCCCATTATTGACATGGCAGTTGGGCAGGTTTGCCCGGAGCCACCCTATCGTTCAATGCCTCAGTGTCCCCATCTGGAATTAGGGCATGGCTGATGTTACTAATTACGTGATACTGAATACTTCCTAAGACTCTTACTACCATCAGTAGAAATGCTGCGACTAACAACCCATCCCAATTGCTGATGTTCCAGGCACCACGCTGGGCGTTTTGCCTCGTTCCTGTCTCCCATAACCAACCCCATGAGATGTGGGCCATCATGCTCGTTCCCATTACTCAGCCGAGGAAACTGAGGTACAGACGGGTTCCATAAACCTAATCGAGGTTATAAGGTAGTAGGAGGTGGAGCCAGGATTGTTTTTCTTTTCAGTTTATTTCTTTACTTCTCTGAGAGAGATAGGGAGCGAGCAGGGGAGGGGCAGAGAGAGAGGGCAAGAGAATTCCCAAGCAGGCTCCACGCTGTCAAGCGCAGGGCCCGACGCGGGGCTCGGACTCACAAACGGTGAGATCGTGACCTGGGCTGAAACCCAGGGTCCGACGCTGAACCGACTGAGCCGCCCGGGCGCCCCTGAGCCAGGATCCGGACTCAAGAAGAATGCGAAACTTTGGATATGCACGGGGCGCCTGGGTGGCTCAGTCGGTGAAGCGGCCGACTTCGGCTCAGGTCACGATCTCGCGGTCCGTGAGTTCGAGCCCCGCGTCGGGCTCTGTGCTGAAGGCTCAGAGCCTGGAGCCTGCTTCACATTCTGTGTCTCCCTCTCTCTGACCCTCCCCCGTTCATGCTCTTCTCTCTCTGTCTCAAAAATAAAAAAATTAAAAAAAAAAAAAGAAACTTTCATCACCCCCACAACCCACCCCTCAGAGCTGTTCCCAAATTGATAGAGAATCCAGTGAGAAACAACCCATCGAGCAAGATAGGCGCACGTGGGAGGGCCTGGGGTTTGTCTTTTCCTCCTATTATTTTTTTTGTAAGATCAGATTACCCTGGTGACTAGCAGCCCCCGCAGCCCAAACAGGCGGTGACCGGGATTCAACGCGCGTTATCGTCGGCTCCACCCAAGGGCTCATAATGCAGCGTCTGTGCCTTTCTGTGACCTTCCGATCCCTTGGAGCTCTGTGCCAGCTCATTCCCCTGTGAAAACAGAGGAGCCAAACCGGGTTTCAAGCAGCCGTCTTCATTATCTAGAGGCAAGGAAAAGCTTTTGGTAGCCCTCTTGGGACCTGGCCTGGGTTGGCCGTCCCTCTGTGAAAGACCCCGGGGTGAGCAACAGGGGAGTTAATTCTCCCCCCTGCCCCCTGCCCAGTGCATGGTGGGCTCCATCTTGGATCCAGTGCTGACGTGTCCCCAAGGCCCTCTGGAGAGCTCCAGGCTGGCCCCCGGAAGAACCAGCTGACAAAACCTCGGACGTCCGGCTGGAAAGAGCTCCCCAGAGCCCCTGCTGGGTAGATCCAATCTCTTGGGCTCTTGGGCTGGTCAGTAAAGTCTTGGGCCCGGGAGCTGATGCCTTCATCGGTGTCTCCTGCAAGGAAGACATGGCAAATGGGTGGTCTTACAGCCAGAAGTCTCCACTAGACCTTGCCAGGGGTGCCTCTTCCCAACCATCGAATCTCAACCCAGTTGCGCCCTCCTCCGAGAAGCCTTCCCTGACCGCCGTGACCTAGAGTAGGTTCGGCTGCATCATCCAACTGAGTTCCTTCTCGCTGGCAGAAATTACCTTCTGCGTCGAGCTGTTGGATGGCCCCCTCGCGAGAATATAAGCCACAAGCGGGCAGGGTCTTTTTCTGCCTCATTTTGGTCTGCGTTTCCAGAATCTAGACCAACGCTTGGCTTGTAAACAAAATTTGTCGGATGAAGGAGCAAATTCCACAGAGGAATAACTGACCGAATGACAGATGGAGGATGAACCCCTGTTTCTGTTCCACGTTCGAGAATGTTCCACGTTCGAGGAGAGGGAGGCCTGGTGAAGACAAAGCCGAATAGACACACCAGCAGTCCTGTGGGCTTCCAGAACTCTGCCTGCTTCCTGCCACCCACCCCTGGCCCCTTCCTCTGTGCCTGCTGGCCAGGCCCTTAGCCCCTGGCGAGAAGGTGCCCTGTGTCATTTGGCTTTTTATCCCCAAGGTCTCATAGGTCCGGGCTCCTCCATGGGGAGAGAGCAGGCTGGGGCAACAGACCCTCTGGCTTTAAATTTGTTTTAGGTTTATTTATTTTGAGAGAGACAGAGACAGTGCGAGTGGCAGAGGGGCAGAGAGGGGTAGGGAGAGAGAATCCCAAGCAGGTTCCCCACTGTCAGCGCAGAGCCTGACGCGGGGCTCGAACTCACGAACCGTGAGGTCGTGACCTGAGCCGAAACCAAGTGTCAGACGCTCAACCATCAGAGTCACCCAGGTGCCCCGACTCTCTGGGTTTAAATCCCGCATCCTTGGGGCGCCTGGGTGGCTCGGTCGGTGAAGCATCCGACTTGGGTTCAGGTCATGATCTCAGTTTGTGAGTTCGAGCCCCACATCGGGCTCTGTGCTGACAGCTCAGAGCCTGGAACCTGTTTCAGATTCTGTGTCTCCCTCTCTCTCTGCCCGTCCCCCGCTCATGCTCTGTCTCACTCTGTCCCTCCAAAGTAAATAAATGTAAAAAAAAAAAAAAAAAAAAACTTTGTTAATTTTTAATATAAATTTAAAAAAACCTCGTCCTCATGTGTGATTTCAGACAATTCACTTGTGTCCTCTGAACCTCAGCTTCCTCATCAGTAAACATGAACTATAACAGAACTTACTTCATAGAACAGTGCGAGGATTAAACGAGACAGCTGTGCATAGTCTAGGCAGAGCCTGACAATTATAATACGAATTATTATTACCGCCAAACGTTTTAACATCTTAAATGTATTATCACTAAGTGTCTTAATGTGTACAAAGATTATGCAAGTGTTTTAAATATATTATTTTGAAACGTTTGAATGTTCTAGATGTATTATTCTTACAGTTAAGTATTTTAATGCTTTAAAGATATTGTCATGGATGGCTCTCGTGTTTAAAATGTATGGCTGGGAACTTTCAATTTTAAACATATTGTTCTCAAAGATCTGCGAATAAATACATCGTTCAAAATGGACGCTTTTCTCTCTCTCTGTCTCGTTCTCACCACTCCCCATCTACCCCTGAAGACGGAGCACTTGAACTCTGGAACTTGGACTCCAGTGCCTCTATTTCTGTTTCTATTCTCAAACACGCTCCTTTCCTTGTAGACGGGTCTGCAGTGAGCATCCATACGACAGGGCAGCACCGAGAAGCCCTTTGAAGTCAGACAGACCGGGGTTCGAATCCTGACCCGCCCCCCCCCCCCCCCCCCGCTACCTGCCTCTCTAAGCCTCTGTTTGCAAAATGAGACCCGGCCAACCCAGCCCCCTCACAGGTCCATGAGGAGAGCTAAACGTGAGAGCGTATAGGAGGTTTATCAAGGAGGCATCTATTTCTTTGCCTGTTTTAAAAAGGAAGAATTCTTTATTTGGTAACTTTGTTTTTAATTCCAGTGTAACGGGCATACGGTGTGACATCAGTTTCAGGAAGGCAGCACGTATTTCTTGAGCACCTACTATGTGCCAGGGACCAGGGACAGCTCAGTGAGCCGAGGAACAGAGTCTTGCCCTCGTGGGGCCTCTGCGCGGCCAGCTGTACCTTTTCCTGCCTGAGAACTTGACTCCATTCCCCCCGCAAGCCCTCTGCCTTCTCCCACGTGCTTCGACTCCCAGCGGCAGACATTTACAGAGCGTGCGTGCGAAGCCGAGGGTGCCGGGCACATCCCCCGAGAAAGGCACAACCTGGGATGCTGAGTGGTTGAGAGTGGAGTCTGTGTTCCAGTGGATGCTGTGCTGGTATGTCCAGACTCCCCCTTAGGACAGAAGGCTACGTTCCCCCGCCTGCCGGGACGCGGCCGGCTGATGGCCCGTAGCTGCCAGCCTCGTCGGGACGGCCCCTGTCGCAACCCCCTGGAATTCTCTCCTGGACCGTTCCAGAAGATGATTTTTGGATCACTCACTTCAGGGTTACCTCAGCCCTGCCCCACCCCCCCAGGTGTCCTTATCACATTATATTTTCCTCTCTTGGTTTAGTTAAATGTCTCCTCCGCTGACCTATGAAGATCTACACGATGGAGCTTTCCGGAAGAACGTCCTTCAGACAGCAGAAACTGCCTATGAATGTATTCAGCCTCGTTCTCCGACTGGCTGAAAGAAGCTTGGCCAAGGCTTGCGAAATCGGTTACAGGAAGCATGACAGAGGTCGGAGGGGATTCCAGAACTCTCCTTAACAGGACTGGGCAGGGTTACCCGGTGGGTAACCAATGGTAACAATGGCTGATGTTTGTAAACACTTTCTCGCGCATGCTTTCTATCCGTCCTCAATATCATTACTGTCAGTAGTCATTGTTGGGCGTCTCGCTTGTGAGTTCATGCTGTGCACCAGCCCCCGAGGCTGGCAGTTGACCTACAGGATCACAGGGATCGCCTATGACATTGGGAGGCAGCCGTCGCTTATTTTCTTTCACAGGTGAGCGCCCTGAGTCCCTCTCCAAGAGAGTGACTGGCTTAAGGTTGCACGGCCAGCAGGGGTGGGGCCGGGACTCCAACCCACTGGGGTTTAGAGTCCGCTTGGCTCGAAAACCCTCGATCGGAAGCATCAGAGTAGAATTACGCTTGCGTTCTGACAAGCCCGGCCAAGAAAGGAGACCAACTTATGCCCACTTCACAGCGTGGAAGCCGGAGGTGCAGACGGTACATAGAATAGTCACAGGAAGTCACTAGGATGTCCACACGGAGGGCACAAAGACCCGCTAAGCTCCCGAAAGAGGGGGTTCCTGCTAACGCAGGAAAAGGGAGCGAGGTTCCGAAAGCAGCAGGCCCGAGGGATGCTCGCTCTCCCCGCGATGTCTGGCTGTGTCCGGGCGACGCGCTTGGCACTGAGCAGGCGCCGGATGGCCGGGAGCCAAAGCGGACTCCACGGACGCCCGCAAGGAGGGCTGTTGACACGTGTGACGTTTCACGCAGGACCCCTCGTCCGCGCGATGGATGTGAGGCAGCGAGGCTGAGCCCGGGGTCCCAGCGAAACCGGCACCCCTGGGAGACACACCGCGCGTCCCACAGCCCCCTCCGCGCCCGGATGTTGGAGCCAGATCTCCCAAGCCCCCCCACCCCTGGCCCCCAACCCCGTCCGTCTGGTCCTTCCCCCCCCTCCTCCCCCAGCAACTGAGCTGGCCCTGGAAACTTATCCAGTGTTTCCCGCCCCGCAGTAAGTACCTAACACCGCCTGCACTCACCCTGCCCGCCCGCCCCCCGGCCCCGCGCACCTTGGCTACAATATCTCCTCCTCATAAATCACACAGCCATATTAACTGTCTCTCAATCAATCTCTTCCAGGTGTTGGCTTAGACAGTCTCTCAAGGAGAAAACGTCTCTCCCCTCGAGGCTTAGGCGCTAAGAGCCCCGTCGTCTGGGAACGGTTTAAAGCCAGATAGCTTCCCTTCCTTCTCAGGGTCTCCAGGCTCAGGCTGGAGACCCCCAGGATCCACAGACTGCAGACGGCTTCAAGAAACCCAGGAGAGGGTCAGATGTACCCCGGAGCGTGAGGCTGGTCTTTCTCAACGCGCGAAGGCTGGGTAAATCTGGACCATTTGAGGTTTTTTCCACCAGCAGATATTCCGCATGGGGGATCTGAACCCCGAAGCCCCGGGCTCGAGGCCGAAAGCGTGGTCTTCCCAGGACAGTTGTTAATATTGGCGGGGCGCCTGGGTGGCTCAGCCGGTTGAGCGTCGGACTTCGGCTCGGATCATGATCTCGAGGTCGGTGGGTTCGAGCCCCGCGTCGGGCTCTGTGCGGACTGCTCGGAGCCCGGAGCCTGCTTCAGATGCCACGTCTCCCTCTCTCTCTCTGCCCCCCTCTCACTCGTGCTCTGTCTCTCTCTGTCTCTCAAAAATAAACATTAAAAAACCCACAACTGTTAACATCGGTTCGTTTTAGAGACTTGTCATCCCACACTGCCTGCCCCCCCCCCCCCCCCCCCGCCTTTGGGCACACTGGTGGGTGTGGCAGAGATAATGCTGGATGTTCGTAAGATTCCCCGTCGACCCCATTATAAACCCTGGTTATTTTGTCTGTCGAAGACATACGGCCCGATCCTGGCCCAGGAGAGATGGACAGAAATATACCCACAACTTCCAGGTTCAGCCATGAGACTCCCTGTACATCTAGAATCTTCTTCTGCTCTTCCACGATGATCTAGGGCGCCCCGTGCATAAGACGGAAGAAGCCCAGAGCCCTGAGTCACCACCTGGAGAACGGTCCAAACAGCTGCCCAGCGCACACGAGCCTGTGATGACAGCGAGTGTGACAACCGACTGAGTTTCAAGGATGTGTCACTCCAGCATCGCCTGGCCTACCCTGACTAACGCAAGTAGGTTCCAAAAAGTCTACCGGCTTGCGAGATACGACGGCGGCCTGCTTACGTGTCACCTTCTGTGACCGACTTCGCTTGTAAATGCCGCAGAGGCCGCACTGAGCAGCAAATCTGGTGGCAGGGACCATCCGCCGTGGGGATTATACCTAGATGGCTGGAAATCAGCGTATCCCAATTGGGCTTTCAATTCCGGCGAGGCCTCATACAGCCATGATGAAGCACGTGGCTGCCGAAGTCAGGCCAACGGGGGTCAGACTTTGGCTTAATCCCGTCCTGCTGTGTGGAGTTGGTCGAGGTTAAACGTCACCGCCTCATCTGTAAACAGGGATAAGATTTGTAGCAGACGCTGGTGGCCGCGTTGCGGTCACTGTGGCTCCTCGGCTGCCAGACGTGGCCTCGTCAATAGAGAGCCATCTCACCCAAGGTCACAACCCGCATCCAATGATGGGTGGATGACGAGGCGTAAAGACCTGATGCCCGTGACACGGCTCGAGACAACTCCGAAGGGTCATCCCAGCTTCGGATGTTGTGGGGGGGCAGAGACTCTTAGGTGACCCCCTGATGATCCCCGCGTCTTGTGTCTTGCGCCCTTGTATAGTGCCCTCCCCGGGAACGTGGGTAGAAGCCGTAACTTGCCTCTAACAGATGAACACGGCAAAGGTGAGGGAACATCGCTTCTGCGGCTCTGTCGTGTAAGACTTCACTGTCGGTCTTGCCGTCACACTCTGTCCCTTGCTGACTTTGATGAAGCCAGGGGCCAGCCGCGGGGCCAAGAACCAGAGTGGCTTCCTGCCAACAGCCAACAAGAAACCGCTGTCATCTGTCCCACAACCTGTACGAAACAGAATTCTGCCAACAGCCATACGGGCTTAGAAATAGACCCTTTGGGGCGGCGCCTGGGTGGCTCAGTGAGTTAAACATCTGACTCTTGGTTTCAGCTCAGGTCATGATCTCGCAGCTCATGGGCTCAAGCCCCATGGTGGGCTGTGTGCCGACAGCTCAGAGCCTGGAGCCCGCTTCAGATCCTGTGTCTCCCCCTCTCTCTGCCCCTCCCCCACTCGTGCACTGTCTCTCTCTCTCTCTCTCTCTCTCTCTGCCAAAAATAAACAAACATATAAAAACATTTTTATTTTAAGAGGCTTCATCTCTGCCCATTTTGCTGCCTTTCCTTCCCTTCCGCAAGTGTCGATCCCAAGAGCACTCCCTAAAAAACCCCCAGCCCCCTAAATTCCGTCCCGGGGTCTGCTTCTCAGAGAACCCAACCTGGGACGTGCATCAGATAACTCATTGTTCTTCTCCACTTTGCTGGCAAAGCTCTGATCCTGCTGACTCCATCCCCCCTCGAAGTGACTCCGTGCTCCCATTCTTCCTGTGTGGAGCTTTTTAGGAAGAAGCCCCCGGGCCAGTTGTGACCAAGGAGCTTCAGGAAGGGGAGTCTGTCCGGGGCTTCGAGGAAATAGACCCGGGAGGGGCAGTCCCTCCACTGCCCCTGAGCACTGCTAGACCTGATCGTAGGAGCTGGGAACGCGGAAGTCAGCTGACACCCACGGCCAGAAGGCTCGGGACCAGGACGGCAGCGCGAGAAGTCGGAAGGGGGCTGCGTCTTTCATTAGATCGGCGTCATGGAAGTAATCGGCCCTGGTGTTGCGCTGCCTGGAGACTCTACCACGGGACACAACTTCTGTCTAGGGCAGCTGAATGCATTCTGATGGAATCAGTTTAGGTGGCCGCTTACAAAGGGTGGACTGGAGAACTGAATGCAACGATGCTGTCGTCGCCACGAAGCACACCTTGCGGGACCCCCCCCCCCCCCCGCCCCGGCCAGGGGAGGGGTAATTGACTGAGAGTTCCAGTGGCTGTACTTTGCAATCCATCACCAAGTTTGGGCCACACTTCCCTTGGGCCGCTTCTAGCTAAGGACTCAGCACAGCAGGGATACTAAGATGGGCGTGTTCCTGGGAGACCTGGGATTTCTCTGATGGATGACTTTGGCACAAGGACTTGCCATTGGCCTTGCTGAACCTTCCTTAGAACTGCACGGCAGTCTGGGACTCTTCCTACCAAACCAAGTAGCCTCCCTCCCTCCCTTTCTTCCTTTCTTCCTTCCTTCCCTGCCTCCCTCCTTCCTCCCTCCATTCTCTTCCCTTGCTCCATTCCCTTCTCCCTTCCTTCCCTCTTCCCTCCTTCCTCCCCTCCCTCCCTTCCTCCCTTCTTTCCTCCCTCCCTCCTTTCTGTCCCTCCCTTCCCCCCTCCCTTCCTCCCTCCCCTCCTTCCCTCCCTCCCCCTACTCCCTCACAGGGGACAGACCTGAATCAGATCCAGTGACCCTTCAGCTCCTCCATCTCCCTCCCCATTTGCCCTCCAAGATGTTTCCCTCAATAAGCCTCTTGAAGGTTCTGTCTCATCTTAGTGTCTTCCCAAAGGATCCAGACAAGCACAGATGAGCTTAGTGCAGAATTTGCATTCAACAAATAGTGGTCATAGCTGTTGCTGTTGTGTCCCACTCAACATTTACTCCTCGTGTCTAGCACAGTGCCTAGCACAAAGTAATACTTCATAAATATTTTTTAATGAATGACTGGATGGATGGATGGATAAGTGGATGGATATGTGGATGGATGAATGTGTGGATGGATAGGTGGATACATGGATAGATGGATGGGTGGATGATGGATGGATGGGTGGATGGATGGGTGATGGATGGATGGGTAGATGAATGGATGGATAGGTGGATGGATGGACGGATAGATGGATGGATGGGTGGATGGGTGGATGGGTGAATGGATGGATGGGTGGATAGATGGATGGGTGGATGGATGGATGGATGGATGGGTGGATGGGTGGATGGATGGATGGGTGGATGGGTGGATGATGGATGGATGGGTGGATGATGGATGGATGGGTGGATGGGTGGATGGATGGGTGATGGATGGATGGATGGATGGATGTGTGGATGGATAGGTGTGTGGATATGGGTGGAGGGGTGGATGGGTAGGTGGATAGATGGACTGGCCGATGGATGGATGGATGGAAAGATGGACTGGTCAATGGATTGATGGGAGGATGGGTGGGTGGATGGATGGATGGATGGGTGGTCAGATGGCTGATAGGGCAAATATGTAACAAAATATTAACTGTAGAATGTAAGCAGCAGATTTGTGGGTGCTCACTGTACCCTTCTTCCACGTTTTCTGTATGTTTTACAGTTTTCATAACAAAACACTGGGGAAGCACTGCGGGTACTTCTCACATTCAGCCAAAGTTGAGCGCTTACAACAAAGGGTTAGGTTTTACACAACAGCCCAGCACACGGGCTCTATTTCCAGATCTATTTCACACATTTACCTGAACACCCGTGCCCGTTCTGTAGAGCCAGGGGATTACCCAGGTGCGAGCAGGGGACCCCTCCATCAGAAAACGTGCCAAAGGGCCGTTTCTGAGCCCTCCCTAGAGCCACCGATTCAGAACCTCTGAGGAGGAAACCCAGAAATCTGCTTTTCTTAACAAGCTCCCCACCCCCAGATAATTTTGATGTCTGCCAAAAGTCTGAGAAGCGCTAGTCACACGTGAATGAGTGATGTGCCCACAGACACTGTCCCTGAAGAGAAGGTATGCCGGAGGGGGGGGGTGGGGGTGGGGACAGTGCTGCAGATGAGCAAGAAAAGGTCGAGGGGGGGTGTTCTCAGCATCCATATCCCTGCCGGTCAACCAGGAGCCAACATGGGACCCCCTTGGGACAAACCTCAATTTCACATCTTAGGCCGGCTTGGCTTCCCAAACACAACCCCCTCTTATTTTCCATAAGTTCACACTTCTCTGGGGGAAGCCGCGTAGCTAGCCAAAAGTACGGCAAGGAATGGGGAGTTCATGCCATCTCCGGAATGTTGTCTTGCAAATCACTCCTCATTAACCGGGCATTCCGATTACCTTTAACCACAAGCATGGGGCTACAAGAGCGCTAAGCCGTTTGAAAAGTGACCGTTTGAGGTTAAGGGCTCAACATTCATTTAAAATCAGGAAGCCGGGGCTGGAGAAGGAGGGAAGGTGCCAATGGAAGGGCTTTAACCTTTTAGGGCGGCGGTGGGGGGGGGGGGTGGACCCCTGAATCCTTCGAAATCGTTTGCAAATGTTTTTTTTTTTTTTTCCTATTTGTATCTTGTGAGTTGTTCAGAGAGTCCCTGGCTTTCATCGGATTTTCAAAAGGGACCCTGATTAAGAAGCCCAGCCCTGCAGAAAAAGATGGAGGGGACTCTAAGGAGCGCAGAGGCAGGTGAAACGTGGATTTCCAGCGTGGGTGGGCGGAGCCGGCCTGGGAGAGACAACAGGAACCTACTGGGTGGAGCTGGGACATCCTGGGCCCTAAGCTTTCCTAGCCGCTGGCTGGCTGGGGGGCGGGGGGCTCCAAATCCAGGCCAGCGAAGCAGAGCCTCAGGGTGTCCCGGCTCCAGACAGGCTCTGAAGCCACCACTGTCCATCGAGTGTGACAAACCCCAATGACGCTGCATAAATGGCCCTCTGTGCAAGGTGACCCAAGAAGTGTGGGGGAAGCGGTGGGGAGCAAGGGGGAGTCTCTCCACCCTCAAGGGGCCGAGCTCACAGCCAGGCCTCTGCGACCTGACTCGCCATGGGGCCCTGGGCTTGCCAAGCCGGCGTCTGGCTTCACGAGGGCACGGGCCCCGTCTCAACGTCGGCCTGACATCAGTCCAGCCTCAGTCTGGGCCCCATCCCCTGCCAGATGCCTCCGTGCATGTCGGGGTGGGCTTAAAACACGCGGACACCCTCTTCGACTCTCCTCCCTAGAGGGGGGATCCCTGCGCCTCAGATCGGGCCCCACTCCAGTGAGTCCCGTGCAAGCCACGGGATGCGGCAGGAGTAACACTACCTGTTTTCAAGACCCGGTAAGCAAGAGTCTCACGGCTCCCTCCTGGTCCTCTTGGGAGGAGCCGGCAGCCCGGGGAGGAGTCTGACTCCGCGGAGTCCGCCACGCGGGGCGGGCCGCACACACCGGCTGAGGTCCCAGCCGAAAGGCAGCACCAGCTGGCGATCACAGCTGCGTGCCATCCCGGACGCCCGGACGCGTGACTTCAGCTACCTGCCGCCCCAGCCAACACCTGGCTGCAGGCGACAAGTGCCCAGACGAGCCCTTTCCAAGTTCCCGACCCGCAAATCACGAACGAGACGAGCGGGGTGACTTCCTGCTTCACCTGGCACACGTGGCGGCCAGCCACGCCTGGTCTTTTCAGCATCAGTGCTTCTGACGAGCAGCAGCACCGAGCGACGGCCAGCAGATGGGCACTCCGAGGTCGCCTGCACTTCCTTGGCCCTTTAGCGGGCCATGGTGGCACAGAGCAGGCGGGGTCTAGCGCTCCAGCTCTCCCGGATTTAGTCACGCACACGGAACAGAAGGCATAGCCTTCCAGCCCGTCCCAGCGAAGCCTGGGCGTCACCTGTTACCTTGCAATAGCAATCAGGATGCGCCCATTATCTCAGTCACCCAGGCAACAGCCCTGGAGGTGGGTTCTATAGTCATCCCCCATTTTACAGATGAGGCAGCCGAGGCTCAGTGGAGTAGGGGAGTCCTGGAGCCACTCCATGGGGTGGCCCCGATCCCAACTCCAGAACTTTCCCCCAGTGGACCCCGTTCCCCGGGAGATTCACCTTTGCATCCTCAGGACCCGGCGTCGAGCGAGCCCTTCACAAACGTGTGTTTGCTGAATAACGGATCGACAGATCAGCAACTGCATGGATTAATGAGTCTCTGGTCCTCAGTTTCCCCTTCTGCCAAAGGGAGAACACTGGGGGGCAGGCTGTCTCCTGTGGTCCCTTCTGTCTGGAGCATCCTATGCTTCTTGGAGCAGCTGTGCCCCCTAATGCCACCATGTCACTGGGCCACCCCGGCTGGCTTTCAGAGAGCTTCAGAACGTGACCCCTACTCTAGACCCCAAGACTTGTAGATCACTGCCCACTTCTACCCTGAGCCAACCCAGAAAACCCTTGTTCCCAACAGGGCAAATGCCACTCTTCCCACAAAGCCTGACTCCCACCCGCTCCTTCCCCCATCTCCCCTCCCCCCAGGGCTCCCACCTCCTGCCCCAGCGGCCTTGGCCTTGGTCCCCAGCACCTGCTGACTCTTAGGAAGTTCACAACCTGCCTGAACACATCTTAAAGACTGGAGCAAAGTTCAAAGAAAGCCATGTTCTATGGAAAACCAGGCTCTAGATCATTTCAAACAGCAGTGAAGCTCCCACACCTTTCTTGTTAGGATGCGCATTTAGGGGTATTTCCCAAATTTCGGCCTTTTGCATAGGACCTTGACAAGTTCGACAAACGTTTACTCCAGCTCTACTGCTATTTATTTATTTTTTTTTAATTTTTTTTTCAACATTTATTTATTTTTGGGACAGAGAGAGACAGAGCATGAACGGGGGAGGGGCAGAGAGAGAGGGAGACACAGAATCGGAAACAGGCTCCAGGCTCCGAGCCGTCAGCCCAGAGCCCGACGCGGGCCTCGAACTCACGGACCGCGAGATCGTGACCTGGCTGAAGTCGGACGCCCAACCGACTGCGCCACCCAGGCACCCCGAGCTCTACTGCTATTTAGTTAATACTTTCCCTTAAATAATCAGCCTTCGCCGTCCCCCTTCCCTCCCCCCTTCCTCCTTCTTTAGAAGCAGCCCCTTTCTAAGCAACAGCAACTATAAAATCAGCCTGATGTGCTTGCGTCCCTAGACCTTCTAAAATCATCCATCCGTCACCAGGGGAGGGGTCCTGCAATTGGGGAAATATTGGTTTTTAGGGGAAGATGTTGTTTAAGCCGCAGATTAACCTTGCAGAATAACCTCGGCATATTTTAATCAGCCTGCTAAAAGACAGGATTTTAAAATAATTTTATCGTCCTCTTTGTGCTTTTCCCACAGCTCTCCCATTTTTTTATAGTAAGCGGTCTTCTTTCTGGAATTAGAAATCGTACACGGACGTTGCAAAACAACTAAGACCATCTGCATTTTCAAAAAACACCGAGAGCTGGGTGAGAAGAGACAGCGGGGTGAGTGCCCAGACATTTGCCAAGCGAACACGGACGATATTTATGCGGGCTAACTGTGAGTCAATGTCCGGCCCTCTCCCTTCTTCCAACTGCTGGAATTAGAGGAAATGTCATTCCTCCTGCTTTCCCCCCCCCCACCCCCCACCCCAAGCCAGCTGTCACCGGGTGTGCAGGGGACAGGAAACAGGATTACAAGACGAACAGGGAGCCTGCCGTTCCGGCCTGGCTATTATCACAGCCGACTCCGGACAGCCATCTTCCCCACGTGTCACTGGGAGTTGGGACCACAGCCCAGAATAACTGCTTAACGAGGGCAAAACTGGGAGTAATGGCGAGTCTTCCCCCAAATCAGATACGTTGTATCGAGCGTGGACTAAGAACCAAGGACCCTGCTGACAGCCTCTCATGTAACACTTACAAGAACCCTGGAAAATGGAAGCTGTATTTATTTACACCCATTTTACAGACGAAGACACGGAGGCTCTGCGAGGTTAAGTCACTCGCCTGAGGGCGCATGCTGATAAATGCAGAGTGAGGATCGAACCCGGGTGGGTTCGTCCGACTCCCAAAGCCTTCTGTTGGACCCGCCCTGCCCTACTCTGTCTCCTTCTCAGGCACCACGTCCACAGTACCGGGCCCATGACCGTGTCCACTCTCCCAGCCTGGTTCCCCGGTGCGGCTCCTAACATGGCCACAAAGACGCACGCGGTTCTTGGGCTGAGAGTCCCCTGGGGTCACTGACAGTGAAGCTCTCAGACATCTGTGCTTCCCCACTTGTCTCTCCTTCCACGTCTATCATCCAGCCAATCAGCTTCCAAAGCGCAGGGCCCTGGCCCGACACAGGAAAGCGGTGAGGGGTCCTGGGGACAGACATACACGGTCTGTGGCCAGGGGACACCTCTTGGAGGAAGGGGCAGCTCCAAGGAGACCTAGTGATGGGCGGGAGAGGGTCAAGTGGGGAGGAAGGGAGAAAGCCCGAGGCAGACCAGACGTGCTGTTCGAGGGGCCAAAAATAATGGGAAGAATACAGGTGTCGAGCATCCCCTTCCGCAAGATTGAGACAGTGCGGGGGGGGGGGCACTGGGGGGGGGACAGAGCTAGGGAGGAGTGGCCAGGTCGGACAGGAAGGGCGCGGCCCTCCACGAGGAGTCTGGACGACCTCATCCTGAGGGCATCAGGAAGCCCGGGAGTGTTCTAGGCTGTGGAGTAACCTCGTCTGATTCGTGTTTTACACAGATGTCTTTGGCAGCTGCCTGAAGAATGTCCTAGAAGGGTCTAAACAACTCAGGAGGCTGTGGCTGCTGGAACCGAGAGCCTGGCAGGAGACCGGGGGGGGGGGGTGAATTTGGACACATGTTAAGAAGGCTGCATCGACGGGACCCGGTGGCTGGGTGCGTGTGAGGGGGTGATTTGCAACACCTTCAGTCCATCATCCCATCTGCTCTTGACTTTGCGGGAAGGAGGGAAGATGTGAGGGAAGAACCCTTGGTGTGCAGGCCGGAGCGGGGTGGCTCACATCCAGTCCCTACCCGCCCGGCCTAGAGCCTCACCTTCAGGCCTGAGGTGAGACTCCATCAAAGGCTACAACGCCTTAAAGGAAGCCGACAGGATGGCGAGGGAGTGTGGTCGCCGTGCGCCCAGGGCCACAAACAGGTTGACCCCTCCCGGCCTTATGAGGTGCTGTCAACTTTTCCACTGACCGTGGACTTCACCCAACTCCGATTTCCAAAATGCAGACACTCGACGCCAACGTTTTCTAACAATTTAAGAACTGGGTTCTCTTAGCCACAACCACAAAAAATCTCACTACCCCCGCGATCGTGAAGGACCCCAATGATAAAGCGGGGTGGACGTGTGCGCATCTGAAGGTATCGGTGTTACTCACTTTTTAAAAGCGTGCAAAATCACAGCAGGTGACCCCACCAGCTAAACACGGTTTCCGTGGCACGTATTTCCAAACGCATGTTAAAACCCCAGCGCTGTGGGTTTTCCCTCTCCCTTTCTTAGATCCCTTCTGTTTCTTTGAATGGGTTTGTCCGTCCATCTGCCTGACTCACCCTTCTCGTGTCTTCCACAGAGGATAAGGAAAAACTTCCTAAATGACCTCATTTTATTTTGAAACACTAAACCCACCAGAAGGGGTGCAGCGGGGGGGGGGGGGGGCGGGGACAGAAACCCCTTCCTGGTCAAAGGAATCAAGATGTATTTCTAATTCCCTCGCCATATGGTAAGTTATTTTGGAAGCGTATCATGAGGTAAGAGAACGTTTGAGAAACTTGGCAAGGCTTGTACAACCCTTTCAAATCAGACCAAATTCCCACTATGTACATTTGCTATAGCCCCTTCTATTCATCATATCAGCGACCGTGACCACAGGATATGTAAAAATACCGAGCAATTTTTATCACCAGCTTCCAATCCCCCCAGTGCCCCGGACCACCACATGGTGTCAGGTTTGTCTGTATTTCACCCCCAGGAAATCAAGTCATTAACTTCCCTTTCATTTACGGAGAGCTGTTGCCAAAAAGAAAATCATTCATCGGCTGTGACTTATGGGAAGAAAGAGGAAGGACTGACTTCACGGGAAGGTGGGCGACAGCAAAGAAAGAGGGGAGAGAAAGTTCTCGCAACATCAAGTTCCCTGGCGCCTCCTCCCCGTCCTGCCCCCCCCAAGGGGGCACACGCCCCTCCCCCCAGGCTGTGCCATCCTTTAAGGGTTAAGCCGTGGGTGGCCGCTTCCCCCTTTTCTCGGTGGGGACAAAGGAGCCCAGACTTCCAGGTTCTTACCTTTGCATTCTTGACATTCTGTGTAGGTCCATGTCGTCACTGCCCCGGAATCCTTTGGCGAAGGGATTATTCTCAATCTTTAATTGGGTGATCTGAAGGAAGGAGAGAGAGAGAGAGGGAGGGAGAAACGTGGGTTTTCACTTCACCTGATGGCAGCCTCTGGCAACCAAAGGCAGCAAATTAAGCCAGTCACGTCAACGGAACCCACCACTTCATTCGAGAGGAGGCTTTGAAAAATGTCCTAGATCAGACCGCTTGGAAACGGGGAAAAAAACCTGGTTTCGGTTTGCCCATTAAGTGGAGTCATACCCCGCATCACTCCAGCTGCGTTTGGTTTTTAATCCCGCCATGTTGTGCCGCACACACGATCTAGGCCCCCGACACTCGGTGCGCCGGGGGGGGGGGGGGGGG
>NW_024412422.1:8990665-9035428 GCF_014898765.1 Herpailurus yagouaroundi | reverse complement strand
CCCCCCCCCCCCGCAGCGTGGCGATCGCCGTTTGGAAAAACTCGACTGCTTCCAAAATTCTGCTCTGCCTCATGCCGGGTTCATTCAGCTTCACAGACAAGGGTTATAGCCAGCCCAGGTAGAAGACGGTGTCTAATTAAATCAATACCAAAATACAGAATGGTAACGTACATGATATCTGTCAGACCGCTCCAAACCCCTTCAATCTTCTAGACAAAGAAGCGCGATCCCTGTTCTTGGAAATTTCGGTTGTAATGTACAATACTCAGTAACAGAACAGGGGAAACAGTCCAACCGTATGGACTTTGCTAGAAGTACTTCCTAAAAGCTGTGTGTGAATCGCATGTTTATGCATCAAATCACTTTTTTTAAAAGGATTCTTTTTTTATGTTTATGTGTTTACTTTTTGAAAAATGTTTTGATTTGTTTCTGAGATAGAGAGACAGAGTGCGAGCGGGAGAGGGAGACACAGAATCCGAAGCAGGCTCCCGGCTCCGAGCTGTCAGCACAGAGCCCGACGCAGGGCTCGAACTCAGGAACTGCGAGATCATGACCTGAGCTGAAGTCGGACGTTCAACCAACTGAGCCACCCAGGCGCCCTCATCAAATCACCGTTACAGCCAGCAAGGCAGATTCAGTGACACTAACTTCACCTTCGTTATCATGATTGTACCCTATCTATACGGCACGCTGGTCTGCTTAGTATCGTGATCTCAGTCAAAGCCCTTCTCGTTTACGTTTATTTCATACATGTAACCTTCTCTACGCGTCAAACCAGAATCACCAGCTATTCAATAAAAGGAAAACTATTGTATCAAATTCTCTCTGCTGGCACCCACAGAAAGTTCTAAATCCAAGGCCCGCCCTCACTTTGTTGCGAGGGGAGACGAGGCACTTTTCGAGACGAACTTACGCAAATTGGTTCTGCACTCTCTCCCTGATAGATGAACGGAAAGATAATCAAAGCGAGAACACTTTTCTCTTTGTGGTCACATCAGATGCCAAGTACACACGAAAAACACCTCATCCACCCCCCGTAGTAGCGCTGCAGACTTTGAGAAACTGAGCACGTTTCTTTGAGAAACCAGGAGTAATTAGTGAATGCACCCATAATTCATCCGTGGCACATCCGGGGGGGCAGGCATTCTGGTATGTTCTGTTTTCCAGAAGAGATGGCTTTATAAGGTTTCCTTCCCACCCCAAGACGCTATAATGAGTGTGAAATTACTATATCGTGTATGTGTACATGTGTGTGCGTTTGCGATGAAAAAAAACCATATAAAATTAACGTTTTTAAGATCTGGTGTATGAATCCAACCGTAGGACATTTTAGAAAGGCAAAGGTCAATGGTGGGCAGAAGTTGTGTGGGGAGGGACGGATGAAAAGGCAGAGCCCAGAGGACATTTAGTGAAACTATTCTGTGTGATACTTAACGGCGGACACACGTCCTCATATGTTTGTCCAAACCCACAGGATGTACGACACCACAAATGAACCCTAAATTAGACTCCGGGTGATAACGATGTGTCAATGTGCATTCATCGATTGTAATAATGTCTCACTCTGGTGGGGGATGTTGATGGTGAGGGAGCCTTTGGGAAGGGTGGGGGGCAAGGGGTCTATGGGAACTCTCTGTACTTTCCACTTAACTTTGCTGTAAACCTAAAACTTCTCTTATAAAAACAAAATCTGTTTTAAAACTTTTAAAGTAGGTGTGGGTATTTATGTGTATACACATTCCTTCCCCCCTCATTTCTTTTTTTTTTAAACCATGCCCATTCCTACAACTTCCTGATCTTGACTTGACTCTTCGGAACGAGTAGAAAAGTCTATAAAATCTCTTAGGAAAACAGTCTTTAACATGTGCACTCCCGAAGCCACTTCTGTTTTGGAGTCCAAAGACCCATCCCCTCCTGGAGCTTTTATTTCCCACTCAGGCTTTGTCACAATAAAATGCAACCCAACTGACCATAAATCATGTTTTTGTTTTTGTTTTTTAAAGGAGGGGGAGGGGAGCCTGGGTGGCGCAGTCAGTTAAGCGTCCGACTTCAGCCAGGTCACGATCTCGCGGACCATGAGTTCGAGCCCCGCGTCGGGCTCTGGGCTGATGGCTCAGAGCCTGGAGCCTGTTTCCGATTCTGTGTCTCCCTCTCTCTCTGACCCTCCCCCTTTCATGCTCTGTCTCTCTCTGTCTCAAAAATAAATAAACGTTGGGGCGCCTGGGTGGCGCAGTCGGTTAAGCGTCCGACTTCAGCCAGGTCACGATCTCGCGGTCCGTGGGTTCGAGCCCCGCGTCAGGCTCTGGGCTGATGGCTCAGAGCCTGGAGCCTGCTTCCGATTCTGTGTCTCCCTCTCTCTCTGCCCCTCCCCCGTTCATGCTCTGTCTCTCTCTGTCCCAAAAATAAATAAACGTTGAAAAAAAAAATAAAAATAAATAAAAATAAAAATAAAGGAGGGGGAGAGATTCTCAATATGCTAAGTAAATATTCGATCATTTAAGAAGGGAGGGAGGGAATCCTTGCCGCACTCCACGCCCCCAATCCCCCCCCCCCCCTTCAAGTGACTGAAGCCAGTCTCTGGAAATATTGAAGACAGTCAGGGTGTGGTATCGGGGCTGAATTAATGCCTGGTCCATGATGTCACTGTTCCTCCAAGCGCTCAGGACAAACAATTATTATGCAGGGGCGGGGGGAGGGGGGGGAGGGGGGGAGGAAGTCTTTTATCAGCAAAAATCTTTTTCCCTGACACCACTCCTTACCAAAAGGTTTACTGCTTACCTACTTTTTGCGCTTCCAAAAGTATGATCGCATAGGACAAACACAATCTGCTACAAGTACCCCTAGGTAGGTTGCTCTTACACACATCTGGCTTTGTAGACTGAGTCCAGACGCCCGTAGGTTATTAAGAATTATCACCCTGGAGAAACGTTAACCTACAAGCTTAGCTAAAGGCGGCAAAGTCCGCCTTGTTCCGTATAACCGCCTCTAGGATACGTCCTTCCTGACACACCGCCGTGTGCTGTCGCTCGCTCACTCACGGGCACACAGGCTGATAGAGTCAGACGTCTGAGTTCCACTAAAAAGGCTCCACTGAAACTGACTTCCCTCCAAAGTCAGCATAAAACCGGATATCCGGGGGAGGGGGGGGCGGTGGGGGAAAAAAAAACAAATATAAATGCCAGCTCGGACCAGTGAGACAGAGGTTGTAAAAATTAATGAGAATAATTGTTGGGAATTCTTGCTTTTGGAAAAAAAGAAAAAAAAAACACCCTCGCGAGGGCCAAAAATCTTAATTATGTCTCTCTATTAGGGGTTCATTTCCTGGTCCCAACCAGAAAGCTCATACCTCATAAATACAGGCTCCTTACACAATGATTTAAGCAGGAAGAAAAAATGCCTCTTAATGGCGAGGTAAGTTAATATCGGGGGGACGGCCGCTTGCAAACACAGCCATTGTTGCGCGAGCAGAGAAATGAAATGCCCACGTGACCTTTTTTTAACACCTAAATATTTCTAGGGATCGCTCTGGACGCTGCTGACAGCTTCAGTGAAAACCTTACAAAAACGTGTTTCACAGAGCAAACGTCGTTCTGGACGAGTCGAGTTTTTAAATATCTTTTCCAAGCTGTCAACCATCTGAGGAAATAACTCCCAAATCCAGCTTGGGGATCACAGCTGGGCTGAGGAAATACGTCGTGTCATCAGGAGCCCGGCGGCGTGCGGGTGCGTGACTGCAGCCCAACGCGCGAACCCTGCCACGCACCTGCCTCCGCCTGGTACCCGCATCCAAGCAGAGAGAGGGCATCGTGAAGGCACCGGGCCCTTGACACCAAAAATCAGCGGCTCGTCAGTGTCCCGAACTGTCCTGGCGATTTAATCACGCGGATGGCTTTTCCGTCCTTGCTCATTTTTCCAAAGCATAATATGGGGCAAAGAGCCCTTGAATGGATGGCATGTTCGGGGAACGAACCGACTCCACCGCAAAGACTAATGTTTGTAGCTGTTGTGCAACCACAGTAAGAGGAACTTCTTTAAAATCTCAGTTTTTCGGAACCCAGCGTAGCCAGGGCAGGGCAAAGGGTTTCCAAGCGTGTGTTCTGGAAGGAGCTGCCCTGTTGCAAACGGATCGGTTGAGCGGTAAGTCAGTGACTTCATCACTAACCGTGCTTACTCTTTGCCAGGCTCAGCACTACGAATTTTCCGAGGATTATCTCGTTTGGTCCTCACAGTGATAAAAACAATGCTTGTGTTATCCCCATTGTACAGAGGAGGAAAACTGAGTCCAGGAACTATGCCCAATCGAATGGACTTCAACCCAGGCAGCCCGCCTCCAGAGTCCCACCTTAACCTTATGCAACGATGAGCAGCAGCCCAGGTGGCTCCTGCCCAAGAGGTCTCAACTCCTCGCCCAGGTGGGACCATAAGGGAACAAGACAGAGTCCACAAACCACACACAGGTTGGCCCTCTTAGTCAAGTCACACGTCATATATCCACGCAGGGAACGTCTGGAGGGGCCCTGGACTGGACTGGAAAAATGTACTGCTTTAGACTACCTCCTGATAAACATGAGTGCCTTTGGTACTTCACCACTAAAAAGTGGGGGAAACCTCATATGGGAGACAGTGACTGCAAGTTCTCTCCTATGGAATCCCTCTTCTGGATGTCAGGTGGGCTCAAAAACCTTTATGGCCCAACCAATTAAAAAAAAACAAAAAAAAAACCCAGGGGCACCTGAGTGGCTCAGCCGGTTAACTGTCCAGCTCTTGATCTCAGTTCAGGTCATGATCTCACGGTTTCGCGAGTTCCAGCCCCACATCGGGCTCTGTGCTGACAGGGTGGGGCCTGCCTGGGATTCTCTCTCCTCTCTCTCTGCCCCTCTCCCACTCATGCTGTGCCCCCCACTCTCAAAATAAACAAACGTTTAAAAAAATTTTTTTAAAAATTCCCACCTGTGAACCCTATCCATCCAGATTCATATTTGGAGACACACATTTTTAGACCCATGAGCATTTAGATACACAATCCCCTCGATTGTGCTCAAACCTCACACAAAGTACACACCCCGTTGGGCAGACACTCCTTCAAGCACACGGATCACTAAATATATTCACTGGGGAAGATACCTTTTTAAAAACAGAAATCTGGAAAAAAAAAAAATTGGAGGGGGGGGCGCCTGGGTGGCTCAGTCGTTTCAGCATCCAACTCTTGGTTTCGGCTTGGGTCATCATCTCAGTTGGTGAGTTTGAGCCCCGCATCTCACCGTCAACACAGAGCATGCTTGGGATTCTCTCTCTCTCTCTCCCTCTCTCTCTCTGCCCCTCCTCTCCTCATGCTCTCTCTCCCTCTCTCAAAATAAATGAACAGACTTAAAAAAAAAAAAAAAAGAAAAGAAAGAAAGAAAGAAATAACAGAAACCTGAGCGTGTCAGGTAGATTCACAAGAGGTCGCGATGATAGCCTTGTGGGTATAACATACCTGTCAAATTGGCCAAACTGTATGCTTCACATATCACAGTTTATTGTTGGACGGTTATGCCTCAATAAAGCAAAGAAAGAGACAGAAAGAAGGACAGAGACAAGAGTGTGCTCATGTTCCCCAGATCTAGCCAGGCTGGATGGGCCCTAAGATCCTAACTACGCAGAGCTTAGGAATCTCCCCCACAGGATCTACTCTCCAGCAGGGTGAGTCTAACACTTCCTGTCCTTTCTGTAGGAGCCTATGCTTTCTTAGAGGAAAAGAAAGAAAGAAAAGAAAAGAAGATCTAATACATGTTTTGACCCTCTGTCAGGTGTGTGTGTGTGTGTGTGTGTGTGTGTGTGTGTGTAGATACGTATGTGTAATACATGGCTGTATGTGCATATGTATGAGAGGGAGGGAGGGAGGGAGACTGAACGTCCTTGCTACTATTTTTTCCAATTTTTTTCCCCTGTGACTGTCACCGCAAAGTTAAACATAGATTGACAGCAGCCATAGAGGAAACAGGTTGCTAACAGCCAGACTCAAATTAGCCTGAAACAGTTTTGCAATTTTCAGGGTATTTGGCCTTAATGGTTTTGCTCTTGCTGGCTTGACGAGTCGGGGCTTGGATCCCAGAAAAAAATCCTTCTTCCCCTTTAAAAAGTCATTGCACTTTGGGGAGAGTGAGTTTTCTTTCTGGAGGGAAGCTCTCTCAAGACCTGGGGCCCCGAGACAGGCCTTGTGGTCTAGAAGGGACCATCCATCACAGCTTGGCCTGGTGACTGACAATCTGAATTTGGAGATTACTATCTTGTAAGTGCCCTGGCTTCACTGGGGCGGGTGGGGGGGCACTTTCTGACACCCGGCATGTACTGGACTGACCTTCCCGGGGTGACCGGAGGCTTTAGGGTGCTAAACCCACCCTTCACCCTGCCCTGTCCTCTCCCACCTCTTCCCAGTCCCTGTAACTTCCTGCCACCCTTGCTGGCAAGTGGGGACAGGAGCTGTGGAAAGGGAGGACATTACCATGCCCCCATCTACTATCTCCTCATGTTGCCCCAGTGACCTGCCCTCACTGATCCCCTATGGGACCTGCTAATTTCCCCTTTGCCAGTCCTCCAATTCAAACCACTACTTAATGCTAACAACCTGCACCCCCACGGTGCCGCCCCCCCCCCCCCAGATTCTATGCCTTTTCATAAGTAGGTTTAAGAATCATTCAGTCCTGCCCTCCGGCCAATAAAATGAATCCAGAGGCACTCAAGTGTCTAAAGAACAGAAATGACCCAAGACAAGTCAAGACGAGCCCGTTCCCCTGGGAGAAAATAAAAGATACTCCCCCAACCTGCGGTTATGGGGTGCCCTGTTCACATATCATTGTCCAGCTTGGAAATACCCGAATCGGGGCCTGGATTTTGAACAGCGTGGGGTCTGTCGTTGACAGGACCCATGTGCACCCTTCCCTGTCTACACCACACTGCAGCCGGCTTCCTGAAAACAAGGTATCCCTCCCCTCCCCAAGCGGTGGTTGTGCAGGGTCTTGTCTAACTAGAGAAGGCATCTTGCAAACCCAAGCCCAAGGCTTCTGGCAACTTTGTCCCAGTTCAAGTTGAAATGCATCCAAAAGACAGACTGGAGAAGAGACCCCCAACCCTCCCCCACCACCAAAAAAAAAAAGCTCCATGAAGGGTACCACCGGGCCCCCACCCAAGAGCAGGGAGCCACGTACAAAAGTGACCTTTCTCCTTGGTGATCACTTCATAAGACCAGAGATGTGCTCGCTTCGGCAGCACATATACTTCACGAGACCAGAGATGTGCTCGCTTCGGCAGCACATATACTTCATGAGACCAGAGAGATGCTTTCTTGTTGCATTTGGACGCATGGGCACCTGCAGACACAAAACTTGTGTCTGATGGTGTGTTCATGTGTGTGTGTGTGTGTGTGTGTGTGTGTGTGTGTGTGTCTATGTGTGAGAGGGACACACAGAGACAGAGACAGAGAGAGTGATACAAAACACGTGAACATAGTACAAACAGCTGCAGTCCTCGATCTGTAGCTTTGTCCCGCCTCAGCGAGGGAACGAAGAATCCCTTAAAGTCTAAAGGTTCCAGCACGAGACCCCTGCACAATTGTTTTCATGCAAACGAACAGACAGTCCCAGAGCTAGCTCCCAGGTTTCAGCTTACCTTGTGGTTCTGGTAGGAAGTCACCGCAATAAAGGCGGTCTCAGGAAAGACGTGGGTGCAGAACGCAGTATTTTTTGAGCCAAATCCATTATTTTCATCTGCTTTCACGATGTGTAATCTGGGCTGGTATTTGTGCATGGAATTTAGAATAATCTAAAAATCATAAAGAAAACGAAATTGTAAGAACAATCAAAACCCCTTTGTTTCCAGATTAAAAAACCCCACTTTCCACCCCTAAAATTCGCCTCCTTATACGGGCTCTCAAAAAAAAAAAAAAAAATGTCTGATTTTTTCCCTCCTGTTTTGAAAAGGGGCCAGTGATTTCATTAAAAAGAAACATTTCAAAAATGACAATTTCCAACCAAAAAAGCCCGGGTAATATTCCGGGAATCTACCCAAAGCACACACGGCAGTAAATCAGAATTCTTAATAAAGTTTGCTTAATAAATTAACTCCTGCATAAGGTACTCCCCCCCCCCCACCCAAATGGGAGGAAAGCAAGTCAGGAGCAGGGAACTTGTGCCTGGAGTTGGGGCGGGGGTGGGGGGAGATGTCTAAGCATCAATTTTGGAGTGAAAGGGAGAAGACACAAACAAACATCCTCCGCCCTGCCCCACCCCCCATAAAGAAGAGACCAAGAGTTCGCAGAACTGGAATAAAAATCACCTTTTGTTTGCAGACTGTGCAAAGGAGCGTCGATGAAAAAAAAAAAAAGAGGATAATGGGAGGGGGGGGGGGGGGCCCCCCCGGGGGGGAGATTGGGGGGGGGGGGGCATCTCCTTGTCACCCCCCCCCCATCTCACCCCCAGCAGAGGAGGGCCTGCTTCCTTCCAGGTTCCCTTTCTATAAGGTCGGCAACATTTCAGGATCCACGAGCCTGATCTCCAGATTTGGCGGGACAGAGAACGGCTGCATCTGCCTTTTGGGGGGAATGCGCTCTTTCTCCTTCCTTTCTGCCTTCTGCGTGTTTGGGGAACACCCCCGGGGGGTGGCGGGGCAGACAGGGTCTTACCGCGGTAGCCTGAATCCAGCTACTATAGTCAGTATGGGGTTGGGGGGCGGGGGGGGGGCATCTGCTGGAACAGGGCTATTCCTAGGAGATGAGCATCTTTACTTGGAAAACCGGCCTGGCTGTTTTGAAGACGCCGGGTTTTTGATGATGTCGGGAGGCTGTGAAAGCCAACACGCATCAGGACGCTCCGAGAGAAACCCGCCGAACCGGCCAATCGCCGCGCTCAACGGGCAGGATGGAACTCGGGCCTGCTTTCTCCCCAGGACAGCCAACTGGAGCGGCCGGAGGCTGTCCCGGTGTCTTGGATATTTGCGTTGATGACCCTGGGGCAGGGTCCTTGGGCCAACCCTTGAGACCCGCCCGGAGGAGGGGGAGGGGAAGCGGAGAAGGGGCGAGAACCCGGGGCCCCGCGGCTCCCCGACCCCGGGCCGCGCGGCTCTAATCTCCGGCCCGCCGCGGTCCGGCCGCCTCCCTGGCCGATAGCGACGCCGGGCTGGGGCGGCGTGGCGACAGAGAGACGCAGCGGGGCCCCGCGCGCCGCCGCAGCCCCCGGCCGGCGCGGCCATCGTCCCGGCTTAGCCAAATTGCTTTGACGGCCGGGGACAGTGTCGAGACATCAGCGCGAGGGCGATCTAATGACTCCTAATTTCATTAGGGCGGCTCTGGACCCCAAGTCCGGAGTTGGGGGGTGGGGGAGGGCTGCGAAGGGCAGTCCAGGGCAGCCCGGAGCACCCTCCCTCTTCGGTGCCCTCGGGAGGACCAGAAACGCTCCAGGGTGCGGGAGCCTGACTGCGGGGCTGCGAGCCTTCCCCGGGCGCCTAGCCCATCGCGACCACAGAAGGCACCGCAGGGGAAAAGCTAGGCGCCCACGTGGGGCCAGAGCACGGTCCCGCAGCCGCGCACCAGGGTTCCACGGAGACCCCCCCCCCCCACAAAAGGGTCCCCCGCACCCAGCCCGCGGGAGGCCGCCAGCCAGGCGGGAGTAGCACGCCGGACGCTTACAAAACCGTCCCGCTTCTCCCCAGCGCTTAAGCTAAAGTCTCGGTCCGGTGCCCGCAGGTGCGCGTCACCCTGGCCAGCTGACCGCCCACGCACGCTCGACGGCATTTCTGTGCAGTGCACGCTCCGGCCTACCGGCCGCCGCGGGCAAACTGCCTGGTTGAAACGGAAAGGAGGCCGGGCGTTTTGTCTAGAGACGCCCCTCTGCACCCCCTGCTCCTTCCCGCCGCACAGGAAGGGAATGGGCCTGCCTTCTCTCTTCCCCAGCGGCCAGCGGCCAGCAACCAGAGGTGCAAGCACTCAATGTCCCCTCCCCACCCCAGACCCTGGGGGCTCAGTGTTTTAGCACTAAGGCCCCACGAGACCAGAGTCTCCCATTTGGACCTTCCCAAACCGTCTCCCCTCTGGATCAAATCCTTGCAAACCCAGCTCCCTCAACTGGGCACCATGTGTTTGTTCATTTTCCCTAAAGAGACCACAGGGCGGGACAGAGACCACCCTTGGAATTAGATCGATCTCTGCTCCCCCATACAAGCTGCATGACCTTGGGCAACTCCCCTCCCCTCCCATATTTCTGTCCTCGTTTCTAGGCTGCCATGAGGGTCAAGTGTCCTAAGACCAACCAGCCCACTTTATGGTGGAATCAGCAAGCTAAGGCCTTTGAACACTGAATCCGGAGACCGTGTTCTGTCTTGGTGATTAATTTATTGCCAATGAAAAGACCTAGAGACATTTCCCCCCCAAATCGGCGTTTTGTTCTTCATTTGCTTTTCGTTGGTGAAGAGAAATCTACTCAAAGCTAGAGAATCCGCTAAAAGCTACACAATTCTCTTGGAAGGTGGGGCGGGGGGCAATGTCCTGCATGCAGATTCAGGGGGTTCACCAAGGCTGCTCTCTCCAACCAGACTCCAGGTTTAGGACCCTGGTCTAGTGTGCCGGCTGCGGGAATTGGTGCCCAGCCCATCCTGGGAACTGGGGGTGAGGAAGGCTAGAAGTCGGGGGCGGGGGGGGGAACATAAACCCTAAAGTATCAGCTAAAAAGGATATCAGGGTTGGTCTCTGGCAGCTTGGCTTCCCCATCCGTAAAAGAGGGAGCAGGTGGCCTGGGGTCTCCCTCTCAGCCAGAATGTCTCAATAATAAGGCAAGATCTGGAAGCGAGTAGGGAAGGTATCTATGGCTCCCACCACGGTCCAGCCTTTGGGCAGCGGGTGCTGCGTACCCACTGGGCTAGAAGGACCGTGTTTTCTGAAGATCTGAAACGCAGCCGCCATCCCTAATCACCGATGGGACTGGGGGCCAGGCCAGGGGTGCGCACTTCCCTCTCCGCAAGACCCCGGTTCTCCAGTTGCCCGGGAAAGGTGGCCCCAGAGCCTGGGACAGCAGACCACAGAGAGGACCGCACAGGAGAGAGGTGGAGCCAGAGGGGAAGAAGGTGAGAGAAATCGGAGGAAAAGGAAGAGAAGGGAAGGCCGGAGCCCGGAGGAAAAGACTCAGGCGGGTGGAGTGGGACAAGGAAAGGAGCGGCTGAAAGTGTGACGAGGCAAGAAGAGAGAGAAACCCTAGGAGGAGAGAAGCGGGGACAAGAGAGACAGACAGAGAGAGACTGGGAGCAGGGGTGGACCGGAGGAGCCCTCCTGGTACTTACGTGCCCGAATGGGTCCAGGTGGTTGTTAGTGAGCTTGAGTTTCTGGAAGGAGACCAGCTGCCGCATCCAGTGTGCCCCAGTGGCCGGCGAGTCTGGGTGCACGTAAAGGCGGCCCGGCATAGCGGGCTCTGCTTTGCCCGTCACAGACCTAGACCGAGATGGGGCGGAAACCCACCCAGACTTAGCGCCCCGTGGTGCTGGCGAGGGCAGCTGACTAAGAGAATGATCTGGAAATGTCCTGACCCTCCCCTGGCATCTACAAGCCCAGGCGCCCAGAACGCCCGTAGCCAGGCGAGCCCCCACCCGGCTCTCTTTTCTTCCACCTCGCTCCTTCCCCTGCACCAGGGGCATGCAGCCTGGCGGCCCTCAAACAATCGGTGGGTTCTGGAAGGCTCTGGACAAAAAAAAAAAAAAAAAAAAAAAAAAAAAGTCTAAGAAAAATCCTTGAGGGCTTTCAAACGGGCCTTCCTCTTGGAGCCTCCGTTCGCTGGGCAGCCACGGGGAGCAATCCACCCAAGGAATGGACCTCTCCTCTCTTGCCTGTTTGACTCAAATACCACGGCCCGACTTTGCAATTTCATAAAAAGGCATGTTCAAAGCAGGTAACTCATAAAAAATAACTGTAAATGGTTTTATGCCCCCAGAAATACCTCCAGCGCTTGGAAACAATACCCTTTTGAAAAATCCACCACCCGCGGCTGCAGCAACAGATAACAAGCCCTTTACCTCCCGTGAGCCTCAGTTTTCTTGTCTATAAAATGGGGGCTAAGGGCTGCTGTTTCTTCCTCTCGGGGTGGTCCGGAGGATGCGTGGGGATAGCCGCAAGAGCCTCTAAGGCACAGTAGGAGTTCAGAAGATGTTGCTTCGTTCGGTGCGGGGGAGGGGAGGAGGTTTTTTTGTCCCCCCCCACTTTCCTCCCTGCTCCCCCGCAACTGCCCACGCCGGCGCCTACCATTTATTGTCTGCGAACTTGTATCTGTGGTCATCCGCGGGAACGATGTCCATGAGGAGGATGTATTTCGTTTTGGGGTTAAGGCCCGTCACCTTCACTTTGTAACTGGGAAACATCCGCCTAGGGGAGAAAAGGAGGGAGACCCAGAAAGTCAGAGACAGAGACAGAGACAGAGAGAGAGAGAGAGAGAGAGAATTAATGCCAACGTTTTAAAGAGCGCGTCCCCACATTTTAACGGGAGAAGCCACAGTTTGACAAGCGCTCAGGAGAGAAGTGACCCCCGCTCCGCTCCTGCCAAAATCCACTCCGGGTTTCCCTGTGAGTTCTGGGGAGGAGAAAGGCCCCGAGGTGAGCTGGAGGCTGGTGATTATTTGTAACCAGGAGGAAAATAGAAACCTGGAGGCGAGGGCTCCTAGAGAGAACCAGGGCCTCCATTTCTGCTCTTTGTAAATGCTCTTTTCAGAGCCAGAGACCTACTTTTTAATCTAGGGGCAGAAGGAGACTTCTTAGGCCAAAAGCTGGCCTCCTCCGTGCAGGCAGGTGCGTTGGCCGCTATGCACCCACATGCGGGCACCGAGGTGGGTGCACACCCGTGGGCACCCGTGTACCTTCTGTCCTGGGGTCGGTCCTCCACCCCCAGCGGAGAGCTCGGCTGGTGACCTTGCCACGAGCCTCCGGCCGACATTTGTTCCTCAATCCCACCACTCCCCCGCCCCCCAACTTCTCCAAGGCACCTGGTGCCCTTCCTGGGAGAGTCTAAGCCCTCCGGCCCTCGGCAAAGAAACTCAAAACCCATCCGGGTTCAGTTTTGGAGACACCGGGCCCTGAACCAGGATGGGCTCAGGGGCAGGCGGGTGCTTCGGGGTCTGCGAGGCTCTGTACCCCCCCCCCTCCCCTCAGCGCGCACGGGGCGGGCTCCAGATTCCCAGCCCTCCCGCGGAGGGGATGGAGCGCTCCCCAGAAAGCCAGAAGGCGGGTTCGAGGCTGGCCGGGGCGGAAGGACGGGCTCCTGGCTCCTGGCTCACCCAGGGATGGCGGGAAGGGGTGAGCGAAGGGAGGCCTTGGAGCCGAAGCCCGGTGGTGTTTATCTGCCTGAGCTCCGCGCCTGCAGGCAAGCTCGAGGGAGGCTTCCCAGGCCTTTTATAGTTAAATCCCCTCAGCTCAGGCTGAGGGGGAGAGGGGGCCCGGGCCGTGTCTTTCCTTCCAGAGCAGATTGGGAAGAAGAACTCAGTTCTTCAGTGTAAACAGAACGCGCCTCCTGGTTCACTCAGGCCGAGCGGGGGAGCAAACGTTGTTTAATTTCAAATAATAATAAATGTCACTGTTGTCAGTTTATTGCGGGGGGCTCAGGCTGGAGAACCAGGGCGTCTGGTGAGGCGGCTCCCCCCTCCCCCCCTTCACACACTCGGTGGCCGGCTTCACGAGCCTGTCCGGGGCGGACTCCGGACTTTCTGCCCTTGGGACACGGAGGGCCCCTGCGGCACCGGGAGGCCTGTGGTAAGGACGTCCCCAGGCCTGGGCTCGTGCACACACAGTCGCCCCTGGGATACAGAGTTGCATGACCCTCCAAATAGCTTTCCCCAGAAGTTTAGCGTTTCTAGCAAAAAAAAAAAAAAAAAAAAAACCTGCGAGCTTTTAAGAGGAACTCTGGGGTGAGTGTCTTGGCCAAACTGCCGTGTTTATCGGTGTCTGTATATATAGAGCCCGGCCGAGCCCCGGTTCAGTTTCAAAGGCTTCTCCCGCTTTCTATAAACAATGAAAGAGGTAGCGAATACATTCAGCGGTTCGGAGTTTGGCAATCGGGTGGGACTCTGGAGCCGCTCCAAGGTCAGGGAGGGTGGGACAGAGGGTGGGGGCCAGGAGTCAAGGCTGAGAGCGGGTCTCATCTCCGTGCCGACTCCGCACCTCCCCGGTTCCCCGTTTTCTCTCCCTGCCCGTCCCACTTTCTCCCACGACCAACCCGTCCACTTATTATGGCCCCCAAAGCTCTGGATTCTTCTCCTATACGAGGTGGGAGAAATGCCCTGTTTCGGAGGTGAATCCACAGGCGTTTCCTCCACCAGCGATGCAGGTCAATGGAGGAATTCTCCAAGCATCTTTATCCAAAATCGGGTCAAACAAAACACATTCGTTCTCTCTCTCTCTCTCTGCTCTGCTCTGCTCTAGGCTCTCTTTTCTCTGCCCCCGTCTCTGTGTCTCACATCTCCGAGACCTTCCCTCCTTTGTCTCCCCCACAAGTTGCCCAGGCGCCCCCCACCCCACCCACCCCAGCAGAGGTGGCCAGCTCACCTTCCGGCCTTGGTTATGATCATTTCTGTGCCGACTTCGTGAAATTTCAGCCACAGTTCTCGTTCGTGGAGAAACACCTTGATCCCTTCCATGCCCTAGAGAGAGGAGAGAAAAGTCACACGGACCGGCCCCAGGAGCAGTGGGCCTTCCCTTTCCCCCAGCTGCCCCCCAAACACAGACTTCTCCTTCCCTCCGGAGCCTCTGGGCTCTGAGGCTGAGAACTGCCCCCAGCCAGCCCTGGAGCACCAGCAGCCCTGCCCAGGAATCCCTGTACAAGCTCCGAGTACCTCCCCACGATGCCCTGTTGTCTCCTAACGCCACCAACACAAGGCTAGAGAAAAGTCCCCAACCATCAGGGTCCTCTAGTGCGTCCATGAGAACAGACTTTAAAAAACCAAAACAGAAAAAAAACAAAAAATAACAAAAAAACTGGGGCCAATCGCAAACCCTTTTAGCCAAGATGCAACTAAAAGACAAAAGCAAAAACAAAAACACTCCACCTCAAAAGGCCCACTCAGAACATTCTCACGTAGCCACTCCCATGGGGTGCAAATAGTGCATATATGCGTGTTGAGTCTCGCGGTGGTGCAAATATGGCCGTAAGAGAAAATGTAAACTGAAAACTGTGTGTAGATCGTATAAGAGGTTCCCACGGTCCAAAAAGTTAATCCTCTGATGCCTCTATTCACAAACCTCCTAGGTTCTCACACCCAACTTCATTCGTTTCGAGCTGTTTTTTGATTACGGGAGCAGCCGAAACCGGTTAACGTTTCCGCTATGCAGCTCAAAGTAATTTTACTGAGGCGATGCAAAAAAATTTCTAGACGAAACCTTCGTTTTGCAATAACCCGCAACTGTCTCAATAAGCAGATTTGCTTTTCCGGAAAGAAAATCGAAGTCCCCCAAACCGTGTACCCACTGTGCTCTACAACTATTCACGCATTTTCCTGAGCCGGGAAGGGGAAAAAGGAGTCAATGAGGTAGCCAGGAAGGACCTCCATGGAAATCCCAAAGAAGGGCTTTAGCTACATGCAAATATCTCTTCGGACCAAGTCACCCCGTTTTGCACCAACTGACACCTTATGTAAAATTATGGGAGGGCTCCAGGGGCCGCCTGGAGCACCCAGAGCGCTGGGGGGAACAGGGCACAGAGCACACGGCCTAGGAGGCCTCTCCCCCTCTAACTGGGGCCCAGCTTCCATCCCGGGGAGCCTGCGGCTCCCTGCAACCTCTTGGCACGGCCCGGCGCTCCCCTCCACCGGCCAGAGCGAGCCAGCCCTCCAGAGCCCGGCCCAAGACAAATAGTGCAACTCGAGGGTCTGGGCGGCGGCTCGGGGGAAGGCGGGCGGAGGCGAAGGCTAAGGAAGATCTGAAGAAGGGTCAAGCCATCGCTCACGCCGGCCTGAAGCAGCCGCTGACCCAGCCCTTAATGAGGTGCTCAGGGCTGAGCCTATACCTAGTGCAGCAGCAAAGGAATGATCTGGGCTATTGTTAGCTGGCCCCAAATAGCCGGATAATGAAGGCTTCTCTATAACAACTTCAATGTATTTCCAAAATCCTCTGGCCATAAAGATTATCGTCACAATAAAGTGGATTGGAATATACTGGAATGGGGGTGGGGGGATGCAGGGCATAGGAAAGTGGAATGAGTGGAGATAAAAAGGAAAAGGGGACAATTATGAGCAACGGGCAAGCCACCCTCCTCCCCTCCCCCACAGGAGGGCCTTCGGTTTTTGCAAAGGGCTTCTAGGCTAGCTGTCTTCTTACCTGCTGGGTGAAGGCGGCCTGCGGGGATGACGGAGACTTGTTGGGGGCCCCTAGCGTGCTCTCGGGCTTGGAGTCGCAGGGTAGATCTTTCGAATCAGGTTCCAGGGGAGTGTGTGCCAGGCCAAAGCCCTCGTCTGCGTCGGCCATGGTGTGCCTGGCGCCCTGTGCCCGAGCAGGGTCCTGCTCTGAGGCCAGGAAACAGAGAGAGAGAGAGAGAGAGAGAGAGAGAGAGAGGTTGGAAGTACAATTCTAGTGACAGGAGGGCGCAGCTGGGCCCCAGTGTCCAGCTTCCAGCACCTCCGTTCTCAGCTGAAGGAGGCTGTGGAAGGTCCCGTTATTATTATCGTTGTTATTACTCTATGACCACGCACAACCTCTTGCAAAAGACCCGGGTCAGGCTGAGAGGAGGCGGCGAGGCTCGCATCTCCCCTGCGCAGGCTCCCCCACGATAAGCCAGCTGCCCGTCAAATTTGTCTGGACTTCTGGAAGGGCCAATAAAGATAAGGCCTGGGTATTTTTGGAAGCCATTGGGCACGAACCAAAAACAAAACAAAAACCTAGTGTCCTTTGGAGAACTGTTTTTCTCCGTCAGACTTACAGAAGGACATCACGGCTCTGTGTACTAAAAGTCACAGGAGGCATATTCTCCTGCAGCAGGCAAAACGTCTACAGTAACCCGCCTCTTGCAAAACCAAGAACCTAGAGGGGGAAAGATACGCAGATCAAGAGACCCAGCCCCAAGGAGAATTCGCATTCATCCTTTATCAGTTACAGGCCTTAAAATGAAAAGTCCCGTAACAGTAAGAGTCCTCCCCTTTCCCCCCACCTTCAGCAAGGGTAAAAATTAAAAGTAGCCGAACAGAAAAAGCAGGAGAGCGGCCGCGCAGCTGTGGGGAGGGAGGCGCGCTGCTGGGCGCGGCAGGCCAGCGCTCTGCAGGCCGCCGGGGCTGCACGATCTCCAGGCTTTCTCGGCTCTCCGGCCCAGACGGGCGTTTTTGACGAGCAGCCAGGCCGAGGGGAGTCTCTCCGAGCTTCAGCCGGGCCTGGCTCGCTGGAAATGCAGGCCCAAGCTCGGGCCGAGGAGGACAAAATGGGTCCCGGACAAATCCTGGGCGGCAGGCGCTGGATCCAACTCGGAGGTCCGACTCAACGGGGAGAACGGCCGGGGTTGCAAGCACGTAAAGGAACAGCTGCAGAACTGTTCAAGCCCGGATGAGCCTGCCTCCCCGCTCCGATCGCTTTCCAATCTCCTCCACGTTTCCAAGTAGGGATCTCCTCCCCCCACACCGGGCTGCACTGGGAAGGGGGTGCCAAGGATGCCCCCACCCCCCCCCCAAAGCTTCGCAGCCGCTGAAGCGAAAGGCTGGGTCCCACCCAGGTCTGCGGTGGCCGGAGACCCGGAGTGCGGCCGACGAGGACGGCTCGCGAGGCCCGACTCCCCAGCGGCTTCCCTCACCACACCCTTGGGGCTTGGGCGAGGCGGTGATGGGAGTCCCGCGGCCGGCTGGCAACAAAAGAACGCGGGGCTGGCGTCGCCCACGTGCGCTGCCTTCCGCCGGGGGCCGCCGGGACCGTCCCCTCGCGCGCCCCGGTCGCGGTCGGCGGCAGCTCGGGGCTGGCGGAGACAAGCTAGATGCGCTGTGACAGAACCAGGCCGCGCGTCCTGCAAACCTCCCCGCCGCTCGCCGGGCCGCGCGCCTCCCCGCCTGGCTCCACGCGCCGGGGAGCTCCGGGCCGCGCCACATCCCCCGCAACGCCGGGCTCGGCGCAGTCCCGCCGCCGTTTCGCGCCTCACCGGAGCCCGCGCGGCCGGCGGGCTCCCTCCCGAGCCTCCCGGGCCATCTGCAGAGACGGTTACCTCGCTCGGTGAAGCCGGTGCATTCACCACATCCCTTCTTGCTCCTAGCAGGGAAGCTGGCGGCGAGGCGGGGGCGCGGGCATGGTGGCTCCGGGTGGGGGGTGGGGGGTGGGGGTCTATGCCGGGGACGGCTCGCCCAGACTAGCGGCTACCGCTGCCTACAAAGGATCGGCCACCGCTGGAGCCTGCCCACCTCCAACACACACCTCCTCCGCTTTGCGCTCGCTCGCTCGCTCGCTCTCCCTAAAGACTTCCAAGTTGTCCGGCGCCAGAAAGGCTCCAAGGAACGCAAGCGGCAGCCTCCGGGAGCACCCTCGAGGGAAGAACCTCAGGGCCCCCTGCTCACTTGCACCCCTCGGGAGGGAGCGTTGGGAGACCGGAGGGAGCTGGGAAGTTGGGAATGGCCAAGGTCCCTTCTGAGCGCCGCTTTCAGGGTTAAAGTTCTGGAATCCAAAGAAAAAGGGCCTCTCTCCCTCTCTCTCTCTCAGAAATACAAGCCGACTCAGCTGAGCTCAGTGACGTTGGGCTGCCTTGATGCTTACAAAGTACTGAAATTGCCTATCCAACTAGCTCCCATTGCATGCGGCCTGCCTCTGCCTCTTTCCCGCCCCCCCCACCCTCTCTCTCTCTCTCCCTCCCTCCCTCCCTCCCTCTCTCTTCCCACTCCCTCCCCCAACCACCTTTTCCACTAGATTTCCCGAACACTCAAATCACAGCACTAGTCTCAAACCCAGACCTCGAGATCACCCCTCCTCTCCACCCCCTTCCCAACCTCCATCCATCTCTGCTTCTCTGAGCTCGGCTCGGTGGCTGCAAAAAAATCCTGCACAAATCATCGCAAACCCGGTCGGCTTCTGCCCGGGAAGTAATCTCGGTGACACGGCTGTGCAGAGAACGGAGTCTGAACGCTACGCTGCACGCGCGCGCTCGCGCGCGCGCGCGCACACACACACACACACACACACACACACACACACACACACGCCTTGCGCCTCCTCTGAAGCCTGGCCCGCGTTCTCCCTCCAACGCTGACCTCAAGACAGAGCTGCATGACCCCGCCTGGCCCGGCTGGCCGCCGACAGCCGCCCTGACATCTCTCCCCCTCCCCACTCACCACCCGGGCTCTCAGCGACTCCAGGGTGAAGGCAGGGTGAAGGTGCATTGGGGATGGGGACTGAGATCAAAGATGCCAAGAAATTGCCTGGGGCTCCCACCCCCGGGGCCACCAGACCTCCCGGGCTGGAGATGTACGCGGCAGTACCCAGTTTTATTAAAATAATCAAACAGTCATTGGAGACTGGCTGGGGTTTTCGTCTCCACTGGGCCCCTCTCCCTGCCCTCCCCGTCTCTGAAATGTATTATTTTGAGGGTTGAAGAGGTCAATAGAAGCGTAAACACAGCGAGCAGGTCTTAGCCTGAGCAGACCCAGTCTGGAGCACCAACCATTGAGGCTCCGAATAAATGTCAGGGTTCCCTTAGTTTCCCACCCTCGTCTCCTGTACCCCCTCGCCTTATTCTTTTCTGGGGGCTCTGGTTCGAGACTTGGGCCTGCAGGCCAAGGTCTGGGGAAAGGCACCGAGAGGGGAGAAATGCCCTGGAGAGATCAGCGGCCATCTGGGTGGAACACATCGTTGCCAGATTACAAAGTGGACTGTCCATCCCTAAAAGTGGGGCTACAAGGGGTTGGGTGGGGGGGAGAGAAGGACCAAGCCCAGCATTTGCTACGGTTCTCACTCCGCCTTCCAGGTTTGTTTGCAAACAACCTTTCACCAAGGCGGTTTATTTATTTATAAACACACCCTCACCCTTCCAAAATGTCAGCTCAGAGGACTTTGGGCTTGCTAAGGAGGGGACCCCTGGCCAAAGATGGAAAACAAACGTGGTTTCAGGATGAGCCTAAATCTCCGCATCTCTGGCAAAAGGAAGGGGAAATCTAGAAAGACCTCTCCAATCCCTTTAAATTCTCAGAGATTTGCGGATAAAAGAATTTCCCATAAATAATTCGGAGGCCCCTCCCGGGAGGGCAAATCTGAACTCCCCCAAGTAACTGCCTAGCCAGACTCACTTAGTCGGTGGAGTGCAGTTTGTGCTGGCCACCAAGAGAAACTGGGATTTTGAAACCTCCAAAGGGAATCTGTTCTTGCCAGGTGACACTCCAAGGCGAAATGCAAAGAGTGCATTCTCATTTCCACGGTGAAAAACAGCATCTCTGGGAGGGGGGTTCAGCAGGGCTGAGTTGGGGCGGGAAGGCAGGGGGCCGGAGGCAGGTCAGGTGCTGAGAGAAACCTACCCCCCCCCATAGCTGTCCAAGGGGACACTCACCTCCAAAAATCCCACCTCTTCTTTCCAGCGCAGAAGCCAGCAGTGGCGCCTTGCTGGGGAGTGGGGGGGTTCAGGTGAAGACTTTGCAAAGGACCCCCAAAAGAGACCCCTTTTAGGCCAAGCCTTCTTCCAGCGTCTGTCAAGAGTACTAGGTACCTCCCAGCTCGAGGCTGGTTTGTGGTCTTCGACAAATTAAATATTACTATTTATTACCAGGCATACCCCAATAAAATAAAGAGGCAACCAGGCGATACGGACTATCTCACCAGCCGCTGCACCTATAGGACTTGGAGACGTCACGAGTCACGCAACCGGCCCGCGCGCGCTGTCACGCTCGACTGGGGGGCAGCGGCGGGAGGTTAATTTCTGTCCGTCTTCGCCTATCAGCCCCGGGTCTGAGCAGCCACAAGTCCCAGACGCCTGGGCCGCGGGAATAAATAAAGAAATAAACAAACCCAGCGCTCTCTGGGGGAAATGGGGGTGGCGAACATCAGGCACAAATAGAACCGAGATCGATTTTCTTAGGGAGGGGGAGGGGGGCTCTTGGCGAAGGGAGGTGGGAGCCAATCTCAGCCCACGATTGGGAAGAAATCAAATTGTTCCGAGGTGGAACGAAGTCCCTTGGAGGAGGCACGAGAGTCCTCTTATTATTTAAAAATTATTTTTTTCCGAGGAGGAGCTCTCGGCAAACGAATATCCAGGCGCCGCTCTAGCTGGTTATGTTTGGGACGCGATAACTCAGTGCCTGCTCGCAGACCTGCATACAAGTAATTACCGGGTTATCGCGCAGAGGAAATGAGACCAGGGCGTTGGAGGGAAGAAAGAGGGTCGTCCGCAATGTATCTTACCGAGAAAAAGTCCATTCTGCGGGAGCACCTCTAGCCGGGTCCGGGGACGCAACTCGTCCCAGCGCGGCCCGGCGGGGGCGGGGTGCGAGTAGGTGCAGGGGTCGGGGTAGAGGGGGTGCTTTCTGCACAGAAAAAGTACAGCGACCGGGCCTGCAAAGGGTGAGGCGCTCTGTCTTGTTCTGGAATAACGATTATCATTATTCTTGGTCTCCTCAATGGGCATAACTCCTAAGCGCCCCGTGGAGGGATATGCGCTCGAGCTTTCGCGCGCAGCTGGAAACGCGCTGGGTGCAGTTGGGAACACGTACTGCGTAGACGCCCCCGGCGGCGCCGAGGGAAGAGCTAGGCCTGCCCGGGAGCGAGCGAGCGAGCGTCGGGCCTTCCGCAAGGGTAAGCTCCCCGCCAAGGGGCCCAGAGGGAAGCGGATGTCGGGATCTGGCCTTGCCCCCAGCTGCGGGGGTTCCATCCCGCGTTTCGCTGGCCCCTAGCCCCCCTGGCTTTCCGAAGCGCGGCCTGTCTCCAGGTCCGGTCCGTCTGGGGCTGGAGCGGCAGCGAAAAGTCAGGAACGCAGCTGACCGAGCGGCCCCGGGAGCTAAGGTCAGGCCCGCGGGGAGAACGGGCCGTGGTTTCCAGCGCTGGACGCGGGCGCCCGGGGCCGGCCGGGCCGCAGACTCAGCTGTATCCAGCCAGCAGGACCCGCGTCTCTCCTCTGGGCCAGGCCGCAGTGACTTCCCCCGGATTCTCTTTCGTTTCCCAGATTACTAGCTATTATCTTTTCCCCAGTCCGAGGCCCTTGGGGGCGAAGCGTTTGCTCCCAGTTGCCCAGCGTGCAAGCCGAAACCCTTCGCCCGAGGCCTGCGGATGGGTTCCCATTTGATCTCCAGGCTTAGATGGGCCGGAAACGGAGGCCTGGGCCCCGCCGGAGCTGGGAGGAGAAGGCGAAGCTCTGAGCTGGGCGAGAGCTCCTCTCCTTGTGGCTCCCTTCCCCCGCGTTCCCGGCGCGGGTCCCCGCAGCCCCTCGGACGCGCTCGCAAAGGATCCCGCAGCCGCGGCTTCCGGGACCCGCTGTCCCAGACACTGGGGAGGCCCGGAGCGCGGACCGCATACACTAAAGACCTCCCCCAGTTTTGAGCATCTCCATTCTTTCCCCCGGTCGTTGGGCGGTTAAGTTCCAAAGAGCGGCCGCCCCAAGCAGCCTCCCTTCCCTCTTCGGGAGGATCCGCGCGCTTTCCTCGACCTGCTCCCGGCACGGTCTCCACCGCCCCCCGCGCCCACCCCGCCAAATGCATTTTCCTCAATTTTGCAAACGTCTGGCCCTGTTTTTAATATCACCGTGGGTAGAGGAGTAGAGGGTCCCACTTAAAAAAAAAAAAAGAAAAAAAAAAGCCCGAAACAAAACCAACAAGGGGAGACCGCTGTTGCTCCTTTCTCGCTCCTGCCTCTCTGTTTTAGGAAAGTTGAGTGTTTCTGAAGGAAAGACAGACCACCGTCCCTTTCCTCTCAAAAAAATGACCTGGCTTAGGAAGACACCATCTTTTCCGCTTTTTTTTTTTTTTTTTTTTTCCAACGCGTCCCTGCCTGACTCGGGTCTCGTCTCTACCGGAGTCAAAACGGGAGGGGGAAGAGTAGAAAAGGCTGGGAAAATGAGGAAGGATTCCAGCAACGACAGATAACGACAAACCAAAGTTGGGCCGACTCATTTTGCAAAAAAAGGCAGTCGGTCTACAGGGGAGAAATTCCCTCGTTTTCTCAGGGGGTCATTTCCCCTCTCGCCTAGTTAAATCTGGCTCTGCTGTCTCTTTTCCAGGACCTCGCGGTATCTCCCTTCCCCGTGTTTTAGCCCATTCCTGCCTTTCTTCCCTTCTGACCGGAAGCATCTGGGGAGCATACTGGCTGTGGCTATTATTTTAATATCCCATATTCTCCTCCAATATTTTCACCGAGAATTATTACTGCCACTGCTCTTATCCAGGTTGTTCTTCCCTGTGCTTTGGAAACATTCCCCCCCCCCACCGCTCCCCCAAATTTGGCGGATGAAGCCCCCCGCCCCACCCCATCAGGGCAATAAAAGGAGATCTAGAAGGTGAGATCTCGATGCTAGAGATTTGCAAGCTCCCAAGGAGCAGAGAAGGTGATTGGGGTGTAAAAGGGGCATCTTGTTCTGGCCCCTCCAATTTAAGCAGTCTTCAGTGGAGGAGAAAGGTGAGTCTCGAACTGAGGGGGGCCTGGAACCCCCTCTTACCCCAGTGGGCTGCACTGCGCCTGAGAACTCCATCTGTCCCTGCAGCCTAGAACCTGTAGAAAGCCCCCCACCCCACCCCGTGCAGTCAGCATGTGCCCACAGCCCCAAAAGCCATGGGGGAAATATATACTAAATTCCAGGGCTCTGACCCAGTAAGATAGAGACTCGGGCTAATACCTCCAGGTCTGGCGGGGAGCCTGTCTGGATACCCCCCTCCCTCAACCGGAGGGTGCTGTGGAAACTTGGGAACCCGCTGCTCTCCAGGGCTCTGGAAAGACAAATTTTCTTTGGCAAAGGGAACGGTGTCGTGCTGTCGACAAGGCAGACTATTTTTCTTAGTCCCTCACAAGGGAGGGGGGGAGAAAAGAAAGCGAGAAAGAAAGGGAAATTAAATCCACACGTGTTAAGCTTGCTCAAAGGGCCGGATTCAAAACCAGAGACGAAACCACGACTCCGGTGCTGGCTGCCCGTGGGCCTCCTTCCAGCCAGCCCGGGCCTCACAGAGCAAGACGTCCACGCCGAGAGGACTCAGTCTGATGTTTCATAAAGCGCTTTCTTTAGGGGGGAAGGGGCATGGTTCCTGTCTACGCTGCAGAGGCAGAACTCGGAGCCGCAAAGCAAACAAAGGAGATAGTAGTTGGGACCCTAACACCCCCCCCACACACACACACACCCCTTTAAGAAAGTGCAGCTAGTACCTCCTAGTCAAGCCAGTGATTAGGCAACATTGACTTTAGAGCCAAAATGAGCCAGGCCAGTGATTTTGGAAATCCCTGAGGTCTTGACCCGGCTTTCAGACTTGGACCTACCTGGGTCAAGAGAACCTAAACCGTTGTTTTACTGACCCTGGAACAGCCAGTTTGATCATCTGCATGGCAACACCTCACATCCCTTGCTTCTCTCTTTGGCCGAGAAACTTGCCAGGGCAGCGGCCACAGGCCCCAGCCCCGGGAGGAGCTCGGCACCCGGTGCAGGGGAGGTGGGGGTGAAGGACAGAGTGGCCACGCTGCGCCGCCGGGGAGCTGCGAGTGAAAACTCCAATAATGACCTTGAGGAGGTGAAGGGACGCGTGTGGGGGTGCGGGGTGACAAGGGGGGGCCAGACCCCAAACTGGAAGGATCCGTCACCAAAACGATTGCTTGGTCAAGACCTCTAATTTTTCTTCCCTTTCAGCCCCGGGGCCTTGAGCGCCGCAGCGGGTCCCCCCTGGCCTCCTGGTGCTGGGTTTCTGGTCTTTGGGGGCAGCCTCGACAGAAGGATCCGGAAGCAGGGGCCTCCAGACGCCTAGCTGCTGCCGCGCCATCACACCCGGAAAACCCTGGGGTGAAACTGACCACGGCTTTCGTGGGGTGCAACAGAGAGAGGTTGGTGGCAAAGAAAACTTCCTGGCGACCGTTTTGGGGGGGGGGTTGGGCTTGTCTTCCTGGTCGCCATGGCGACCCAGGAGTCCCGTCCACACTCTCAACAATGGGGCACCCGCAGGACCATCTGGACGTTCCGAGGTCTTCGAGGTTCTTCTCCCACCCATCACTCTGGGGCTCTTGGCTTTCCGGAGCCTCCTCCACAGATTCAACACGGCAGGGATTGAAAAACCACCCCCTTTTGGAAACGGAGGAGAAAAATCGAGATTTAGTGCCGTCTTTGCGGGTGGGCCCAGGTCTGGAGCAAAAGCCCCCACTTGGAGTTGACGACCGTGACCTCCGAGGGGTGCGTACAGGGATGCTTTCGCCCAAGCCCTCAAGCCCAGATTTTCAGCCGGCGACCTGGGACCGGGTCAGCGACCAGGAGTGCTGAGTCTCTGTCTCTTCGCATATACTATTCACCCCGATCTCTGCTTTCGAGGGTCCCCGCATACATGCACACCACCCTTTCGCCTGCCTGGATTAACGTCTCAGTGGAAGGAGGAAAGTCAGGAACTAGAAATTTGTGGCTTTCGTGTGGGCAAGGCCTTACTGAGAGAAAGAATACATTATACTCCTTTTAGAGGGAACAGTTTCCATTGTGGGTGTAATATAAACAACATTAAAATAGCACGTTGGCCTGCATTGCTTTCTGCTTGAACCTGCAGCGGGAAATACCCATCTTTCTTCTGGGGGTGGGCAGTGCACGATACAGGCGACTTTTCCGGCTCCATTTTTCAGGCAGCAAGCTCCGAGAAAGATCCAGGGCACTGACCGGCTTGGAGGCCATGGAGGGAGCTAGAGGGAGAGAGAAGGCCTCAAGGAGAAGCACTGCAGGCCTGTGGGGGGGGGGGGGCGGCTGAGACCTAGGGCCGTGGGTTTGGGTCTCGGTGACTCCTCCTCTGGGGTCCTCCCTTCTTGGTTCGCTCTCTGCAGGGGACGCCACCCGTCTCCAGGCTGGTCAGGAAAGACAAAACTTAACTCCTGTCTCTCAGCTTCCACGGGGGGCATCTAATGTCCCCCAAAGTTCCTGGCTGGCTCGTCAGTGCCCCCATCCGCCCCTTTCCAGGCTGAGCCCCAGGCGGCTGCCTCTCTTTCCTCTCCAGCATCTTGTGTTAATATTTTCAGAAAAGTCCTGCTCGAGTCCCCCCCCCCCCACCGCCCCTGTCCCGTAGCCACGATGAGAAAAATGTGGGTATTTGAGGCTCAAAAATCTAGCATTTGAGGTGTTGACAGTAGCTAACATTTACAGCAGGCCAGGAGCTGTCGTAAGGTGGTTTCACTCACACATTATCTCTGAAAAGCTCAGTGAGGAGGTGACTCCTGGGGGTCTGGCCACAGCGTCCCTCTGGTGGGATTTGAACCCAGGCAGTGTGACTCCAGAAGCCGGGAGCAACTCTCTTACGAGACAGGGGGAAGGGAGGAGGCCCTTTACGTTGTGGGAGCATTTTGACGCATCTGAAAACACATGCAGTCAAACTAAGGCGGCTGCGGAAGGCTTAGCCTTTGGGGTAATGGCTCTGATCTCCGGCACGTCTCCACCCTCTCTCCTCCCTCCCTCGGAGGAAGCAGAAGAGGGTCTGTGTGGGCATCAGACCCAGGTTCCCCAGAACTGAGCAGGGTGGAAGAGAGAGCACGTAGAGGTGCGGACAGTCTCCTCCTTAAACCTCAGCATTCTGTTCTCCGTCCTGTTCTGTCCCCAGACCGTGGCCCCATAGCCTCAAGCCAGGACCCACTGGAGGCAAATAGGGGTGCGCGGGATATGGGGGAGTGGGAAGGGGAAGAGATGAGCACGACTTCGTTTAAAAAAAAAAAAAAAAACGAAAACGAAGAATTAGGTTCAGAGAGGGTGAAGGCTTGCTCGGGTCACACAGCCTTTGCCGAAATGCACTCAGCTCCTCGCCAGTGTCTAGGCTCTGTGCTTTCAGCTGGAGCCCGAAAGGGAACCCCAGTCGCTTCCCCAGTGCACACGAAGCGGCGCCCGCGAGTCCGGGGCGGCCAAGGGCGCCCCTCGAAGGCAAGGGCGCGGGGACCGCAGCTGCCTGGGTTCCCCTCCCAGACGCTCCGCCCTCCCTTCCCTCTATGCATCTTCCCCGCTGCACCCCTGGGCGTCCACAGAGTCCCGCACCTCCGGGGTCCCACCGGCGGGTCTCAGGAAGGTCCCAAGCCCTTTCAGGGGCTCCAGATCCCAGACCCCGAGACCTGATGTCAGTCCTGAGGCCTCCCCAGAGGTGGCCTTTCGCTTTTCCTCCTTCTTCTTGCCACCTGCTTGCCCCTGTGCCCACTCCTCCCAGGCAAGCCCCTGGTGCAGCGCTGGCTGCCGCAAGTCAGGAAGGGAAGGACTTCTCTCGAAGGTAGGGACTTGGAGAGCCAAAGCCTGAGAGGAGCGCCCCAAAGGGAGGCTCAGGGGGTCCCCGCTCTCCAGCTGTCACTCTTCAGTTTCCTCCACCTGGCACCTGCCGGCCCCTTGGCTGTCCAGGGACTGAGTCTTCCCGCCCCCCTGCACAATTGGCTGTCTGGGAGATTGCCGCCTCTCCAGACCCCCCTGTCTCCCCCACCCCAGGATGCCGGCAGACAGACTGGGTCGTTCCCAGTTCCTCCCAGACCACTCAGAGGCCAGGTCCTCGCCACCAACAGCTTTCCCAGGGGCCCCATTTGCGGGCTCCTGGTGCATCTTGGTGAGTGCCCAGGACCCGGGAGTGAGGGCCTGACCCCAGAGCACCTGAATCTGAGCACCGGCCAGGACGGCCAGGACGGCCAGGACCCAGGACGGATCCTCCTGAATTCCCGACCCCCTTCCCAGGCTCCACCTCCTGGAGCAAAGCTGGAGGTTCGGGGGTCCACCTGGGGGCATGGGCTGTGTGTCTCCCTCCGTGTGACTGAATAGGACGTCACCCTCCAGTCTCTCTGCACGACCGTGTGTCACTTGAGGAGAAAGCGTGCGTATCTCTCTGCTGTTGTGTCAAACATCACGACGGGTCAAGTGGTGTCCTGGGCCCATAACCCAGGCGACGTTCAGCTCCCCTCCATTTTTATTGACCACTTTTATGATTATTATTTTTACCAACAGCTCTAAGTGGAGGCCTGCGGGCCTGGGCCCCCTGAAAAGCAGCTGAAGTTCCGTCAGGAGGCCAGAGGGGCCCGGCCACAAGGTGGCTGGGCCACCAGAGTCTATATTTGGAAGCAAATCCCACAGGCGTTTCCTGGGAACCGGGCATAGCCCTGAGGACACCGGGGCGCACTGGAAGGGTGGCAGGGTGGCTTGCCCAAACCCTCCCGGGCCTGGGGGCCTGCGGGCCTGGGGGCCTGGGGGCCTGGGGCAGGAGCACAGCGCTCACCCTGGGTTCTGAGCCAGGCCTTCTAATGGCCCCATCCCCCTCCAGCCCTAAACGTAGTTTCTGGCCCTAAAAGCCACTTCTGCTCCATGGTGCCCGGGGGGGATTCAGCTTTCCCCCAAGCCCAGTGGCCTGGCCCCTCAGTGATGCCACTCACTGGTAGGGTATGCAGTCTTCAAGAGGTCACACGTAAGGTGTCCCAGGCCCGGCCACTTGGGAGTCACTCACAGCGCGCACACACACACACACACACACACACACGATCACGGCGGGCAGAGCCAACCGCCTCGCACCTGGGGCCAGCGACGGTCGCACGCACACATGGCCCTCGTCACATTCACGTGCACATCCTCACCGGTTCCATCTCACACGCACACACACACGCCTGTTCCGTCACACGGGCCCAGTCTCCCGCTCGTTGCCACGCACACACACATGCTCGTGGTCGGTCACCCACCACCCCCCGCGAGTGCACGTCTGCCCCTGCGCGGACGTGAACTCAGCCGCACGTACGACGGCAAACGGGGCCCACGGTCGCGCCCAGAAAGCCACACGCGCGATGGCAGTCCTTCCCCCCTGAGTCACACACACCAGCCCGCGGGGCCCGGGGCGCGCCCACTCTCACCCACAGACGCATTTTACCTCCGCTCGACCAGGATTTGCACCCGGTCCCCACGTCCACAGCCCACCCGCTTTCCCCGCCCCGCAGCCTGGACCCTCGCGTCTCTACTGCGGTCGTTCTCGGTCTCCAAAACGGGAGCACTCAGAGGCTGCCCCCACCCCCCCGACCGGAAGACATACTTGGGTGGGCACCACCGTGAATCATTCTCTGAGGCCTGGGGAGGCTCCACTGGAGGGAGCCCTTGATCCAACAGCCCAACCCAAGCTGCGGTCACCAGTTCCGGAGGAGGAAGGACGGGCAGGTCTTGAAGCGGGCGGGTTGGGGGGGGGGGGGGGGAGAAACCCATCTGCAACCCGCCTCTTTCCCAGCCACCCTCCGCAGAGCCCCCAAGGGCTTTGCCACAGACCCATCATGGTCCCGCCCTTTGGACCCTCTCTAGTGGGCCCTTCCTGCTAACTAGTCCAGCGCTAATTTTACATGTGGGGAAACCGAGGATCGGGGGCTCCCGGGTGGCTCAGTCAGTTAAGCGTCCGACTTCGGCTCAGGTCACCATCTCACGGTTCGAGCCCCGCGTCAGGCTCTCTGCCGGCAGCTCGGAGCCCACTTCAGATCCTCTGTCCCCCCCCCCCTTCTCTCTGCCCCTCTCCACTTGCACACGCATGCTCTCGCTCTCTCTCTCAAAAACAAATAAACATTAAAAGAAAGTCTGAGGATAAAACACCAGCTCCTCATATATTTAAGGCCTTGCACGAGCCTACCCCTGCCTGCCCCTCTCACCTCACCTCCTGGCCCCCTTTCTTCCTCCACATTCCATCCCCCTTCTTCTTTGTTCTTCATTTGTACCAAACTTTGTTTCCACCGCAGGGCCTTTGCACATGCTATTCCCTCAGGGCCTTTGCACACACTATTCCCTCTGCCCCCAGCTGGCTCAAGGTTATGCCTCCTATCATTTTTGTTATGTGCCTGTTCATTATCTGTCTTCACCTTAGACTCTAAGCTGCTGAGGACAGAGATCACGGCGCCCATCCCATTCACATAGTCGATGCTAGATAAATACTTGCTGAGTAAAGTATATGAAGGTATTAAGCAGACCCAGGGTCAAAGATGCGGAGGCATAGACAGAAAATATACAAGGTATCAGTGAAGGGCACAGGACTGTCTGCTCCGTGCCATAAAATAAGGATGGGGCGCCTGGGTGGCTCAGTCGGTTGAGCGTCCGACTTCGGCTCAGGTCACGATCTCGCGGTCCGTGAGTTCGAGCCCCGCGTCGGGCTCTGTGCTGACCGCTCGGAGCCCGGAGTCCGCTTGGGATTCTGTGTCTCCCGCTCTCTCTGCCCCTCCCCCACTCGCGCTCTCTCTATCAAAAAAATGAATAAACGTTAAAAAAATTTTTCAAATAAGGATAGATGTCTGAAGGGTGGGAAGTTTACGGGTGGAATAAAGCCTGCAACATATTCTTGGCTTTTTCTGAGCCTTGAAGCCCCGAAATGCTTCTTTCCCCCCCCTGCTCCAAGTGCCCCCCACACCGACCCATCCCTCCCTTGTCCTCTGGGCCTTCCTTTTGTCCACCCTTCTATCTGTTCCCAGGAGCCTGGAGAAGGAGCCAGTAGAGTGAAAGTGGTCTTTTTATAGGCTGATAAAAACCAGGCTTATCTAGAAAGCTTTGTCCTGTCTCCCCAAGTGTCCCTAATTGGTCCCCACTGCCCTCCCCACTGGGGCTGCAGACACCCTCCCTGCCTTCTGGCCTCTGCCCTGCTCCCCACTGCCCTTCCCTTCAGTGAGGGATGCCTCACAGGAGACCTCTGTCAGGAGGACTTTTGCGGGATCGGGGGGTGGGCGAGAGGAGATGGGGACCAGGGATGCTGTCGGGGGAGGGGTCCGGACTTCTCCAAGTGGGTTTGCTATGCCACTATTTAATGATGCCAAATATATTAAATCCTATACTCTAGCAGCCTCTTAAATCCGTTTACGGCCCATGCTAGACCCTGGGCTATAATAATAATAAAAATAAAAGAAAGGATTTATGTAGCCAGGGTGCGGGGCCGTCACCGACAGAAAAGAAAGAACCGTTTCTAGCTGACCCTGCTGGCCGGTCGCCCACCCTCTGACCTCCTGTTTTTCAGGGCAGGGCGGTGACAGGGGTGGGGAGGCTCCCAGGGGCAGGGAGGAGGAGACCCGGGGTCCTCGTGGGACAGCGTGAGGAAGCCGAGGGAAATGTCCACTTAGAAGAAACATGTGCCGGGCTTCTCTCAGACCCGTGTTTCCAGACCTATCTCTCCATTTCTCTCGTGGGCTCCTGGAGAAGGACTTTCTCGTGTTATAGAACAAGGAGGAACAGGGGCTGGAGTTGAGGAGACAGCAAAGATCTGGGGTGGAAAAGGCCTCCAGAGGTCCCGACCCTGCCTCTTTGGAGTCGTGTGAACTGAGCAAGCCTCTTCGCCTCCCCCAGCCTCAGTGTCTCCGACTGTGCAATGGGTCTCATAAGACTACCAGCCTCGGTGGTTGTTTTGAGGGAAAAAGAAATGATATAGAGAAACGTCTGGAGGACACCGAGGTTTCTGGGGCACAGGACGCAGGGCTAGGGCAGGGGAATGAGGTAAGGACGGCTCAGGGCCTGGTCTGAAGGGCCCAGAGAGCCCTGGCCTCAGTCCCCGGGGGGAGGGGCGGGGAAAGACAGCGGTCGTTCTTTGGTGACTTGAGGATTCGTGAGGTGGGGGCCCTCCCTGTGCTACTCCAGCACCCCCTGTAACTCCGCTAAGGACCCCGTCGTAACCATTGACTTCCAGGCCCGGTTCCCCTCTGTTCATCCCCCAGCTTCCAGAACAGGAAGAAACATCCACCGTGAACGGCCGAGAGACTGGATGCGGCCGGACCCTCTGGCTCTGTGGTCCTAGTTTGGGTGTCGATGAAGACCAGGGCCCTGGGGCTGGGATTCAGGGTGTCCCATTTCTCGGAGAGCTGGGGTACAATGCTTGCTTCCTGGGGGCCCCCCCCCATCAGGAAACTAGAAGAGACTGGGAGCTTATGGAAGCTTGATTGCATTTAATGACCCGACGTATTTTTATTTTTTTTTTAATGTTTATTTTGCAGAGAGCACGAGGGAGGGAGGGGCAGAGAGAGAGGGAGACCCAGAATCCGAAGCAGGCTCCAGGCTCCGAGCCGTCAGCCCGGAGCCCGACGCGGGGCTCGAACCCGCGAACCCATGAGATCATGACCCGAGCTGCTGTCAGACGCCCAACCCACTGAGCCACCCAGGCGCCCCTAAGGACCCAATTCAGCGCACCGTCCTGTATTCACACCTTTGCATGGCTGCCTCCCGCACCGGCTCCGGACGTGGCCTCTGCAACCTGCTGAGGCCAATGGCACAGCAACACAACGGACACCTTGTGGGTTCCTGCTCTCTTGTCCCCCTGCCACCTCCGTGCAAAGGCAGGGCTCGCCTGATGGAGGATGAGACGCACCGCTAAGTTAGCCAGCTGTCCCAGCCGGGGCCCTACGTGAGTAAGACAACCCAGCCCAGACCAGGAAAGCCACCTCGGCTGCCACTGACCACAAACACCTGCGCGAGCCCCACCCAGCAGACGACCCATCTAGCTAACCCAGAGTCACAGAAGCCTCCGGCGTGGTGCTCCCTTGTTACGTGGCGTTATCGTGGCAATAGGTACCTGATACACAGCCCCGATCTGAATCCAGCCCCGACTATCCCCACCTTCCCGTTTTTGCCCAGGAAAGGAGTTTTAAGGTTCCGGCTGCACGGTTTCAGGTCCCGGGTTCAACGCCCAGGGGTGGTTATTTAAAGCATCAGAAATACATTGGCGCATCTGGCTTCAAACCAGGGAGACTGGTGTGGACAAAAGAGTGAGGGAGAATTCCTTAAGGCCAGGTGGAGATCGAACCAACTTCCTGGTTCATCAAAAACACACAGACCTGGGGCACCTGGGTGGCTCGGTCGCTTAAGCGTCCGACTTCGGCTCAGGTCACGATCTCGCGGTCCGGGAGTTCGAGCCCCGCGTCGGGCTCTGGGCTGACGGCTCAGAGCCTGGAGCCTGTTTCCGAGTCTGTGTCTCCCTCTCTCTCTGCCCCTCCCCCGTTCATGCTCTGTCTCTCTCTGTCTCAAAGATAAATAAACGTTTAAAATAAATAAATAAACACACAGACCTGGGCTGAGTGAGGCAGCAGCCGTGAGCTGCGTCGGAGAAAAACAAGGGAAGGTGCTCCCTAGCACAGCTTGCTGGGCCACAGAGAGCGGCATCCCCCTCCTCTGGCTCCAGGCCCCTGGTTTCCTCTGGGAAATAACCCCCTTCTTCACGCCTCTTACCCCAGAGGCGGCCAATCAGCATCTTCCAGCCGTCAACCACAATGATTGGTTCAGCAACAGGCACGTGTCCAAATTCTATCCAATCAGAGGGCTTTTGCCGGAAAGACAGGGAAGAGGCCTATTTCTACCCACTGGCAGGTGCGAGGGTGGAACCCTACTGGCCGCGATCACCACCAGACAAGAGCCTGCCCAGAGGGGCAAGTGCCCTGACATCTCCGGGCCTCCGTTTTCTCGCGTGTGAAAAGCGGATAATTACTGCGTCCCCTCATGGAATTGTTGCGAGGGGTTAGGGAGATCCTCGATGAAAAGCACCAGGCGAGGGATCTGGAAACGTGAGCTGTTGTGATTACTTTGGTGCAGTCACTGGGCCCGATCAGTGTCTGATATTTAACCAGTAACGACAAATGAGCAGATACCTAGACGTGTCTCTGTGATGCTTTCCATGCGCACGTGGATGCCGGTGACCGTCTTGTACAGCATTTCCTCCCAGAAGCGCCAGTAAAAACGCAAGGCGGTCTTTCCAAGCCAAGAGAACCCCGACCCTCATCAGGCGTGTTCTTTGGCTGGCTCTCGGGACGGGAGTTTGAAATGAGTCACCCTGAACTCTCCCTGGCCACCAAAGGCACACATGTGGTCCCTGAAGGAGTCACTGCCCTCGACCCTTCTCCAAGGCTGGATTAGTTTCCTACGGCTCCTGTAACAAAGCACCACGGACTGAGTGGCTCAAACAACCGAAATTTATCATTTCCCAGTTCTGGAGGCTTCTCTGAAATCAAGGTGCCAGCAATGGTGTTTGCCTTCTGTGGTGTTTCTGTGTCCAAATTTCCCCTTTTTGTATGGATATCAGTCATACTGCATTAGGGCCCGCCCTAATGACCTCTTTTAACTTAATTACCACCATAAAGACCTCCCTCCAGGGCCTCCTGGGTGGCTGTCAGTTAAGCATCCGAATGGGGGTTGGGGAACCAAGGTCACAATCTCAGGGTTTGTGGGTTCAGCCCCGCGCGTCGGGCTCTGTGCTGACAAGCTCAGAACCCGGAGCCTGCTTCGGATTCTGTGTCTCCCTCTCTCTCTGCCCCTCCCCCGCTCACGCTCGCGCGCGCTCTCTCTCTCTCTCTCTCTCTCTCTCAAAAATAAATAAGCATTTAAAAAATTTTAGAAAAAAAGTAATTTCAGGATTCACCTTATCATATTAAGGAGATAGTTAAATGACTATCTAAATAATATGTGTCACCTACAGGGGCACCAGGGTGCCTCGGTCAGTTAAGCATCTGACTCTTGATTTCAGCTCAGGTCATGATCTCCCAGTTTGTGAGATCAAGCCCCACCTAGGGCTCTGCACTGACAGCATGGAGCCATCTTGGGATTCTCTCTCTCTCTCTCTCTCTCTCTCTCTCTCTCTCTTCCTGCCCCTCCCCCCCAAACAATAAAATTTTAAAAATATGTGTCACCTGCTCACACCTAAGTAATACATATCACCTACATTCCCTCAACCCACTGAATGCTCAATAATCGTCAGTGATTCCTGTCGCCCCGTTTTTCCCCCTTCAGGCTTCCTTCAATCTCAGTTTTGCACAACAGCTTATGTACGCGTCCACTATGGCATCTATCCTCAGAGCCCCGTTGCGCAGGGCAAATTCCCCAAAATTTGTTGCAGGCCGCTCGACTCCAGTCTCGAGGGAACGGTTGGACACATTTCTTTGGAAGGAGGCGACTTCCAGACGAGACATCAGCTCGTGCAGCATTCCCCAAGGAAGTGTCTGTAAAGGGGCGGTGAACCAAGCTGAGAGCGTAAAATGTCAAAGCCCAAAAGCGAGGGTGTGGGTTCAACAAACACCCGGAGGTACCTAGGTGCTGTTTAATGACACCACAGCTATATGCTGCCCCGGTTGAGCTGTTCTATCACCCACCCACCCCCCACTCCCGTGCCTCGATTTATATGAGGAGACAGTGAGTGAATCTGTGCTGACCCATCTCCCGTGAGACATCCGTAATGCGCTGGGAGCAACTTACATTTTAACGAAAGAAGATGTTTGTGCAGCCTGCATAGGTCACAAGGACAACATCCTCTTTTCCCCAGATATTAAATGTCTCTGTTTATTTCTATCAAAGCGCTCTATCCTCTTCCACACCCCTAAAAAGAAAGCAAACAGTAGAGGGGTCCAGTAGACCAAGAGGCCCCCAGGAGGTTCATAAGCAGGAAGGGGGCAGCCTTGCTCGGAGCTGACTTCACGGTTCTTCTCCCACCGGATTATGAAGGCAGATCAAAGCGTGGCCCGAGAGCCAAAGCGGCTCGCTTCACAGTGGGGAAATCTGAAATGGGGCTGGGTGGCCAGAGAGTCGAGCTGGGAGTCAGTCGCTCACACCAGCCACAGCCCGATTTCCACATCTCAGTAGCCCTGGACAGTTGCCTGGAAGGCGCATTCACGTGACCACTCATGGATTCAGTGGACATTTCTTTAGACTCCAATATGGCAATGTTACCATGCGCTACCTAATGTCTCCTTTCATGGACATTAAGGAAGAGGGACAGGAAGACGGATAGCAAGAGGTTGATGTGAAAACAACCCAAGGACCTCCTGGCCAAGGGCTTGTTGAGGGACGGCAGGGGCGGGAAAGAGACTCTTAATGCCAAAGCATGTTTGCAAGAGAGCTCAGTAGTCAGATCCCCTGTGAAAGGCATTCGTGTGCCGTGGTCCAGAGCATAGACAGGCCGACTTGGGTGACCACGGGTAAGTTACTAAACTTCTCTGTGCCTCAGTTTCCTCTTCTGCAAAATAGACACGCTAATACCTCCCTTCCAGGACTGCCAGGTGGATTAAATAAGATATTCATGTATAACACTTAACACACCATTGACAGAGGGCTACCAGATGTAACAAAATTACCGTCCTTCCTCTCTGTGGTCCATGTGTAGAACTGAGCAAACCTGCTTCCCTTAACCCACAACAACGTGGTCTGGCCTCGAAGAGGAAAAGAAAACCGGTCCTGAATAGGTTGTTCCTCAGCCTCCACGGCTTTATCTGAGATGAAGCAGGGAATATCCCGCTTGTAGGGCTAACGCAGGGGTTACACATAAGGCTGGGAGTGCCTGGCATCTCGGATGAGCACGATTGCTACAAAATTGGGTACAATCGAAATCCCAAGTGGCGAATCAGACCAAGGAGTCTATGGGACTGAATTTGCCAAGCCTTACTTCATGGCTATTCTTTAACACCCGCCCCCCCCCCCATTTTTAGCTAGTTAATTTATTTTCCATAACACCTCCCCACCTTTAGCTCAAAGGTTGGCACTCAGTTGTTGTCCCACAGGTGTAAGGCTGAGAGTTTTCTTTTCCATCCATTTCTCTGGACCCACCAAAAGACATTTCATAGATGTACATCTGAGCTGTACTTGGAACTCATTTAAAGTTCTAACCCCGCATTATTCTAAACTCAACCTCCAAGGCCACCCAACAGGGGCTTGTAAAATTTTTTTTAATGTTTATTTATTTATTGGGGGGGGGCAGAGAAAGGGAGAGAGAATCCCAAGCAGGCTCTGCACTGCCAGCTCGGAGCCTGACGTGGGACTCGATCTCACGAACTGTGAGATCATGACCTGGACCGAAATCCAGAGTGGGACGCTTAACCAACTGAGTTCCCCAGGGCCCCCCAGGGGCTTGTGATTTAAATAAATATTGGCTGAGTGCCTACTGTGTGCCCAGCACTATTCTTGGAGCTGATGTTACAGCAGTGACCCAAATCCCTAAGCATCTCTGTCCTCAAGAAGCTCATTGTCATGCCGATCCGCCACAAACGACTGGGGGGCTTGCACAACTCAGTGTCAACCACATCATCGCTAGCTCTCTCTCAAATGGCGGTCTGGAAAGGAACCTGCAGGTCCTTCTTTTCAAAGGAAAGGGTGGAATCTACCCACATGGAGAGGTAAATAGAGGTACATACGAATACATCGCTGGAGATACCAAAACCTATTTGAGCACGGACGCATTACTGAGGTCCTTGATCCACATCTGCCTGAAACCGACATGCCCTGGAACTTCCCAGTTTAATGGGCCAATGAAATACGCCCCTTTTAAATGTGTTTGCTTATGCCAGCCATTAAGCGAAGTGAGTGGAGAATCACACGGGTCCCGACAATTACTGCTACGTTATATCGTATGACCACTCTGTTGCGGGCTCCATGCTGGGCAACAGGTATACAGCAGGGGGTAAGACCCAGCCCCCACTCTTAATGGTCTCACGATGGTCTAATAAAACGGACAGGTGACAGTCACAATACAATGCCATCTGAATTTTCTCAACCTCTCCTCCCATCCAAAATCTCATCTCACCGTGGCCTGAAGGGGCCAAGTGCACCCTCCTTCATTGGTGACTGTTTCCATGGGGATCACGCCCGGACGCATCCACCTGGGTGAGGAAAGGTATACGCCAACTGCATACCCTAGCTTGCCAACTGCATACCCTAGCTTGCCAGCTGCATACCCTAGCCTGCCAACTGCATACCCTAGCTCGCCAACTGCACACCCTAGCTCGCCAACTGCACACCCTAGCTCGCCAGCTGCATACCCTAGCCCGCCAGCTGCATACCCTAGCCCGCCAGCTGCATACCCTAGCCTGCCAGCTGCATACCCTAGCTCGCCAACTGCATACCCTAGCTCGCCAACTGCATACCCTAGCTTGCCAACTGCACACCCTAGCTTGTGGGGGCTGGCGTGTGTTAACACTGGTACGTGATAATCATCAGTAAACGTTTTGGGACTTCATTAAATCATATAAGTAGTCTCGTCGGCGACGGGAAGGGCATATGGTGGTGAGGTGGGGGCTGAGTGACGCGCACCAAGAGAGAATAGCTGGAAAGACATTCTTAGATGAGCATCCCTTCCGCGGGCCTGTGAGACCATTGGAAACATCTGACAACACACACGGAGTCTCGAATGGTAAATCCGGTCCAGAAGCTCCTTAGCACGCGTCACCCTGCTGAAAAATGATTGCGGTTCACCGAGGCCTAGGATCTGTACCTAAAGATCACAGGGGGTTCGAATCCCTGGAGCTTAGTCACCCTCCTCGTGCGATAACCACATTCCTGGATGACAGCATTCCGATGAAAGTGCCAAGAAGGCGCAGCCTCACTCTAGTTCCCGCTATTATTTCTTGTGGTTTGCGTCATCACCTTGAATCGAAATAGAGCCTGGGTCCATGCGTGTAGATGGCTAATCACCGGGACCATTTGTATTCCGCGCGTTTATATTCTGTCTGCTTGAGACTCGTAGGCCAGAGCCACCCTAACCACCTACTGTAGGGCTGAAACGGCAGAAGTTTATTTTCCCACAGCTCTGGAGGCTGGAAGGCCAAGGCCAAGGTGTTGGCAAGCTTTGGTTCGTTCTGAGTCCTCTCTCCTTGGCTTGTGGATGGTCTCCCTCTCCCTGGTCGTCGTGGTGTCGCCCCTGTCCGTGTGTTTGTGCCTATGTCCTAACCTCTTCTTCCCGGGGAACCAGGCATCACGCCCTGGGCCCACCTGAATAATCTCATTTTACCTGAATTACCTCTTTGAAAGACTTATCTCTGGGGCACCCGGGGCGGTGCAGTCGGTTAAGCCTCCGACTTTGGCTCATGAGTTCGAGCCCTGCGTCAGGCTCTATGCTGACGGCTCAGAGCCTGGAGCCTGTTTCAGATTCTGTGTCTCTGTGTCTCCCTCTCTCTCTGCCCCTCCCCAACTCATGCTCTGTCTCTCTCTCCTTCAAAAAGAAATAAACATTAAAAAAAAAAAAAAAAAAAAAAGGCTTCTCTCCAAATTCAGGCACCTTCTGAGCTACCAGGGGTTAGAAATCCAGCATATGAATTTTTGGAGGACACAGTGTAGCCCCTAACAGGTTTTGACTTACATGTTAAGGACCTCGCAGGCCAGGCACTGTGCACACATTTTACAGGCCTTGTCTCATTTCATCCTTCCCAATAGCCCCATAAGGATGACACTATTAGCCCCATTCTACTGACGAGGAAACTGAGGCTCAGAGTGGCTCACTCACTCAAACCAAGTTACACAGCTGCTCAGTGTGAGCGCTGGTGTTTAAATCCGATCTGGCGGTCACCAAGCCGTGGGTTTTTCACCTTGACCCAAAAATGGTGGCCATTCTCGACGTGACTTTAGGTACAACAAAGACGAACTTCAGGAGAAACGGTTAATACTTATATATTCACTTTAATGATTATTCAAGAGGCGCCTGGGTGGCTCAGTCGGTTGAGCATCTGATGGGTCATCCCAGGTCATAATCTCGTGGTTCGCGGGTTCGAGCCCCGCATCAGGCTCACCGCTGTCAGCGGGGAGCCTGCTTTGGATCCTCTGTCCCCCTCTCTCTCTGCCCCTCCCCCACTTGCTCTCTCTCTCTCAAAAATAAATAAAACGTTTTTAAAAAATGATTATTATTGAAAAAAAAATAGACCAACCCACCAAATTCGTGATTGCTGAGGATGAGACCAAAGTGGATATTCAGGTTTAGAAAAGTGGAGAAGAAAGAAAGAATTAAGAAAGAAAGAAAGAAAGAAAGAAAGAAAGAAAGAAAGAAAATTGAATGGACGGTGCTTGAAAATGGCAAAAATCCTGAGTGAGTTTGACAATGACCGAACTTTGGGAAGGAGTGACTTCCCCGATCTGCAAATTCATACAAGCACATCACAGAGCCACCCCCTGTCAGCTGGACACCCATACACGCATCTCCGTAAAACCTATCTTACAACCACTCTGAGCCTCAGTTGCCTCATCAGTGCCTGGCCCGTGAGGTTCTTGACAAGTAAGCAAAAGCCTGTCCTGGGCGAAATTGTATCCTCCAAAAATACCCACCACAATAACAATAACAGTAACAATAACCTATGTAGTGCCCCGCCCCCCGCCCAGAGTCATTTGTGTTTCAAGGACACCCATTCTCCATTCATCTCCCAGCTGATTTACGCAAGGAAAACACTTGTATTCCCTCCTCCTCCTTGCTTTCGATCTCTCTCTCTCTCTCTCTCTCTCACCCACCCCCTGTTTCTTTGCAGCCCTGTTTTTCCCACACCATCCTCCTGGAGGAGTAAGGTAGCCAGCACGCTACTCGCCCTTGGCTGGGAGAGCACCTCTGGCTCTCTGGGTGAGTTTCCTTCTGGACCCTCTCCCTTCCCCGGGAGGGGGGGGGGGGGGCGCTGTACCGTTTCCCGGCAACCAGCCGCAGCCAGGATCTTTCATCCGGTTCTTCACCGTGGTTTCTGGGGCTTTATTAGCAAATGAAAATGGCCCCACTCCAACCAACGTCAATGCCATCAGTGCCGTCCCAGCTAGGAACAGGGCCGGAGCGTTTCCTGTGGCTCGGAAGACTCAGACAAACCAGTTTGAAGAGGTGCCAGTTGGCTTTACTCAAGCTACCAGTGAGCTATTTTTGACATAAAAAAGAAGCTGAATTTAGCTGATAACCGACTGAAGAAATCTTAAACACAACGAGGTGGGGGGGGGGTAACGTCCTCGCCGAGGGGGCGGGAAGACAAGGGACTGAATTCCATCAGCCACCTGGTTTGGAAAACTAATTGAATTCCATCAACTGTTGGCCAAACAACGGACTGAGCTGCGGTCTGGGTACCTTCTCCTGCCCAGCATCTTTCGGCCACCTCAGTGTAAGTGGGGAGACAAAGCCTTAACGTCTTCCTGAGCCAGAGGTTGGTACGGCAATGAGAAAGAACTCCATAGCGCACTGATCTAACGTGTTCTCTCTATCTCCTAAGGAAAGCGAATTTCAGAAGTGAAGATAACATTTTCTGAAACGTTTTAGATATGTACGCAACGGGAAAATGGCTTCTGGGGGCCCGGCCAAACCTAAGGTACAGAAAATAATGTCTTTAAATATACTCCAGGGATGCCTGGATGGCTTAGCATCTGACTCTTGATTTCAGCTCAGTTCGCGATCCCAGGGTCATGGGATCGGGACCTGCATCGGGCTCTGTGCTGGACGCGGAGCCTGCTTAAGATCCTCTCTCTCTCTCTCTCTCTCTCTCTCTCTCTCTCAGATCATAATCTCACAGTTCATGGACTCAAACCCTGCATCAGGCTCTGTGCTGACAGCCCAGAGCCTGGAGCCTGCTTCATATCCTGTGTCTCCCTCTCTCTCTGCCCTTTTCCCGCTTGTGCTCTCTCTCTCTCTCTCTCAAAAATAAATAAGTATATTTTAAAAAAAAAAAGATTCTCGGGGTGCCTGGGTGGCTCAGTCGGTTAAGCGTCCGACTTCAGCTCAGGTCACGATCTCACGGTCTGTGAGTTCGAGCCCCGCGTCGGGCTCTGTGCTGACCGCTCAGAGCCTGGAGCCTGTTTCAGATTCTGTGTCTCCCTCTCTCTGACCCTCCCCCGTTCATGCTCTGTCTCTCTCTGTCTCAAAAATAAATAAACGTTGGGGCGCCTGGGTGGCGCAGTCGGTTAAGCGTCCGACTTCAGCCAGGTCACGATCTCGCGGTCCGTGAGTTCGAGCCCCGCGTCAGGCTCTGGGCTGATGGCTCAGAGCCTGGAGCCTGTTTCTGTGTCTCCCTCTCTCTCTGCCCCTCCCCTGTTCATGCTCTGTCTCTCTCTGTCCCAAAAATAAATAAACGTTGAAAAAATAAATAAATAAATAAATAAACGTTAAAAAAATTTAAAAAAATAAATAAATAAAATAAAAAAAGATTCCCTCCCTCTCTCTCTCTAAAATAAATAAGTAAATAAAATCAAATATACTCCCGATCTTTTATTTTCAGTAATTCAAAAAGGATTCATTCAATCCACCACCCCCGCCTGCCCATCTATGTTTGCTCATAGCAGCCTTAAGTTGCAAGGCAAGAAAGCAGAATTATTTTTTCCTGAGATCTGGAGAAATAGACAAACAGAAAGGTGGAGTGGTCTGCCTAAGGTCACACAGCAGCCATCCGCTGGCCCGGGATGGCCCAGTTCTGTACTTTGAGTCTCTGCTTCATTGTGCCCCCTCTGGGTTGTTTGGTGTGGTTTGATATAAACATTTGGGGCGCCCTTGGGTGGCTCAATCAGTGAAGCCTCCGACTTCGTCTCAGGTCATGACCTCACAGTTGGTGAGTTCGAGCCCCACGTCAGGCTCTGCTGCTGACAGCTCAGCGCCTGGAACCTGCTTTGATTTTGTCTGTCTCTCTCTCTCTCTCTCTCTCTCTGCCCCTCCCCTGCTCGCAGTCTGTCTCTCTTTCTCAAAAATGAATAAATGTTCAAAATAAATAAATAGATACATAAATAAATAAAACATTTAACAGACATTCCTGTTCCTTATTTTCAATCCTTTAAAAGGAGACCGCAACCAAGAAGAGTTTTCCAGTTCGGTCCTAAAGATCACTGTTCAACTTTGGCAAATGTACCCTGGGTTAGAACCTGGCCAACATATAGCCCACAGCCCGATGCGACAGCAACGTTCTTATTAGTGACCGTAACAGTCACCAGTCTGCCACCTGCTGAACCCTGGACATCCCTTTTCATCTCTGCCTCAGCCTTTATAAGCCAGCCCTGAGGAAACCCATTTTACAGAGGAAGAAACCAAGGATCCGCAAGGTGAAGGCTGCCCAAGATCACACCTGCCAGTGTGACATCGCAAATGTTTAGTGAAAATCCGCCACGTATTTACTCTCAAGGTCAGCAATTCCTTGGGGTATCTGCTTGCTGGAAACTCTTGCCCAGAGAATACTAACCGGCATCCGTGACGAAGCAGGCACAAAGATGTTCACTGCATCATTGTTTATCACGGTGAAAAAAAAACAGGGAAAAATCTAGATGTCGGTCAGCAGAGAAGGTGACCTTGGGCTGGTTACTTAATTCCGTATGCCTCAGTTTTTTGTTTTGTTTTGGTTTGGTTTTTTTGGAGAATTTTTTAAAAATGATCTCTACACCCAATGTGAGGCTTGAACTCATGACCCCGAGATCGAGGGTCTTGATTTACCAACTGAGTCAGCCAAGGCGCTCCATCTGGAGGCCTCAGTTTTCTTCTCTAAGTAACGAGGAGGCAACAATAGCACCTATAGGTGGGAGAATTCATTAAATAAATTCACTTAATGAAGACAGAGAGGGAAACAAATCATAGGAGACTCTTAACAAGAGAGAACAAACAGGGTTAATGGAGGGAAATGGGTGGGGGATGGGCTAGACGGGTGACGGGCATTAAGGAGGGCACTTGTGATGAGCACTGGGTGTTATATGTAACTGATAAGATGCTGAATTCTACTCCTGAAACCGCCATATGTTAACTAAAGAATTTAAATAAAAATTTGAAAAGGAAGAAAAATTCATTGGGGCGCCTGGCTGTCTCAGTTGGTTGATCGTCCCACTTGAGCTCAGGTCATGATCTCACGGGGTGTGAGTTCGAGCCCCGCGTCGGGCTCTGTGATGACAGCACAGAGCCCACTTCGGACCTTGTGTCCCCCGCCTCCGTCTGCCCCTTCCCTGCTTGCTCTCTCTCTCTCTAAAATAAATACATCTTAAGAGAAAATCTCATTTACTGAATTCATTAAGTAGACTGCTTGGCACCTGGAAAGTGCTATGCATGAATTAGCTACAATTATTATTATATAATAAACTGCTGTGTAGCAATCAGGATGAGTGAAATATATTTACAATATTTGCAATTATAGATTATATCTATGTATCAAAACAAATTGAACACAACTGTCAGAAAGATGATGTTGAGGGGGAAAAAAGCAAATCGTAGAACTATATGCACAGTATAAGATTCATGCAAAGTAAAAAACAAAAAAGCCACAGGGGCGCCTGGGTGGTTCAGTCTTTTAAGTGTCCCACTCTTGATTTCAGCTCAGGTCGTGAGATCTCACAGTGCGTGAGATCGAGCCCTGTGTCAGGCTCTGCCATGACAGTGCAGAGCCTGCTTGGGATTCTCTCTCTCCCTCTCCCCCTCCGCCACCTCTGTGTGTGTGTGCGCGTGTGTGTGTGCACGCGCTCTCTCTCTCCCCCCCAAAATAAATAAACATAAAAAAAGTTTTAAACCCCCACAAACTCATATTTTGTATCACTTCTAGAGAAGTGTGTTTTTCATAAAAGTATAAAACTGGGCGGCAGATATTTGCCAAATTTCTGATAGTGGTTATATTTGAGGAGAGGAAGAGACAGGAGGTATGGTATCAGAAAAGGGGAAACCACTTTACCTTTATAATATTTTGCTTCTGCTATTTAAGAAAAGCTTTGCAGCAGGTATGACCACAGGTTAATCTGTGTTGTTGTTTTTTTCTGTGTGTTAAGCACACAGGCACTTGATATAATAATCAGTGTACTTTTGTGTATGTGAGAATTTTTTTTCCAAGTGTGAAGAAAAGGCCCACAAAGTCTTTGTTCCTGTTGCTATGAAAAGCTCAGACTCAGCATATTTATGATTTTGCTTGCTTCCCTCTTATTTTTTTGGCTTCTTTCCTGGCAGGGGCGAGGGATAGATTTTACTTACTAATGATGAAAGAAAGAAAGAAAGAAAGAAAGAAAGAAAGAAAGAAAGAAAGAA